>NW_011942151.1:0-548633 GCF_000187425.2 Metarhizium robertsii ARSEF 23 | reverse complement strand
GTTGAGTTGATCGCCACCCTGAGCATAATACTCCAAAGTTCCAAATCGCCCGAGTCGAATCCCATATTGATATCCTTGCAATTGTTAGCTTTCAGTCCTTTGCACAAACACAACTATTCAAAACGAAGAAAATCGCCTTACGTCTCTATGAAGCCCGTCATTAATCTGCAACTGTTCCGCTGGCAAACCGCTGCTGAGCTCCTCATCCCCCTGTCGCTCGTTAACCGCCATGTTTGACGCTCGGCCACTGAATGGCGTGGAGAGCTCTTTGACGGCGCTGTTGGCATTGGACAAGGGTGTATCCCTGTCGACTGCGTTTCGCTCCGCATTGTCGACGGCATTGCGCGCCATGATGGCCATTTCCCCGATGAATGGCAGTGATAGATAGGATTCGGTGTCGAGGTCGACGCGCGCCGCGAAGCCTACTCCAATGTCTAACAGGGCCAGCTCGGATTTTACCGATGCCTGCGTAGGATCCGTGAGGATATGGACAAAGATATTCGCCAGTGCGTGGTGGGGGACGTAGGAAACTATGCTGAAGAAAATGTTAGCGTACGCTATTCGTCTCCATTGTATTGCGCTGAAGAAACGACGGGCTAAGCCTTTGGCGGTCTTACAGTTGACAACAGTTTGGATCCAGGTAGATGTGCCTGGTGCCTAGAACGGCAGCTCTTGAGCTGGTAGCGACTGTTGATGAAGAAGCCTGGATCTGCGCCCTTGTCGGAGCATCTTGGTCAAGAGCAAAGGCTCCACGAAGCCAGGGGTAGGTTAATGGGGTGTGTATGTCCCAAACCACATTGTAGTAGAGGGATTGGATGGAGAGAGCTTGGTGGTTGTTCAGGTTGGCGGGAATGTTGGATAGGTCTAGTGGCAGTTTGACACCCAACACATCGACAAGTGATTGTTGCAGCTCCTCGAGGCTGTGGTCTAGGTCCTGGATGACTTTGACAAGTCCTTCAGCCGCGGAGCCAGTGGATCTGACCTGAGAAAGTTTCTTATTGACCAAAGATAGCAGCTGACTGAGCTTGATCATGGCTGTGAAATATCCCAAGTGGACTGACCCGCCAAGTGGGCAGCATGTCGGTACGTGGGAGCTTATTTCGTAGTCCTCGATTGACTTGGCCGGTTCAGTACGTACATTGTCTTGTATATGGAGAAGGGAGCCTGTAAACGTACCGAAGGTCGACCAGAGCGGCTGGCTATCTGCTTGTCCAAGCAGTAGAGAGCCCAGAAGGTGAAGCCCCTGAGACTCTCCTCTATCGATGGGAATGACCAAGAATGTGGTCTCCGGTGCATGCCTTTGGCTACGGCAAGCCTGACTGCCATTGAACACAGCATGTATTGTAGTATCGGGCTGCTGATTGCATCGGTGAAGTAGGCCTAGAAGCGTCAGCGAAAACCACGCTACGTATGGTCATGATACCTACCATGGCAGTCAGTGCCTGGACGCCAGTCACCGTGGTCTGCCAGTACAACAGCTGTGTATGCACAGAAAGCGAGTTTTCAAAAAAGGGCCACGAAGCCTGTTGCGCCTCGTGGAATGTTGCCACTTTGGACGTGACGATGCGGCAACCAGAAGCATATACAATGTTGCGCAGGGCGTACCAAGCCGGATCATCTCTGGAGTTGGAGGAAATAAAATGACTTCGGAGTTTCATCTCAAACCAAGGGCGGTGGACGATGCCGAGGGCAGCGTCATGGGACTCGTCGAAATAAGCTGTGGTGTGATGTCAATTGCATGTCAGCTCAGGATCCTGGGGTGCGGAGAGCCATCAATACCTTTAGCATATCTCCAGGCATCCAGCTCTGAAGGTTCTGGTTGCCGCTCAAACGACAAGGGCCTGTCCATTTTGAGTCGCTGGGCAACGCCCTCTGCAAACCTCTGCGACGTCACTTGCATGTCCGGAGTCTTGACCCTCTCCCTCACCCACTCGATGGCTGGCTTGCTACACATGGACATGATGCTCCGAGGACCTTGGCCGTTGTCAGGAGGGGAGCAAATTACTGTATATACGTGCAAACAAGGACATACCGTGATACTCGAGGCCATTCTAGTTGGACAAAGAAAATACGGAAAAGAGTTAGAGACAAGTCTACAAGGCCGGACGCATGCTGCTCTTACACTTAGCATTGAATAGACACTGCTTCCCTCCTCATCAGCACCCCTCGACGCATGGAGTAACGGTGCAGAGCTGCTGTGAGACGTTGTCGTCATGGACGACGGTTGAGGTGTTGGCGGTGCAACATGCCAGCCGTGGCCGACCATCATGATGCTGGGCTGCGAGGCCGAGGCCACGGTGGTATATTCTTTCCCCGGGTACTCGCCATATGCCGAGCTTTCCAGCGTCCTCGAGTGAGGACCGTGGATATGCCGATGGTTAGGGTCAAACGTCGCATGGCTACTGCTGCGAAAGGGCAACGCCCCGACATGAATGACCGAGTCCTCATACGGGCTGATGCCCTGCGGCGAAAACGACTGGACACGCACATTGGCACCTGGGTTTCGCTGACTGGTAGGATGATGCGATTCGGCCTCGAAGACATACTGTCCGCCGTCTGGGACGCTCTTTTCCGGCGCGCCCTGCTCTCCCTGGTCGGCTGTGATGTCGCGCTTCTTCTGACGCCGTTTTCGCGGGCGGAAGATGCATTCCTCCCCATAGTCTGCGCAGTTGCGGCAAGGATTACCGCCCCCGCCTGACACGATCAGTTCTCGACGGAGCAAAAAGAAAAAGGCATGTAACGCGGCATCTCACATCGGATCTTCTTGGCCCTGCAAAAGGTGCAAGCTCGTGTCCTCTTTGGTGTTGTTGAGGCTGGGGTCATGCTGAAGCCGGGAGTAGGATCTTGAACGACGCGCGCGCAGCATGGCGTGTCCTGGTCCGGCAGAGAGGTTTTTTAGAAGGTTTAGAGTAGGGATTGAGTGAAACAATCTGGACAAGCAGGCAGGTAGACAGGCACTAGCACGATACGACGCTCCATATTTTTTTTTAACTTTGTCGACACATTTGCCGATGTTTCCGAGTCAGTGCAAATCTGCCGTTCATGACACGCCTAGAGAGTGACTTGCCGTCCAAATGTGTGGCAGCCTGAAGCACTTGGGGATGGATGAATAGTCACTTCGTCCCCGGTGCCGTCTCCAAGACTGGTTTTCCCTGCCGGTGCTCTGCCTCGAGCGAGAGCGTTGTTCAAATGTCCACGGTCCACTACCATCGACCACAGTCGTCTGAGCAATGGCGGATCCTGGTGCAGTTGAGCCAGTCTAGGCTGAGCAAGCTTGCCTAACAGGTAACCACCACGATGACGCTGTCAGGCAGCATACCCTGATGAGGAGCGTCGACCATCTGAGGCGCCGTCGACGGGGCTTTCCCGCCAGGGTCAAGCATAATCATGTTCCCTGCAGCCATGGTGAGGGCGGTACGGGTGGCTGGATTCTCGCCAGCAAATCGCGATCAAGGGGTCCAGGAGTCCAGGACGGGCTGTGTCACTGGTATGAATCGTCGAAACACAACATCATGTTAGCTTCGAGGCTAAGGCTCGCGTCACGATATATATGCTGACCGGCAACGGCAACGCGCTTCCATCGCCTCAACCCGCCGCGAAGAATGGCAGATGGCGCCGGACAGTCGGGAATCAGCCTCGGAGCTTCTCCAGATGCAGGGACCCACTTTTCCAGGCCCGTCGTGCCGGAGCGCGGGCCTCGCCGTTTGGACCTTGGCATCTTGCACCATGGACCGAACGACCAGTCGCTTGAGCTCGTGACTACTTGCCAGACGCAATTGACCCATTGCCATATCGGACACTAAGTGGCCTTACCACTTGACGTCTGGATGCTTCTGGGGTGCTTCCACGGCTTTGTGGAGGGAGGCACCAGACATCATTGGAGCCATTGGTGGCATCCGGCGGATAGCCGAGCATCCGAAATTCCGGTATGCTGACTGGACCGTGCTAATGCTGGTCGCATTCTCAAACCCGCAATTGCCGCAGTCTGAGTAATTTCCCGCTGCTTTTGTCACCCTCGCTTCCACTACACGACGATAAGAGTCTCAATGCTTTCGCAACACTGCTGCGACGTGCCAGTCAGGCGCCGCAACAGCCTGCCTGCGTTCCCACCAGGAGAGGCGGATTTCCCCGACTGCTAAACGCGCCGGGCAATTTAGCCTTGACGTGGCTTGCGAGGCAATTTTACGACTGGTCCGATTGCTGGCCTTGTAAGACCTAGGCCCCTCGACGGTTTGCTAGCCTTGACCGACGCGACATAGGGCAGCTACTAGCCCAAGCCATTACGTGCCAGAGGTGAAGATACGGGCTCCGCGCATGTCAAGTACGACTCGATCATCAAAGACGGTTTCAACCCTAACCCCACAAAAACTCCCCGACCCGGAAAGTGAGGCTGCCATCACGACGAAAGCGGAATGGGGATTCTCGGCTGCGAGCGAGGCGTATCAATACTTGTGCGACATTGTTTTGTACTATTGATCATACAGTCCTTCTATAGACGCATAGTCATTCCAATACTATCCATCGCCGTACACATCATGCCCTCATTTACCCGACTGTCTGATGCTCGAGACCTTGTCGTGGAAGAACTCTTCAATGCTAGTTGGTTTCCGACCAATCAGCCACTGAAGCACGTTTGTGTTTCCTTTCAGTCCGTAGGTATTGTAGTAAAGAATCAGCCGGTCGGTGATGTCGCGAGACACTCTCTGGTCCAGTCTTCCGTTGGCCCTGACCAGCAGGCCGTGCAACCCCCCGACTGCCTCGTAGTAACCCTTCTGTTTGATCGCAATGTCTTTTCCAATCTCCTTGCTCAGCGCCTCAACCACCGCAACATGAGATACCGCGCCCGTCGAAGAAATGGGATACTCGGCCAGGTAATGCTTCTCGCGCTCCAGCGCTACAACCGCAAATGCGTCGGCCAGATCGCGCAGAACGGTAAAAGAAAATGTCACCTTGGGATCGTAATCGGCGTGCCAAACGGGTTGTTCCTGTCTCATCAGATCCTCGACTGGGAAGGGATCCAGCATGTGCGTTGGCTGCAGGATGGTGTAGCTGAGTCCCGACTCCATCAGGTATTCCTCCACGTAGCGCTTGCAGTCATGGTTCATCAGCTTCCGCAGCTGTGAGTGAAGCACAGAGGAGTAGATAAAGTGTTTGAGTTGGCCGTTTTGAGCTTCGCTGGCTGCGGCGTCAATCATGGAATACCCGATTTCTGTTTCGCGGGGGTGAAATGTTGGCCCGATGTAGATGACGGTGGTGACCCCTGATAGCATCGACGACACATCCTCTGCGCGTTCCATGTCACCTTTGACGACTTCGGAGCCTGGATATTTCTTTTCAAGCAGTGCCTTCTCCGAGTCTGTGTGTACCGAGAGTCTGAGGCGGCATTTCCCATACAGAAGCGGGAGGAGATAAGACATCTGCTTGCCAGCGGCTAGAGTGAGGAGAATGATGTCGTCTGCCTGCATCGTCGCGGTAGGCTGGGAAAGCTCGTATGTGATGGTCAAGGAAAGGAGAGATCCGGTCCGGTAGTCTAAGATAGATGGAGATGGTTGTGATTGCAATTATTTCGTGATACACCCAGCGACGGAGCAGTATTTATGCCACCAAGGTTTCCCGGTAAAGTTTTGTTCTGGTGCCGGCTGTAGAAACCAACCGCCACGAATACCCGAAATGCCGAGAAAGTTACCATCGTCCAAAGGTTAATAAAACAAAGAAACCCGCCTGTTTTAAAACCGCCTTGTTTTATAACGTGATACAAGAGCGCATGTTAGGAGCTTTGTCTCTACTCTTTTCTTCTTCTTCTCGTACCATAAGTTGTAAGTAATGTAGAGGCGACAATGTCTTCGCTTCCCACACACAGAGTCCGCTATGATCTAGTCATGACAGGCAACAAGCACGTGCCATGTCTTGCGGCATAAAAAATACTGTCCTTTCTCGGTCATTCACTGGAGATGACGTTGTTTATGCCGGACGGGAGATCGGTGCCGGAACCCAATTTTGCTTCACCAATATCCGCTCACGAGCACGGATTGACCCGTCTTTCGATATGTAAGGACCGGCCGGGAAGGTCGGCGCCGGAACCCAATTTTGCTTCACCAATATCCGCGCACGAGCACAGATTAACCCGTCTTTCGTATGTAAGGACCGGCCGGATTTTTCGGCGTTTGGAATACAATTAACTCCATCACGTCGGTTGTCCCGGTTGCGCAAATTACTGACTTTGGCGCGGTGACGGGCCAAGTGCTGTGTATGACGTTATTTAAACTCAAATAAAGCCAACTGATCTCCCCTCAAAAGACTCCATCACTCACCACATTCTTCAAAAATAAGAACACTTTACTGAAATACGAACCAGAAAAGCATCACTGCTTGAAGAATTACAACCAGACGACATGTCTTCCACACGGGGCTCTCACAAATTCCAGTGCGCTCTTGTTACCGGCGGCGGCGGCGGCATTGGCAAGGCATTTGCCAAATACCTCGTCTCCCAAGGCACAAAGGTCATTATTGCTGGTCGCACCGAGTCCAACTTGCGCGCTGCTATCTCAGAGATCGGTGCTTCTGCCTACTACGTGCTTGACACGGGAAAAACAGAAGACATTTCACAATTTGTGCGCAAGATCATCGCCGAACATCCGGAGCTGGACTGCGTCGTCAATAACGCCGGCATCCAAAATCCTCTCGAGGTTGACAAGCTCGGGCCAGACGACTTCCTTCGCAAGGCTGACCAGGAAATCGACGTCAACATTCGCGGCCCGATGCACCTGACGCTCCAGCTGATACCGCACTTCTTGTCTAAGCCGAGTGCTGCGATTGTCAACGTATCAAGCGTCCTGGGCTTCGTACCGCTCTCTATTATAAACCCCGTGTACAACGGAACAAAGGCCTGGCTGCACTCGTGGAGCATGAACCTTCGTACGCAGCTGAAGCACAGCGCTATCCGCGTCGTGGAGATTGCGCCGCCCATGGTGGCCACGGATCTTCATCGCGAGAGGGAGGACCCGGATGACAACAAGAAGGAAAAAGACTCTTCTACGATGACTATTGGCGAGTTCATGGATGAGGTTACCAAGAAGTGGGAGCAGGGGCAGGACATGATTACCGCCGGGCCGGGCAATAGAATCGTGGATAAGTGGCATGAGTCGTTTTCCAACGTGTATCCTGGTTGAACATCTGCGCGCTTATAACGGTTTCCCATATGGACAATGTAATTAATAAACTAGTCAATTTTCATCGATACGGAATGTCCAACCTCAAGTAAAAACCCTTATGATGCGTTAATACAATAGATACATCTCCCTATGATCTAGTTCGTCTTATTAGTGCTCTATTACTCTGCCTTTCCCCGGAGCTTGAAGCATTTTATCTTGATAGTGAAATTTCTTAGTCTTTCCCTCTCTTGGGGTATCGTTTGTGTGTCTTGGAGTACACCTTATCGATCTTCG
Source organism: Metarhizium robertsii ARSEF 23 (assembly GCF_000187425.2). NCBI lineage: Eukaryota > Fungi > Ascomycota > Sordariomycetes > Hypocreales > Clavicipitaceae > Metarhizium > Metarhizium robertsii. The sequence continues at coordinate 541,188 of NW_011942151.1, read as the reverse complement.
CATTGTACGAGGCGGCGAAACATACTTACTGTAGCATGTGGTGGTTTCAACCGATTTGTAGTTGGTGATGCATCTCATCACAACTGCAGAACGCGCCTACTGATGAGGATAGCCGGTTGATTACTGAACTACTCCATACTTTTCTCCCGTTGCAGGCGTGGAATATTTCGAAGTTTTTGTGTAATATAATTGAACGTTTCCAGTTCACTACTGAATTGCGGACAGGATCATTGTAGGAAATCGGCTGGTTGGCGGACAATTGTTCTTATACGGAAGCTTGAACTCAAGTTCTTTTTGTCATGCTTTATTTTTCTTAAGTTTACGAAGTTGAACATTATGGCTGCTATGGAATATCTCGAATCAAGGGAATAGTAGTACAACACTCCCTTCTCCATGTAGGATATAGTCAGAGAGGTATGTGGTGGTGTAAAGAAGGAGAACAATATAAAAACGCGATTTTTTGTCTGATCGTTCCTAGGCCATCATGTTTGGCTCTGCAATACACTTCCACACTCCATATGTCATTAAGTGCCTGAACTCAGCATGTCTGACTCGTCTGTGAATACGCTTCTAGTATAACACAGGGGTTTGACCTCCCATACATATTTCCTTGTATCAAGTTAGAAATAATCATGCAAGACATCTAGGAACACTATTTTTACTAAGCCAGGGAAACCGTAATTAACCACGTAATACACCGTGAATAAACGCATCGTGATGCGACGGGTACACTAGCCAAATCTTTACTCGTAAAGGGTGATTCCTCGTGTCAGTTTAAACGCCATGAAATCAGTGTGAGGAAGCACCGGATATGACGTATTAAGTGCTAGATGAATCAAGAATCCGCGGCTCGGACCGACTCGCCTCTGAATCATGCCGCAAACTAGTCATGTAGTTCCTACATGGCATGACAGTGCCGGCGGATATAACACTCGTTCACCTGTACTGCGGAAGATCATCCCGAGTTTTGTTATGTATGATTCCTATGGCACCACAGCTACGCTAGGCAAGTCTAATGTTTCGTGGTAGTGGAGAAACGAGGCCCCGAGTGGTATCAATTGTTAATGCCGGTAGCATTGCCGCCGTTTAATTCCGGCGTGGATGCTCAACCCACGCGGTTCCTGTGTCAGAAACGCACCAACACTACACACGGGTCGGAACGCCGTACAGTAGTCCCGGAGTGACAAAAATAGATTTTTTCAGCCAGAACATACGAGTCGCAGGACGACACATATGGGGTCACTACTAATACCGAGAGGGATTTAGATGAGTTGAAGGCTGTCAACTGTTGCGTTGTAGTTTCATACGTAATACCGTCGGATAAGACGGACTTTCCTAACTTGACAGAACGATCGGATGAAATTTCTGGATCTTGTAGGAATCATGTATATGAGAAATCAAAGAGGTCTTATTAGCGCCGTTAGAAAACTACGTCTGGTAAAGTGACTAATATGAGGCCTCTTGAAGATCAGGGGACGCTCAATAAAATTGATAACAGGGCAACCAAGACTTGTGCGCTACGATATGAGACTCAGCAACTCAAGTTGCTCACAACGTGAGGGAGTAGGCATCAGGAGGCGTAACCAACGATTCTTAGTTTTGCTCTTCGAGCCTCTGCCAACATGTCTGTCCTTTAGTTTCCCTTCTCGGAGCCTCGGGCATTCGGGCATTCGGACAACTGCCATGGATCGGCTAGCCTCTTGACTATTCCAGCCCCCAGTACCCTGCATTCAATGCCGTTTCTTTCTAAGATCGTATTGCATTGCTATGACGCATTGTTGAGAAGATAATTCATGGAAACTGCGCCCTCTCTAGCTTATGCTGCGGAGAAGGTGCGCTTCATGATGTTGAAAAACATACGACTTCTTTGTTGGACCCGAGTCATGAGAAAGGCGTGTCGCCGGCATCATCTGTTCTACAGATGCTCAAACAAATGAGGGCAAAGTAATTTGGGTAGTAGAACGTACAAAGCACGCATACGCATTACGAACCAAGATCTTCGTAATGCGGCTATGGCCACATGAAGAGAGAGATATATAAGATGCTGCCTTGGTCCTGATAGAAGACAGCATCGACAACCATTTCCGCTCTTTTTTACTCATTAAAAGCAAAGAAAACCCTTCGTTTATACTCAGATGTTAGATGATTTTTTTTATGATGCCTGTCTCGAAAGCATTACTCCTGCTGTTGGCGTCCCAATCGCTGGCATTGCCGAGTGAGAAGCAAGAAAGTCCAGCAGCAGCTGGAGTTCTCCATCTGCCGTTGGTTTATGTGCCGTCCGCAGTCGACGCAGATGGAAAACATGCAACACGACGTCAATTATCCACAGGAATTGACAATTACCAATACAATAAGGATATTGCTGTCGGAGCTGTCATCGAGGTCGGAACGCCGCCTCAAAAGGTCATCGTGGAACCTGACACGGGATCTAATAATTTCTGGGTATTGGGCCTCCAGCCCGGCCAGAAGCGTGCAGGAGCTGAGTCTACGTTTTTTGACCAAAACAGTAGCAGCTCTCTACAAGACCTTGGCCGAGAACGCTTCAATAGCTATGGAAACGAACAAATCACGACGGAGTTGTATACTGATAACGTCTCTTTTGGAGGTAAGCCGGGTCTCTTGAAATATTCTCTTACTTTTCATTTTGAAACAGTCGTCATCTGACTATACTGTAGGCAGATCCGTAGGTAAAGTAACACTTGGCGTGGGTGATCTAGACAGACCCGGCACCAACTTGGGGCGGCACGTTGGCGTGTTGGGTCTCCTACCAGAACGAGGCAACGAAAATAACAAGGATTTCATTCTTCAAAGTCTTCTTGACCAGAACATTGTAAAGAGCAAGGCTTTTGGACTAGGCGTTCGCAAGCACGGCCAGGGCGCTCTCACGTTTGGTGGATATGATACTAGCAAGTTCTCCGGGCAACTTGAGAAGCTCCCAAAGAAGGACACCCGATTGGGATTGTAAGAGCGATCCCATCCTGCAACTATTGGCTATACTAATTACCATGTTCAGCTATGCGTTTGAGATCAAATCCCTTTCATTTAGGCCAGGCAGCGGCCAGGACGCCGTCGAACTGTCGACTCAGGACTCCAGAGGCCAACCTTTGGCCCTGGGAGTAGACTCCGGGTCTCTGGGTTTCTACCCTGTTAGAGGTACAACGCGGGACTTTGTTGCAAAGACAGGAGCGGTCGTTGAAGCCGATGCATATAACTTTCCCTGCGATGTAGTTGCCAAGGGGGCGGCCTTTGATTTCCAGATTACTGACAATACCGTCGTCTCGGTGCCTCTTTCGGACTTTGTACGCGAACGGACACCCGATGGCAAAACCTGCAAAACGTTTATCGCAGCTACAAATCGTCGACCAACCAGTAAGGGTCCCATCTGATCAGAGTCCATTATTGTCGCCACAACTAACTTTGTGCCACTTAGGTATTTGGGCCGGCCGACAATTTCTGCGCAGGTCATACGTCGTCCATGACCATGCAGGCAAAACCATGTATGTCGCCAGGGGTGCTGATTGCGGCTCTACTGTAGTTGCCATTGACGGCACCATGCCAGATAATGTCACTGGTAAGTGTGCGCGTGAGGAACCGGAAGCCGATCAGCCGCCGCCTGCTGCGCCTGGCTCCGTTCCAGCTTAATGAGTCCCCTGATTGGCAACTGGTCACCGTCGACTTCGACGTGTGTGGGCATTCTCTTGTTTGGTTGTGCCAGTTTTCTTCTCCTGCTGCTGTACCGAGGGTTCGTGTCGATATCAAACCGCTCATATAGGGCAGCAGCAATCATTAGCTATCTGATACCTGCTTGGGAGTGTTTGTTTTCCCAGCAAGTATTCAGTTGGTGTATAGTTTGAAATTTTCATATAGACAATTCAGAGTTTTCTCAGTCTTTCCTGCCATCCAAATATTGGGGCTATATGACGGAAGCTTTATTTATGTCAGTGACAATGTAGACTTTACTCGGTATCCCCGATGAAAACTTGATGCCTAATGATGACAGCATTACCATGAACTGAAGACACCTCGTCCACCTTGAATGTCAACCTAACCAGGCCTAAAGAGACTGGTAAGCCCTCTGAGCAATTCACGTGTGGGCCAGGCTGTTTGTGTAACTATTTGGCCAGTGAAGTGAGGCTCGAGCTCAAATCCCAGACCTGTCTCATATCCCTTTGAATGTGATAAGGTGCCAGCCAGGTAGCGGGCCCACTTCATTTGCAGTACCTTTTATATACCTTGTATTAGGTGTATAGCCTAATATATAAAAGTATTTTTATATATATTTAAAAATTAAAGGTACTTTAATTCCCACACTAATACCTTGTGGGCTTATATATCTTTTAATTTAAGATTTTTAATTGGTCCACATCCCTGCTCGGTACGAAAGTGGCACCTTATCACATTCAAAGGGATACTGTTCTAACCCCCCAAAGCACAACAAAGGACGCATCCTCTTGATCCCTCTTATAGCGAAACTCTTGACAACTGTTCGTGAGTTATCCCCCTATATACTTGCGGAAATTTGAAAATGGTTACACACCAAGAGTAAAACGACCGTTAAGAACCAAGTTACTTAGTTGTCCTCGCCCACAAGAAATATTTCTATGTGGGAGACTGACTCAACTTTAAAGACGATAGCGCCTTTTACTTCCAATCATAAGTTCTCTAAAGCGTCAGTATAATAAAACCTAAGTAAGAAAAGAAGGAGATGGTGACGAGGGAGCTGGAACAGCACGTGATAATCTTACCGGCCCTTTAATCCAGTGTTCCAGGAGTACCTGGTGAATCTTATTTATGGCCTCATCGGATCACTAGCAAATAATAGAAGGTAAATAGGTGCTAGAAATTACACTAGAAGAAAGGAGAATATGTTTTTTGCCATAAGAATCTCGGGCAGTATAACGTCATCGTTGACACCAAGACGCTCAAGATTCAGGCCATCCTTGACTGGTGGCTTCTGGCCTCAGTGGTTTAAGAAGCTCCTCTGGAAGCGCCTTGACCCAAAATTTTCTCTAGAAGAGGAAGAGGACTATGTGCAACAATGTCTTGACTGGCTCATGACTTAGGAGTCACTGCAATGAAGTTGTGAAACAGTTATCTAGTATATAAGAAGAGGATAACGACGGAAGTCGGAGTGCAGATAAGTATTATTTGAGAATTTATATTACAGAAAGTGTCGGACCGCCAAACCTTTACAGATTGGGTATTTAAAAGGCTGCTCGTTGCGGTATTCTTGCACTGCCCGAGCAAGGCGGCTGCATATCGTCAGTTTCACGCAATGCAACCCCATCTCGCATGCAACGGCATTTTACTTTCCACTGAGCTTAGATGTACTTATTCTCTGATGATGCTTTATAGCTATATAGTATTTCTTACAGAGTTGCTCCTTCATGCAGTAGTCGCACCACAGTCAATAAATGTCATGTTACAATTTCGCAGTTCCACTTGTCCTGTTGAGTTCCAGCGTGTCCCTTTCTTCCAGGCCGTAATACTTGCGCAGCTCTGAAGTTTTGTGCTTTTGCGAACCGATTTTCTTCAACAAGTTCGGACCTCGCTTGCTCTCATTGCGCCCCAACTGAATCATATGTACCTCGTCCGGGCCATCAACAATCCTCATTGTCCGAGCATCAGCCCACATACTAGCCAACGGCGTGTCTTGAGACACTCCGGCTCCTCCATGCGCCTGCATTGCGCGATCAAGGACCTCCAGGGCCATGCTCGGAACTTGAATCTTGACCTCGGCAATCTCTTTGAGGGCGTCCTTGGCGTTGCCTTGGTCAATTTTGATTGCGGCATTGAGGACAGCGAGACGGGCCGAGTCGATTTCAATACGCGATTTAGCAATTCTTTCTAGCATGACGCCATGCTCACTGAGGTTTTTACCGAATGGCCGCCTAGTAGGATCGTTTGAGCGGGCAATGAAGTACTCAAGGGCTCTTTCAGCCTGTTCCCACCATGTTAGTTCTTCGACTTGCCGCACAACAGAGACGAATATACACTCACAACGCCCACAGTCCTCATAGCATGGTGGATTCGCCCTGGTCCCAGACGACCCTGGACGACTTCGAATCCCCTACCCTGACCGAGTATCAGGTTATCTTTGTGGACGCGAACATTGTTGAATATGATATGCGCGTGACCATGTGGCGCATGGTCAAAGCCGATGACTGAGAGGACACGCTTGACGGTGACGCCGGGAGTGTTCGCCGGCACAAGGATTACGGAATGTTTCTTATAGGTATGGGAGTTGGTCGGGTCCGATTTCCCCATGACTATATACAGCTTACATCGATTATCGCCAGCACCACTAGACCACCATTTCTGCGACTGTGAGAACGAACACCGCGAAGCGAATCGGCGAAACGTACCTGACCATCCAAGACCCAATAATCGCCATCTTGTTTCATGCTGAATTCGATGTTGAGAGCATCGCTGCTAGCAACTTGAGGTTCCGTCATGAGGAAGGCGGATCGAATGTTGCCATCTAGCAGCGGACCTAGCCACTGAGCCTTCTGCTCTTTGGTGCCGTATTTCGCAAGAACTTCCATGTTACCCGTGTCGGGAGCAGCACAGTTTGTTGCTTCGCTGGCGATGAAACTCTTGCCCAAGTATTCGGCCATTAAGCCGTACTCGAGATTGCTGAAGCCCGCGCTTTCTTTGAAGTGGTTCTTGGGTAGGAACATGTTCCATAACCCCAGTTCCTTGGCCTTTCTTTTCAGATCTTCAATGACTGGTGGGTGTGCGTTGAACCGATGGGCCGTGCCTTGGCCAAGCTGCTGCGAGAAAATCGCTTCGGCAGGTATGCATTCTTCCTCGACAAATCTCTCGACCTATGCGGATCCGTTAACTTGTGGGAATACACGGCCTGGATTGTCGTGGCACTGACTAGATCCAATGCCTTTTCGGCCTTCTCGCTGACAAACGGTTTCGCAATAACAGGAATCTTCTGCGAGGCAGAGACGTGGCCAGCCTGGCTGCTCAGGAGATACGGGACAGACATGATTGCGTAGAAGATAGAACGTTGTGATGCTTGAGTTTTGTAGAGTTGCGCGTATTTAAAAGGCAAGATTTCGGTGCAATTGATGTTAAATAGATTTCGCGGGTTGGTCGGAACCTTGAGCCGAGGCTGTCGCCCGACATGCCTCATCTTCTCCGCTTTCTCCAACTCCCCGCGCGCGCATCTGTCGGAAATGATTACTCAACACAGCAAGTCTATCTACCCAGAGGCACAAATGTGCTGTCGGGTTCTCCATGGGTCGGTTATTCTCGAGAGGCTTGTTCAACGAGGAGTCGCTGTTGTATGTCAGTTGAATCAGGCAAATACGTGGATATACCAATACATGAGCTAATTCTGGAGCCTCGCTCGATAGCTAGAGATCGAGATCGCTGACCGCCGACATGGGTTCCGAAATGCACTTAAGCATATGTATTAGATGTATGATCACTCTAATATAAAACTATACGCAAGTATAAGGGAAATATCCAAGTCGAAAGAAATCGCAAATACTTGTAGCTGAGTCCCCGTCGTAAATGCCTATTGAGGATCGAAGGATAGAATAACGATTGAAGATAGTAACAGGCACCTGCTTCATACAGACACCTCGAAGCATCTCAATCAAGTTATTTCGACGTCCTCAAGAAAGCGGAATTCAGACAAGATTTCGCCCAACACAGGGGAGGCTTAACCGGATCAAACAAACTAGTAGAAATCTCCGACCAATTCCATTCTCCAAACATCTCCCAATCGAGAATTATCCTCGGCCAAACCCCCATGGATAATTACAGCGTCTCGGTCACCTCCCAGGAGGACATCTGCCGAAAACCACCCTCTCGCGGCAGGCACATCACCCTCAAATACGATTTTCTTCCAAGCCGAGCCCCGAATACTAAATATCCACGCATCACGAAGCATTTTACCAGCCCCCGCATGTCCCAAGGACGAAGGATCGCTTTCGCCAAACATTGTCAGAAGGACATGCTCCCCTGCGCTCCTTAGAGATAGCAGTGTAGCCACGCTTCTGGCACCGGGACCATGAATACCATCCGGACTGAAAGACATGTTTTGCCAGCTTCTTGTTTCTGGCTCGTAACAGTCCAAAATGCCACCTTGCTCGGATGACCCATCAAAGCCTCCCATGCGGTACAGTTTGCCTTGACAGAATGTAATCGATGTCCCCCCGCGCGCGGGGCCAGGAGCAGACGGGAGTTCAGTCCACTCTAGGCTTTCGGTATCAAATGCCCAGAGGTCCGAGAGGCGACCCTTGGACGGACAACCAGCGTGGAGATAGATGGTCTTTACGCCATCGGATGTCATTGCATGGTAGCTTCGCGCAGCAGGATACTCGGGAGATGTAGTCTTTACCAAGTCCCAGCTAGGACTGGCAGGATTACATCTCCACAGACTGCCTTTCTCGTCGATAGGATCCATGGCTAAGCCACCGCGGCCTGAGAATAACCAGATGTGCCCGTTGGCGGATACGCTGGGTGTGCCAACCCTCGGAGATGGCGCGTCCGCAACAGCTAGTGTGTTTACTTTGTCTATAAGTCAGATGTGAGAATGGGCGTTCTGAAATAGGTATAACGGTCGAGATATGAAAGGACAACCCGCACCATGAGACTCGGTGGCCAAATCAACCACGTCACACTGATTATCGACCGGCTGTCTGGGAAGCAGTTCTCCCCCAAAAATATAGGCCTGGGAGCCAAGTACAGACAGAGCATGGGATGAGCGACAAAGCCGGGAGGAGTTTGCGATTTGTGTCCAGGAGCCAGAAGGGGAAGACATCTTGAATGAGAACTGACAGTGAAGCGTCAATGTATTTTTAAGGGTTCACAGAGGCAAGGAAGAAGATGTCGAGGAGTCTCGAGAGGTATTTATATACTAAAAACCTTAAAATAACGCGCGACACGGAATCGAGCACCACTGTGCCCATTTTGTGCCATGACACTGGCCGTTGGAGATGATCATGTCAAGAGGCGTCAAGCTGGTGCAGTCGTGGTGTATGCTCATTGGCTGACGGGTTATCATCCTTGCATCAAGACGGGTATTAGCGTGAGTTAGATAATCGGACTGGTTTTCCAGTCCGATTAGTCAGGTGAGTCTGAGTCTTGGGGTTATATAATATAATGGTGAGTCGAGCAGCTGGACCTCGCAGTCGTAGCAAAATCTATGAATGACATGATTAGAAAGGTTGACGATTACAGAGCATGTCTCCATGGGATTAATGTATCATGCGATGTACTCGGCCTAAGAGAAAGCCTAAAAGGAACAGTTATCCATTTCATTAGCCAACCCGGGGGCTTCGACGTTGTGAGATGTTTGTTGTACGTGCTATTCTTGTGCCTGTTCACTTGAACACATGGTCTGTTAATGCGCTAAAAATTCATGCTATCGAGCATCCAAGCTGTCTATGCTTTTAAGTGCCGTATATACAAGTCATGTCAACGAAAAATACAAGGGATACTATAGTAATCTGTGCAACGAGAGCGCGTTCGTTTTGTGATTACATGTAGTCGTGGAGCCACATGCGTCCTGATTCATCTTCATGCCACCTCGCAGAGGGCAAGTTCCAAGTTGCCCCTTTTCATTCAAGTGCTCCTCTCACCCCGGCATATACACACCAAAACCTAGCTCACCATTACATGGTAACCCCTTCCCTTTCCTCGCCTCTCATACCGCAGCTTGGCCTTGTCCCCCATCATGGCAGCGACTTGCTTACCCGACGCGACCGGCGCGGCACTCCCCAGCCCGTCCAGGGATTCTCTCAGCAACGCGGCCATGGCAAGATGACTGTGGCCCCTCAGCTGCACCGTATTGGCGATAACCACAGCCGCAACAGAGAAGAAGAGCTGCAGGCCGACGGTCAGCCCCAAAATCAGATACAGCGTCGTCCAGCTCGCGATCTCAAGCGTAATGCCTCTCATGGGGGTCATGCCGCGCACCTCCACGTCGTCGTTGGCCCCTGCAACGGCAACAACGGTCCCAATGGCAAACAAAGACGCCGTGGCGCCCCTCATGTTGGCGGTCCCGTTGTAGGGGTAGCCGAATATGGATTGGGACGGGTAGCTCTGCCACTGGGTGAACTTGGTGTTGTTGGTCAGGTCCCCGGCCGAGGAGCCGTAGCCTTGGAGAGCAATGGCGGCGGCGGCGTAGCGCGTGACATTGCCGCTGACCTCGTGCTCCTTGATGACGGCGTTGGTGACGGATCCAATGGTGGTGTTGCACCTGTAGAACCACGGCTCTTTGATGGAGGCTTCAAAGGCGTAGATGACGGCCCACGTGTCCCCCGCGTCGAGTTCCGGGTCGTGAATGTACATGACTTGATCGGGGCCCTTGGCAGACGGAAGTTCCCAGGAAATCGGTTCATTGTCTTCCCACAAGAAGGTAATGTTGGGGCTTAAGCCGTCGCCGCCGGCAACGACCTTGTACTCTTTGCAGTCGGACCATGCGGAGATGGTCCGATTCGTCGCCACGCTGGCCACGTAGTCTGCGTCTTGGGGGGACGACTCGTAGAAATAGTACGTGTAGACGACGGGGAGGCCGTCGGTGATGTTGGAAAAAAAGATTGGGTCCCGCGCATCATTGAACTTTCCTGGTTTCGGCGCCTCGTCTATCGAGTTCCATAGCATGGTCAATGTAGATTGACCAAAAGTGTTGGCCATATATCGTCTTGCATTCTCGTCCTGGGAGACATCTAGATCGGGCCTCCGAGTACCGCTAATAAGACTCTTGTCCAGCTGGATTGAGCTCATGTCGGGAATAGACACGAGGCCTGGCCGGGTGACGGTTATATGATCCGCGGGATTGATATTGTACGTAATTCCGAGTAGGGCGAGGGCCACTTGCGCAGCCATGTTGAGAGTCAGGAAGAGAAGCACAAACAGCCGGATGGACACGTGGCGGGACATGTATCCCAGCTTCAAGAGGCCGCTCATGTTTTCGCATTGGAGGATAAGATCGGCCTCTCGAGGGGAGTAGGGCCGCAGGCTGAGCAGCCACCAGCGCAGATAACTAGCATCTCTCTTGAGGGCGCTCGCAAGATTCAGACTGTAGGCAATGGACAATCCAATAACGAGTGAGTTGAACTCGCTCTTCTTGATTGCCGGCAGCGCAGCGGGTTGGGAATATTTCCATATTACCACAAAGATGGACATGGCTAGCACGGCTGTGAATAGCCACCGGCAGAAGGTCCAGAAGATCATGTGCCGCAGCTGCTTGCCGCGGTGAAAAGTCTCATAGGCATACTGTTGCGTTGATGAACCCGTCCGGCGTGATAATGAGGATAGGCGCCAGCGCGGCTGCTTTTCTGAAGCGTCGACATGGTCGGACTCGGTTCTGGTCGACGATGCAGGCGAGGCGGCGGCCATGATGACACATTATCACGGCTTCAGGAATAAAAGGAAACAAAGAGAAAAAACGACTCAACACGTCAAATGTCACCTTGCTTCCACACCAGAGCAAAGGGGAAACCCGTTACGAAAAATGCGCTCAAGCCTCCACCGTGATGTTTCCATTTGCAGATCAAGAACGGGCATCTAGACGGCCGATTGGCTGGCCCTACATGGAATAAGAATTTCGCCTAGCCCTATCAGGTTTAATGCGATTTCATGGCTCCATCCTAAATACGCCCGACGACTCGTGTAGCCGTAAGAATATGGTCTAGCGTGCCGGCAGTTGGAGAGCCGTTTGTTAACGCATTGAATCTTGGTGTGCATCACCTGATTGAAGATGTTGATATTATATGCACTCCTAATTAACATGATTAAATGAAAGTCTGTAACCAAAAAGAACGCCCTCTAGTTGGGCAATTACACCCCCTTTTTCCGTTGACAAAGTTATGAACAGAATCCCTGTCATATTCACCACGCCAGTCGCAATAGCGAGTACTCGCCGATTTCTCAAATCAAGCATCCATCCCATTTCTGTAATCTATGATTCCTCGATTAGTAGATGTTAATTCAGTGCCTTGATAGAAAATATAACTTGCTTTGGCGGACGTAATGAGTGATTGTCATCACTATGGAAATGAGCAGGTCCAAGATGGAGGCCAAGAGTGCCAAGAGTGTAAGGGCATCAGCGCGCGTCCAGGGATCCATGTTGGTGGAAAAGAGCCGGGGAGTGTAGAGCAATCGGTTTAGCTTTTCAACAATAGATGTAGACAAGTGTTACTTGGTATATTGGATTAAAGCGTGTCAATGATCCTGCGAAGATGTATTGTGTCAGAGATTTTAAAGAAAAAATGCGGATGTCTGCGGATGTCTGCGGACGCAGAGAACTATATACTCGTAGACGTTCAATATATCTGCTTTATACTCTCATGCCGCACGAGAAAATGAGTATGCCCACCCAGCGTGGCTATAAACACCCATGTGTGAACAACACCCAAGATTATTCACAGCATCATTCCACCCTACCTCTTCTCCGGCCGAGTTGGGCATCGAGATGGTGCCAAAAGGTATATACTATCGTATTAGTGTTTTCCGGGTTCCCAGGTTGCGATGCATACAAGGTGTGGACATGTATCGGGACAAGATACTGTTGTACCCAGACATTAGTTTATTGTGTTCCTCGAAAACTTTGTGGTATTTTTATATTAGTTTTCTGAAAAACACCAAAACAATCCCGAAAGGCGGACTTCCATACGTGGTAGGTCAAAATTTCATGGCTTAGGGTGTGAAAAAAAGGTGGACGCAGAGCGTCTTACACGACCGAGCAGCCAAAGAGGCTAGGGTGTGAAGATTGATGACATTGAGAGCTTCAGGCAATTTCTCGTTGAATCAGGGACATATTTCATCTCCTGATCACTTGTTAACATTCTTGCCTAGAGTCCACTGTATTCTTTCATCATCACCACCCGATGCCATCATATACACCCTTGGGCCCTGACTCACTTACACCTTGTTTTCCCAGGGTGTGTAAATGAGGGTGATTACGTGGGGTTCCAAAACCCAGTTCCTATGATCTGGCGACGCCGGTCCAGACTTGATCCTTTGTTACTCGCACAGATAATCAAGGTACCTCAAGGGCGCATCAAGCTATCGCCCCCAAGAACAATCCGTGACAGGAACACGTGACAGAGTTGACGTATGATTTGGTCAATACCGCTTTCTAGATAGTCAGAATGAACAAGAATCATGACACGGTTGAACTTGGTAGTTGCATTTTGTGTTTACTCTATAACTGACAAATTCGACCTCTTACAAGCTGAACTGACAACCGTTACGCAAATCCCGTCAAACTGCACCAAAGAATTCCAGCATGGCACACTTGTGCTCGAAGTTGCGGGAGAGTGACTTGACAAGCAACCAGGTGCCGGGTGAGATGACAACGGAACCAAACGATTAACGAGACTCTAGGCTAGTACTAGAAATGTAATCCATCGTAGGCAGCTGAATGAGCTACAACATCCGCACCATTGCTCAGAGTTGGGACGGAGCAGGAGCACCCGCGCGGACCCTCATGAGGGTCCGCGTGAGGGCGATGCCACTTTCTTCAAAGCGGTGTCGTACTCGAAGGTGCTGGAGCAGATGATCACGCCTATGGAAACCCTTCTCACCAGCATGCTTGTCGCAGAAGAGGCATGAATGCCTGGCCTTGGCCTTGCTTGTTTCAGGCCCAGCTGCTTTGGAGTTGAGGTGGCGCTTGAGAGCATCAAGCCTGGTGAAGCTACTGTTGCAATGGCAAGCGTAAGGATCATGACCTGCATTCCTTCCGTGACTCCAAAGATCGGTGTTGTTCCGAAATGCCATGTGGCATTTAACACAGACAAATGGCCCGAGGTGCTCAACCCGGCCATGTGCTTCCTGAATGGCAGGGGCTTCATTGGTTTCGATTACGGCATGGTCAACTCTGACCCCGACGGTATCGGAGGGGACGGCCATGCCGGAGCCATGGCCGTGCTGGCCGAGGAGGGTGTGGACCTGAACGTTCTGGTGCCCGAGCATCAATTGTGGCCTGAAAAGGCGGAGTCAGAAAAAAAAAACTCACATGCAGAGGAAAGGATACTCCCAGCCACTGTCGTTAGATTGGCCGTCATCAGGCCAGATCGGCTGTTGAGGATCCAATGACCCAGCAGGGATTGTGACATTGTCGATGAAAAAGCTGGGGTGTTCGAGGTAGCGGTTCATGATTGATACTTTTGGCGTCGAGTAAGCGAGTCGGGTGTGAGTGGTCGTGGGACTGCGAGAGGTGCGGATGGACTGTCATTGCGACGAGGGGGTTGGGGCAGCTTTATGTTCATTCAGCCAAAAGCTACCCACAGCCCCAGGAGTTGCTTGTACCTTGACCCATCTAGGTACATTATCAAAACTAGGGTGGGAAAAAAGAGGGTGGAATGGTGTAAGAGAAACTAGACGCCACATTAAAGCCCGCACTGGCACGCCGACGTTGGAGGTGGTAAATCTTTAAATGATGGGACCAGAATGTTGGAATAGGCGAGTCAATCAGGTGAGGATAAGATAAGGGCGATCTAGTACATGTATTTATAGTAAGGATTACCCCCAACCGTCAGGTTAAAGGGCAAGGTAAATACAACACAATAATATACAGTCTACATTTAAAACACAGAAATCATCTAGCATCGTCACTGTTTCTTTCTTTTCAATTCCCATCAATACTGGGCGCAAACAGAACCAGAATATCCTATCCCGTCTGTGAGACAAATTGTCTGGTCTGGTCAAGGTCCATCTTCAGCAGCAAGTTGATCCGCCCGTGCCGCGATCCACCCCCGCAAAATGATCTGCGAGGAATGTGGCCGCGTCTGCAAGTCCCAGAGTCATCTCAGGTGTGCATTCCATTGTCGTCTCTTCTCATCCTTGGCCAAACACTCTGGAACTCACATGTAAACAGCCAGCACAAACGTTGCCACGAAAAAAAATTTATTTGCAGAGAGCCACCGTGTCTTGGGAAAGCACATCGGATTGCTTTTGGTACCAGGAGAGACTTGATCCGACACCAAGAGCACGTGCATCGGAAAAAGAGAACACAATGCCCATATTGTTCCAGGAGCGTAGCACGGCAGGATAACCTCGCAATTCATATTTCAAAGGTACACGGGGACGAGTTATCTGTTGCCGCCGCGAGCGGGAATGAAGCCCACGTCAGGCTGCTGCTCGATAAGGGTGCCGATTTTGCGTCCAAAGATCGCATGCACCATCGGACTTTGTTATCTGTTGCCGCCGCGAATGGCTGTGAAGCTGTCGTTAGGATGCTGCTCGATAATGCAGCTGACATGGAGTCAAAGGATGCCATGGGTCGGACACCGTTATCGCTGGCTGCCGCGAATGGCCGTGAGTCTATTGTGAAACTTTTAGTCGAGAACGGAGCCGAAATCGAGTCCAGCGATTTCATGCGTCGGACACCATTATCGCTGGCTGCAGCGAATGGCCGTGAGTCTATTGTGAAACTGTTGGTCGAGAAGGGAGCCAACTTCGAGTCGGAGGATGACATGGGTCGGTCATCTCTAGTCTGGGCCGCCGAGAATGGTCACGACGCCGTCTTGAAGTTTCTACTCGATAACGGAGCCGGTGTTGAGTCACGGGGTGGCAAGTATAATCGGACACTATTATCTGTAGCTGCTGCGAATGGCCATAAGCCTGTTGTCAAGCTGCTACTCGATAAAGGAGCCGATATTGAGTCAACAAATAATTGGGGTCAGACACCGCTATGCTTGGCGACCATGATGGGTCATGAGCTTGTCGTCGAGCTGCTGCTCGATCGAGGAGCAAATATCGAGTCGGGGTCTGTTCGATATACATCTCACACACCGCTCTCACTGGCCGCCTCGACGGGCCATGACGCAATCGTCGGCTTGTTGATTAGTAGGGGGGCTTGCACCGACTCACCCGGCCCTGGCGGTTGGACAGCACTGCAATTGGCCGCCTGGCTTGGGCATGAGGCTGCTGTCAGGCTTCTTCTAGATGGTGGAGCCGATATTAATTGGTTTGGGGACTAAATCAGACACCGCTCACTATGGCTATCCAGAGTGGTCATGAAGCCGTGGTCAAACTACTGCTCCATAACGGAGCCGATACCAAGTTGGCTAGCCAGGGAAGATGTGTTGATGTCGACTTGGCCATTGATTCAAGCAGCTAGAGGGGAATTGGGCTACTAGATATAAAAGTTGGCTGTTGCTGTTCAAGACTTGGGCTTCCTTTTGACGAATTCTGCTGTTACTGCTAGCTACATCAAGCTTTTTGTTCCTACATCTGTAGCCAACACCCTGATCGTTGACACTTTTCTGCTATGTGTGATTCAAAGTGCTAGCGTGCCTTGGCTCTATTCTTCTTCCTTTGTCCCCGATACTACTATAACAGCGATTACTGTAAACATACAACGACTTGGCAATTGGAATAGCAACTGAATATCAATGTTCCCTCCACTATGGAATGCTAAAATTCACACAAGATGACAAGGGTACAGCATATAATAACCGCTTTTTGTTTTACTGCCCCGATATACGCAAGACGAGTACTGGAAAGGCCGAATGATGGAACAGTACCAAGTCTGAATAAAGCGACTTTCGATTCTCGTGAAGCCGCCGAGACTACCGAAGAACCTGGGAGCGAAATATTTCGGCCATTTTCCGTGGTGGTAGCTAAGTGCAACAACTCGACTTATCAGAAAAAGAATTTGAAACTGCGGTTGCAGAAAAAGATGCTTCAAATTCAGGCACACTAGAGTGTTACTGGAGTGTATTGCAATGTAATCGAGAAAAAAAGTAGTACAAAGTAGTAATTATTATTGTCCTAATCTTGATAATTCAGCTAGATATAACGTATACGCGGTGGAATAATAGCCGTATTCTATTAAATGTCTCTTCTTATGACCAGACTAGCGACATATCTCTTTTAGTTTTGTTATGCATTTGATAATTGACAAAAAGGCAAAGTTCCCCAAATCAGTCCTCAAGTTAGTCGTTTAAAACGAAACTAGAGTAGCAAAATATGGCATGTCAAAGCGAGCAAGCATGGATATTAAACCACATACTTGAACGAATATATCGATGGGCTGCTCGCTTTCAATGAGCCATTCCCTGGTCAACAATAAATGGAAGTTGGAGACCCATATTCCAACATGTACCAGCAACACCATATATTATACGCTGACGTAAGAGCAGAAAATTCTCTACGCTACACTTGATTTTTGTTTTAGATAAAAAATGCAGACATATACTGAGCATAATTTTACTTATTTCCTTCCCTATGTCACGGTTCTCTGATTTGGATATGACCAAGCACACAGTGTTCGTATAATTAGGCCCTACCTGATACAGTGCTGGCACGAATAGTAGGAAAGATCGAAGAATAAAAGATTAATAGCTTCATTTATTTCACGCTACAATATCAGGTCATTACCGCCACCTGAAGAGGCAAGCAGGACTACTTAGAGTACATAACCTAAAGCGGTTTAGCGTCAGCGGGTGGCTTAGGTAATCGGACAAAATGTTATCCGATTAGTCAGGTCAGATACACAGGGGCGTGCGGCGGCTGAGGCGATATGAAATACCATCACACGGAGTGGGCTGGCAATGACTTAAATGCTGGCATCCTCCTCAGCCCAACAAGACACACACAACTCCGGCGCAACCAAGTCGCTGACTGTACCTAACGTCACTAACACCGCCTCAATGCCCCTAGCACGAGCCTGTGACGTGTGTTTCAAAAGAAAAGTACGTCTGCCTTCCAGGGTTGAAACCCGTAGACTAAAATGAGCCCAGATCCAATGTATCACATCTCATGATGGCGGACCGTGTGACTGGTGCCGCCATCAGAATCTGGAGTGTAAATTTAGTAGAGGCAAGAAAGTGAACGGGCTGAACAGGTCGGTATCCGCCAATTTCCCAACAGGCCCCATGTGGCTACTAGACTAATTCGATTTCAGGACCAAATCATCAAAGAAAGTGACAGAGCTCCTCGCTCGCATTGACCAACTCGAAAAGGAACTTGCATGTGCCAAAGCTGACGCCTTTCGCTCAACCCTAAGTCTTCAACTTCCAGAGAGCAAGATATTTGCCAGCAACCAAGCAACGCTCCGCGTCGGCCAGAACTGGTATCATCGAGGAATGCCCATTGTTTCGGAAGATGGTGTTAAGTGGATCAAGTCGACTACTACGCAGGACACTACAAGATTTGAGAAGCATTTCCTAGGCTCTGCACACCTCTTCTCGTGTATCAGCTACCCAACCTGTCCTAGCAATGGTGAATCACGGGAATTACCCGATATAGGTTTGGCCTTTAGGGCTTTCAACGCGGATAGTAGTTCCTTCTTTCGCTTGGGAATAGGAATCCTTGATAAGTCGCTGTTTACAGAAACTATAGACCTGGCGTACGCGGCTTTCAATCCGAATGCTTCGCAAGGGCATCTAGCAGCTAGGGCAAGCTTGTTGGCGGCTTTTACCGTTGCGTCGTACTTGAAGACCAGCGAAGAAGTCGCTTCTATCGATGCCCAGGCCATTACATCGAGGGCTCAAGATCTGCTAGGTCGTATTGACGGGTTTGCCAACTTGGACGCTTTGCAGGCTATTTTATTACTGGTAATATGGCCCTTTTTGAACCAAACCACTAAAACAGGAGTGGTAACATGAATGAATTGTCTTTAGTACAAGTATCGAATAGCCACTGGACAATACGATGCCGCAGGGGCACTACTTCCTACAGCCTGCCGAATGGTTTGCAGACTCGATGGCCATATGACGCATCCTACACCTAGCAAAGCGGCTCCCGATATGCGGAGAGAGCACATTCGAAACCTTTTCTGGACTTGCTATATTGCCGATAAGGACATGAGCCTTATAACTGAGCAGCCACCTCTCCTTGCAGACGAGTACATGGACTTGGGTGATGCTGAATGCAGTAGTCCCGCCCAGGAACTCGATGAAGTAATCGACAGTTCCGTTGCTTGTAAACTCCTTCCTTTCGCCACCGGAGACCGCAGACTTGGCCTTTTAAAGGCCAAAGTCTTTCGTGTACTTTACTCCCCCACCGCTCTACATATCGCCGACAGCGAACTTCTGACTCGTATCCGGCAGTTGGACGACGAACTTGAGAACTGGCGAGTGAATACCTGTCCCCTGCTCCGACCAAAACTGGGCATAGCCAGTAATAGTTCTGAATATGGATCAGCGCAAACATGCCTACGTGCAGCTCACTTGCAACTGGAGTACAATTACCTCCTGACAATGGTACACAGCGTCGTCCGGCGATTCGGCGTAGCACATGATCCAGATGCAGGCTTGCCAGAAGATATCCACCGGGTCATGCACTCGAGTATCGATCTGGCGTTGGGCGCAGCGCGAAACACGATCCATGCTATTAGTGAGCCGGTTTCGGTGCTCGAGGGCAAAACTTGGTGCGTGCGAAAACCCGCATATTTCAACATGGCCTACATATATGTCTAGCATTCTGACCATGACAGGTACACCGTGTTTCATCCTCTGATAGCGGCCATGTCGTTATTCGTCAACATCCTTATACACCCTACAAGCGACCAGGCGGTGACCGATGTGGAATGGCTGGCGTTAGCATCCAAGACTATTCATGGACTTGCAGTCTCATGCTCGGCTGAGGAAGTGAAATACTTGCAGCAGGCAGGTGACTTTGCGGCGGAGCTGCTGAAACTGGCCGAGGGTGCAATAGCAAGGCGTTCATAGGATCAAGTTGGCAAGTCAAGTACGAAATTACCATCACCGTGACTTTTTGAGCGCACACTCGCTACAAGCACAAGAGAGCTATCCATTTTCATTCTCATAGCGCTGAGAAGAAAGCTGATCACCAAGGATGCCATCAGAAGAAATTTAAGCCAACAAGTGCTGGAGATAAAGCGTATATAATGTGTTTAAGTTTAAAACCATAGCGCCCATGCGAAAATCACTGGTTATCAAGTAACAGCATCTTTCTCTTTGCAGCCTACAGGGCCATCTCGTCAGCGAATACACCTGATTCAGTTTATATATGACTTGCACATGTAGTACGAATTATCGCTCACAGCCACAGTAAGGTAAATACACAATTCTTCAACAGCTTCTGGCTCGCCACACCTAGCCCTGGAATAGAAGCAATAGTCCCCTATCGTCACTGGGGCCTAGGACGACGCGATGGGCACTAGGATCTTCGCCAAGTATGGCTGGCAGATGAGCAGACGGTGGTTGTACCGCAAGCTCTTTAAACGTCTCCTTGTCCACTCTCATCCCCGGAAGCGCACCGGGAAAGACGGGTTCGGGCAAGTCGCAGTATTCCACCAGATTCGGCATTGATCTTGAGGCCGGCATCGGTGCCGCTGCGGTAGCAGGAGCGCTTGCGGACCCTGTGCTCATGTTAGTAGGCTCATTCACATACATATGCCGAAGAGGCTCGGTCATACTCGTCTTGGTGTCTCCTTGGCCATTGCGCAAAGGCATGTCGGGGTCCTTTCTTGTAGTCGCCATGTTACCCGGCAATGTCCACGCCGTAATCTGCCGCAAGTAGTTCAATTCGGCCAAGACGGCGGCATTGTCACGAATAATTACGGACTCCTGACGGTGGAAATCGACTGAAGAGCGCAGGGACCATTCGATCCGACTATGAAGCGTCATCTTCATGCCACGATGTGCTTTGGGGCGGCACTTTTCGATGATGCGGCGTCCCTCGATGAGTCCCTTGTTCGCCAGGTCAATGACGGTGTTGATTCGCTCGATAATATGCCGAGGCGTGGTCTCGAGGAACTCGAGGTGTTGGTTGCGAAGGTCTATGAGGTGCTGGAGGTCCCGGTAGCAGGCCTGCAAAAGGTCCTCGCCACGGCGAATTTCGTTGGAAACGCGACCCTTGTCCACGGCTGAAGTGATGAGGTGTAGAATGCATCGAAGGCATCCCAGGGCTTTCATCTCTAGGGCTTGATTCCGAGTGATACACATGTAGCGGCATAACTATGGATGGATAAGGAAGTTGTGGCGAATTGCTTTTGAAACCCCCCCAAAGGAGATGAGACTCCAAGACAGAAAGTTCGCTTCAAGCGAGATGTGACCAAGCTGCTAGTTTCACGGAGTAGATGTCATCTAAGCGTGTGATCCCAGCATACCTTGTCTTTCTATTGTTTGGGTTAGCAGGGGTTATGGCGCCCGAGTTGCAGCCAGCTATCAGGGTTATCAAGAACATGGTGTTATGTGACGCGCCCCCGTGAGGAGACGCAAGCCATGTTCCAAGACCTAGTTGCCTCTGCTACTCTGCCCTCGTGTTACGCCCAGCCAGCAACTTGCTCCCTTAACTCGGCCGCGGGGGGTGGTGGCTGACTATACGCAGCCATTGTCATGGTACCTTTGCAGGCTGGGGGCTTGTGAACAACCACAAATACTCGGCAGTGCGCTTTATTGCCTTCAATGTTGTATTAGCACCCACCGAAGATATTGGAGGGTTCCATGTTTGATCTAGTACAGAGTAGTAGGGCACGCGACACTGTGGCAAATAGCTTCTCAGCCGTTGCGTCGTTTCCTGCATACGGAGCATCAAAACTTTATTTGGTGTTAGCCACACATACGCCGCAATGGAGTGCAGCGTGCAGCGTGTAGGCGCTCTGTATTTACTCTACACTGCTAAAGTATATGGCAGCGCGGTGGTTCACGGTATGCGGGCAGTCTACTCGATATCATGGTTCCATAAGACATGAGCAATAAACAGATAGCCAATTCGTTCATTACAACCAAGTTTGTCCCTTGCTTTCCGAACCCCGCCATGGAACCGACAATTAGACCCTGGGCTCATGGTAAACGGCGACTGGTTCAACCACTGTTCGAGGATGAGAATATGGCGGCCCGTCCTGGCCGCTTAGCTTGTCTAATCCTGCCTCAACCACCAAGCCATGAAGACCTTCCTTGGTCGAGGCTACATCCGTGACGAAGCCCCAGTCGCAGGGATGAGACAGGAGAACATAGCCGAGCCTTGTGCATTCCACAATCACGGCTTCTAGGTGGGCTCTCTGCTGTCGTGCTACACCCGCGTCTGTGTCTACAAAGACGCCGAGAAACTTATCAAGGGAGTTGGCCAGCTCCTGAGCCTGCAGAGGCACTGCCGCGTTGTCGATGGGCAACGGGGTGCGAAGGTTACGGCGCGGGTGCAAGAGGAATACCGTGAGGCCGCGCCATCTGCGAAGGGCCAACGACACGGCTGCATGGATGGAATCTGTTCGGCAGTGTAAGCATTTTGCCAAGTCTTCCGTCTGGCGTCCAACAATAGAAAAGCTTGCTCACCTTGAGCATCTGCACTGTGACCGAGTTCATCGGGAGGCATAGCTTGCAAAAATGAAGCCACTGGCTGTGGGAGCATAGATGGGAGGCTAGTTTCTGTGTGGAAGCCGATGCTGCTGAATATTGCTCGCGTAATAACGTGACGCAAGCCAGATTGTCGCGTTTTCGGATCTAGACATAGGGCTGTAATGTTTTTGGTATATGTATCTGGCGACGAGCTCTGGCCTTTGAAGCCGAGGCTTTTCAGGGTTGTGCTGAGATCGTGTGTGCTGGCATTGATGGGCCTGGAGTGGTAATAGTTTTCGACATGCTGATGAATGAGGCCCCCAAGCGACTGCATCTCCTGCGCTATTTCTCTGTCAGGTGTTGCCTCTGGGAGAAACTGTTTGAGTTGGATGTCGCTGGCGGCAGCGGGAGGAGTCGTTTCGGGGGAATACGCCTTTGATTCATGATGAGTAGCGACGGCATCTGCCTTGCGACTGTGTCTTCTTTTCTTGCGCCGTAGCAGAATGCATGCCACGA
Source organism: Metarhizium robertsii ARSEF 23 (assembly GCF_000187425.2). Taxonomy (NCBI): domain Eukaryota; kingdom Fungi; phylum Ascomycota; class Sordariomycetes; order Hypocreales; family Clavicipitaceae; genus Metarhizium; species Metarhizium robertsii. Next base: position 518,455 of record NW_011942151.1, on the reverse strand, counting down.
GAAGGCCGGCAACTAAACCAGCGACAGCACAGCCGATGGCAATCCCGGCGATGGCACCGGCAGAGAGAACCGACGGAGGTGAAGCCGGAGTACATGTAGGTGTTTGGGTCGAAGTTGTCGACGTACTTCCGGTCCCGGTGCCAGAAGGAGAAGTAGTATTGACTGGGGGCGGAATAGGAAACTGCGAATTCACCAATTTTGTGAATATTATGATGCTAATAGTTGTGATTCCCTTCCTAGTCAAAGTAGAAGCATCCGTTCTTGTGGACCAGGCCATAGCGAGACAACGGTGGCCACGCGAAAATAGTAAACGTTGTCTGTGTATAGAGTATAAGGAGACGTGAAGAGATGGGGGCTCAAAGACCATGAGTAGCCAGAGAGACAACCACTTCCGTTAAATAACGAGAATATATGCGTGTTAGGAAGGGGCACACGGAAAGGCTCATGGAATCGACGCGTCAGGTCAGTGTGGACTATGGCACGTAATGGTACCGTTTCCACACTCGAGCAAGCTCACTTGCCGAGAGAATTGTGCCTAATGTTGTCATTGTACAGTAACGTCTGGTGTTATCGTGTACAGACTTCAGCCAGTGGGCTTCTGGGGAGCGCCATGGGCGTTCCTGTGTGCTCAGCTACCATTCAGCTCCAAAGCATCAGCACAAGGCGACGGATTCGATTTGCACATGTGCCGCCACTTTGTTCTGGCATTCGGAACCCTGGCACCACAAAGGCATCAAAAGTGGAACGTGGCGCGAGAGGATAGATTCTCGGTCCAGTTCTCCGGCGCCATCAAATTCTCTACCGGTATATGCCCAAGTTCTAAGTTTAGACATGAGCTGTTGGGCCGGCAATGCGCCCAAGCCCGCCTCCGGCATCCGTCCGAGACCGTGATTTTGAATTGAATCATTTGACCATGATCATTCATGGCATAGGTACCTTGATGCTGGTGTAACATTGTGTAATGAATCAACAACCAGACATTGTCGTTTCTGTCGATTTGGGCACCACTTTCACAGGTAACAACACCACATGGACTTGATTCCTTTCTTCTTGGTTCCATGTTCACGACTAACTGCTTCTTAGGCGTAGCATGGAGAACGCCTCGCACGCCCATCCAAGTCATCAACGACTGGCCGGGCAGCGGTGACCGAGCGGAGCGCAAAGTCCCAACCGCCATTGTCTACAATGCCGACGGAACACTTTCGTCATGGGGTCACATGTGCGCCGACGACGACGACGACGACGAAGACGAGTCGTCGGGCAAGCTGCGGCGCGAATTCTTCAAAGTATTCATCGACGGCGCCAACTTTGCCCTCGCGCAAACTCTCCCCAGAGCTCCCAAGACCATCCAAGAGGCGCAAAAGGTTGCCACCGACTATCTTGTACAAGTGTATGCCCACGTCAAGGAGACAATCGAGAGGCAAACCGGCCGACGACAAGTGCCCGGCGGATGGTCAGACCAGGCGGTCGTCTTCCTCTTCAGCGTGCCCACGACGTGGACGCGCATGGAAACCATCAACCTGTTCAAGGGAATCATTCGCAGTGCAGGGTTTGGCGTAGAGGGCCCAAGGCACTCGGCACAGGTTGACCTGACCGAGGCCGAGGCCGCCGCCGTCGCGACCCTAAAGACGAGCGCCATCAGCTTCAAGACGGGCAGCCTCTTCCTCAGCGTCGACGCAGGAGGCGGCACCACTGATCTCTCCTTGATGCGAGTCAAATCCACGGACCCTCAGTGTCCGCAGATGACGCAGATGGCGGCCGTCAAGGGAATCGGTATCGGATCAACGCTTATAGACCGCGGGTTCATCCGCCTCGTCGATCAGAGGCTGAATGCCTGGCCGGGGGTGCGCGATCTGCTCCCCGCCAACTTTGCCGTCCGAATGTCGAGAAGCCATCACTTTCGAACCCTGAAGCACAAGTTTGGCGAGAGTGTGTACATGCAGCCCCTTTTCAGGATCCCAATGGATGGCGTGTCGCACAATTTCAACCACTCTGGTCTTGGCATCGAAAATGGGCGCTTGGTCTTCACCGTGTACGTATCCTTCCGCAGGAATCTAGTACTCAATGTCCATTATTCTTACAGGAGCTAGGCTAGAGATTCAGTCGCTCTTTGACGCGCAAATCAGGGGTGTCATGGGGCAAATTAGGGAGCAGCTCAACTGGTTCTCGGAGCACGGAAAGGTCGATCAGGTGGTATGTCCCTCGAAAATGTCCTCGGTGGGCAAAAGACATGAGACGATGAGACTAAGTACAAGACTGCCGCAGGAGTTTGTCATTCTTTCGGGAGGACTAGGCAGCTCAGCCTACGTCCGCCAGAGCATTGAGAAGCAGCTCGTCCGCTCTCCGCATCCCAACGCCATCCAGGCCGTTGTGGTGCCTTGTCAAGACCCTCAACTCGTCGTGGTTCGCGGCCTTCTCCTCGACCACCAGCAAAAGTCGGGAGAGAGACAACAATCCGTCCTCGCCACCAGGGTCGCGCGCGCGAGTTACGGCGTCGTCATCAGGCAACTGTACTCGCCTGCGCGGCACTACAATGAAGAGGTGGTCCCAGACGAGTTTGTCCCCAAGAGGCTGTGGGCATTGAACCAAATACAGTGGATGATACGAAAGGTTTGTCGGACCCTCTCTGCCAAAGTCAAAGTGCCACTGTGCTCAGGCCTTTCTTCTTCACTTCAGGGAGATGTAATCGATGTGAATAGTCCGCTGGCCAAGCAATTCGAATTCCACCTCGCCGACGGGGAGACCACCAGGTCGTGGGATACAGATATCGTCATTTCTCAAAACGAGGCCTCCTTTCTGCCAACTAGTATGAAACAAGGTAAAGACATGGATTGTCTTATTTTGCTGAATGTTACGACTAGTCGTGACCATGGCTAACAGCACTTGTTTTAGCCGGTGTGACAAGACTTTGTCGCGTAAATAGCAATCTTGAGGGCGTCGAGCAGCACCAGCTGATTCTCAAACAAAAACGCCGGACGTGTTTGAAGAGGGGCTATAAATTCTATATTTGTTTGTTTGAGATTCGAGTCATCGTGGCCCCGGCCGACTTGAGGTTTGAGCTTTGGTTTGGTGGGCAACGATTTTCAAGAAACCACAACCCTATTCAGGTTGAATGGGATACTATGGGTGCCCGTGTTGGCGCCAACTAGCAGAGGAATCATATTTCAAGAAGAGAGAAAATAAATCATCTCCCAAAGGCACGTCTTGAACATATCTGCTATATTTATTTTGCTTTTATTACTGCCGCTGCATCCCGAAAGCATATTTTTTTGAACGTGAACTCGCTGTCTGGAGTCATTTTCCGGCCATGTCCCTCTTCGAGTACCAACTTTATAGATAGAGAAAAGGGGGGGGGATGAGCTGCCAATACAACTCCAGGCACACTGAATGGCTCTGTAAACTTTGTTACCACATTATTCTTCTTTTATAGTACCTAGGTACATCCTATTTATGCGGTCATATTGTATCAGCACCGGTTCAGTCCACTAAGACATATGAAAATATTTACTGGACAGGTTCCAACTATTGGCGAGGGCGCCATTGAAACCAAAGGTTCAATATTCTAATGTACACAACCTCCTCCTAGAGGACATGAGCGGGAGGTAAGACCAGGTTCCTGTTTGCTCTGACTTTGGAAATTGGGATAGGATGGTCTAGATTTGTTCCTACGTTATAATCGGAATCACAACTGTTCATGAAATACTCCTCCTGCCCAAATAGGATCTATTATACAGATTAATCTCTGGTGATTATAGCAAAACGATCAACTCGACCACTTATTGCTCCAGAATCACCATCTCCAGGCACAACTTCTTCTTCTTGTCCTCCCAAGGCCGTACCTGCAACATACCGTCGCGGCAGTCTCCACGTCGCCCATTCGCACGTGCCGAAACACTCGGATTCTCAGCAACACCACAGGTCTCTCTTTACACTCCACTTTAAGAATGCAGTTGGGACCGATTAAAGAAGTGTAATCCAGAACTGGGGGAGGCTATAGTCTTTCCGTCAGCAGTGTTGAATAGTACACGGATAAATGAAAAGCCCACTTACAAACCAAGAATAGTAGACCAGACGGTAAGTACCCTTACGATATCAAATGAACCCTCCTTGCTTGCCCTAAAGTTGTCTTTTGTATAGACATACGACGTCACCATGGCGGGGACGGAAGCCACCCACAAAACACACAAAAGCCTGTCCACCTGAAGTTTTACTGCAGATCGGTAGATTGGCGAAGCTCGAATAGGCGGGTGTACACAATAAGCCGCGTTCCAAAGGCCCCCAAGAACAGACTACATGTGTTAGCTTTCCTCGATACTAAATGACAAGATGGGCATGGAGCTTACCACAATGAGGATGCTCTCTAGCAGAGGTTCTCCGTCCTTCTTCATGGCCACTGTCGCTATAGTGAGAATAAGCACAGTCGCGGCGCAAGCCGCAGATGCAATTCGTCCTGCCGCTTCACCGCCGAAGCGTTTTAGCATTCCGGAATTTTCGGAAGCCATTTCAAAATAGGTGTAGTGATGGCAAATGAATACAGGATCTTGTCAAATGGTAGTAATATATGACAACAACCGTCTTGTTGCGTAGATGAGCTGGCAAATTTGTGGGGAAAGTGCACCGTTTGTCGTGCGTGCAGAAGATGTCGGTAGCAGTGATGTTGGTCGGGAGGACCGAGGTTGCCAAAATGCGCCCGACTTAAGTAAATTCCCAGACGGCACACACGTCACCAAATCTTGCATGGCTATTCATCTACTCAAACGCATTTTCTTTCTTTTTTGCTCGTTTGTGGGTAGAAAAAGAGCTGTTTGTCAAGGTGCGTCACATTGGCATCCCGCTCGCAATCACAAAGCCTGGACGACTGCACAGAGACATTTTGACAAAAGGGCCAATGTGTGAAAGAGAATTCTCCATTGTCTCGGTCGTGCTTTGTATTCACCAGCATGGGCCGTGATCGCGTGACCAGACGCTTTCAGGGAACTCTTTGTTCAGGAGCCATGGCCACCTGGGTGTGTGAAGAAGCATCAAAAAGAAATGCCAGGCCCTGCGTTTGTTAGCTGGCATGACACAATCATGATGAAACCAGTCTTTGAGTAGCGGACAGTCTCTCCTTTTTGCCAACACACCGCTTGGGCTTGACATGTGATGAGCATGTACTCTGCATCTTTGAAGTGCTTCCGCAGCTGCCTTGTTCTTTGGTCATCCTTTTTGCAAAGAACCTTTACTCCTAAGAGGAGAATGGAATCCAAAAAAGCCGGCAGTCTCCGCGTGAGGTAATTAGCATCCATTCAAGTCAGGCGGCCAGTTGGAGAACCCTGCAGCCCATGACATCATTCAACGACTGCTCATTATTGTCCGCCAAGCTCCTGAACTGTCCTTTCATCCTGTTTATTTGCTGTGTGTGCCTGGCGATAATTGGGGGATGCATTTTGCTTCGGCTGTTTCTCGCGATCACGACCTGCGTTTTAATCCCTTTCATCCCGTATTTGTCAGTACATGTCACGCGCATTTACACAAGGGCTACGATCACGAGGCCTTGTGGAACGAGGCTCTTCCACTTGTCGTACAAGTAGACCTCTTCGGATCATCTAGTCCTTTAGAAACCAAGAACCTTTTATACTAAAAGACCTTTATTGGATGAGTTGAGCTATTCCTCCAGGCCCTTACTGAGCCCTTGTCACACGATATACCCCAGAACTTGTGTCTGCCATCCCAAGGCTAGAATGTTCTATCTCACATTAATATGGTGCCCAGACATTTTGCTGCGGACTACCTTGTTGTATATGATGGCTTCTGTGAGATATGAGCGATATTGCCGAACATTAACAAGGGCAATCATCGAACCATCAAGATATTCCAGCAAACAAGTCCTCTTCACCGCTATGCAACACCATATCGTAAAATACTCCATGCTTGTGAAATAGACTCCTGGGGGTGCCGTCTTCCAGCACTTTTCCTGAGCCCATCACCACCACTCGATCGTAGTCAGCAATCGTACGAAGTCTGTGGGCAATCGTGATGAGGCATCTACTGTGGCCGTCTTCTTCGTCTAGATCCTTTCGTAGGACCTCTTGGATTCCAGCATCCGTAACAAAGTCCATGCTGGATGTAGCTTCGTCAAGGAGCATTAGCCTCGATCGACGCACAAGGACGCGGCATAAAGAGAGGACTTGTCGCTGGCCGTGGGAGAAGTTGCCACCACCCGTGTTGACGAGAGTCGACAGCGCAAGGCGGCCTGTGAATTGTGCATCTGGAGACGAGCTAGTTACAGTTTCGCCCGTACTCGAGTCGACTTCATTTACCACGGCCGACGCGGCAGAGCAATCGGTCCCGCTGGAATGCTGCTGCATGGCTGCTATTGTTGCGCAGGCGTCGATGGCCCGTTGTAGCTTCTCCTGGGGAACCTCTCCGGACGGATCTAGATTCGACGCAATTGTGCCTTGGAAGATGAGCGCTTCTTGTGGGATAGTGGCGATGGCGTGGCGGAGTCTTTTCCGTGGGACGGCAGTGATGTCGACTCCGTCGTAGAGTATCTGCCCAGAGACAATGTATGTGAACCGGAGTAGGGATAAAACAAGCTACGTGGCAAGAATTTATGAGTCTCAACAGCGTGATTTGTTTTCTCGTGAACAAGATATGTACTTACTGTGCTTTTGCCGCTGCCAGTGCGGCCAACAATGGCCACCCGCTCACCTGCATTGAACACAAGATTGATATCCTTTAAAATATCAGGGCCATCGAGTGTGTATCGTACTGTTACGTTGCGAAACTCAACGCGACCGCTCCTCGGCCAGTCGGCAGGGATTGTACGCTCCAGTGCATCAGCATACACAACGTCAGTGTTTCCCTTTTGCTCAGCCTCTTTCCCGGATTCCTCAGGAGGAAGCTTGGCGTATTCCGAGACGCGGTGAAACTAGTCCGTTGTCAGTATGCTCCCACTACATGAAGCAATAGCGGGGTGATAATCGTACGCTCTGCATTTCCGTGTTGAGAAAGTTGATGCTAAACACCAACCGCAAGATGAGGGCGCTCATTGTTGACGCCGCCGTCAGGGAAAAGCCGACCAAACCAGCCGAAATCGCGCCCTGTTTAGAGAGTGCCAGCATCCCGGCAGACACTTGAACCACTGCTGCCAGAGTATTGATTCTAAACTTCATCCACTGGTCACACTCCCTCTGCGCACCCGCCGCCTTCGCAGACGTGTACAGCAATGTGTTCAGCCCGTCAGCAAACACACGCGGCATCTCGCTCCGAGCTCGTACGACGACGAGCCCGCTCAAACTCTCTGAAAACTGCGTAAAAATGGGCGACTGCGTAGAAGCCACCAGCTGCTTCACAATCAGATTCGTGCGATTGTACAACTCCCCCAGCGCCCCCCCCAGCACGGTAGCAACAAGCGCAGGGAGCATGAAGACGGGGAGGACGGTGCTAACGGCACCCGTCTGCATGATGAGCGACGTGAGCGTCATGAGGAAATGCATGAGCTCTGGCGGCAGCGACTGGTCCAGCGTGTCCATGTCGCCGGATAGTCTGTTGATGACGCGTCCGACCGGGTTGTCCTTGAACCAGGACAGCGACACGCTCAGAACACCCTTCACCAGCTCACCGTGTAGGCGCCTCGCGGCCACCCAGCCTCCGTACATGAAGGCCATGTAGGCTATCCCTGCCACGATGACGCTGCAAAAGTTGATGGCGACGTACATGCCGAGATAGTACGCGATGTTGATGGATCCCGTTTGAGCCGCGGCGTCGACCCAATGCGACATCCAAAGGGTGGTGCCAATTTCGGCACCGATTTGGAGGACAAGAGTGAGCGTAATAAGAGTGGCTAAGAGTGACTGCTATGGGACCGCCGAAATAGAGCATGTATTTGAGGACTGGACGCGTCAGTCGTTTGTGTCTGCTGCGCAGGAGACAATTCTGAATCTGATCCAGAGCCACTTACAAATCAGCCGACCAGAAAGCCCAGTGAGCCTCACCTCTTCATCTACTTCTGACTCTTGTGCCGCTTTGGAGCTCGATCGCTCTGTGAGAGGTTTAGCAATCGGCGTCGTGCTGCCACTGAGCCCGTTGCCATGGTCTTCGACATGTCCTTCCCTTTGCGCAATAGTCCTCGGTTGTCTCACGACGCCAATGTTCTGCTCCATTGCTGCTATTTTACCGCTCTCTAGTACGATGGCCAAGTCGGCTTGCTCTGGAATCCATGGCTGCTGTGTGACCAAAACCACCGTCCTTCCTTTCAGAAGGTCGGTGCAGAAGACCCTGTTCCATAAGCCAGATGCTGTTTTTGTGTCGATTGCCGAGAACACATCATCTAGTAGAAGCAGAGACGAGCTGGAGTACAAGGCTCGAGCTAATGCGACTCTTGCACGTTGACCACCTAGACAGGCCAGTTGTTAGCTCTACCGTAAGCTCTCGCATCATGGCAGCTTGTTGTTTGCAGTGCACGTTACCAGATAATGCTGAGCCATTCTCTCCAATGTCCGTCATATCCCCTTCAGGAAGCTCGTCCAGATCTAGTCGCAAACAGCAAGCATCAATGACAGTATCATATCGCTCAGCATTAAATGCACTGTTAAAGACGACATTATCACGTATAGACAGCGCTTGCAGCCAGGGCGTCTGCGAGGCAAAGGCCACATCGAGGGGGCGAGTAACGCTTCCGCCCTCCTTGATGGTCTCTCCCAGGATAGAGAGCAGCAACGTCGTCTTTCCACTCCCACTTGGTCCCGAGACGACATTCAGCCCACCCTGCACAAAGTCAATGCTGATATCCTGGAGGAGAAAGCCTGCACGTCTGTTGCGCCGAAACGTGGCGTTTTCCAGCTTCAGAGGTCCTTGGGGGTACGACTCTGGCGGCGTGGCCGCATCATAAAACTTATCCAGCCTCCCAAGAGAAATGGATATCTTGGGAACAAACACGGCCATGGCCGCCATCATGCTAAAGTTGTCCCGTATAATATCCAAGAGACGGATCGTCGTGAACGCCACGGACGCGGTGAGTGGAAGCTGCCTGACCCCAACATACAAGGAGTATATGACAATGATGGACAGGATGGGAATCAGGTATGCTGCTTCGCCCATGGCGGTATACAAGAGCGCCATGTTCCAGATGTGCTTTTGCTCCCGTGCCCTGCTCTCCTGGAGATACTTGGCAATTGCGTCTTCCCAGCCAAAGTACTTGATGACGCGAATCGCGCCGAGATACTCAGTGGACAGGGATATTCGGCTATCCTGTGCAGACTTTGCCGCCATTTGCTGGCCACCTACGTGACTGACGATCCAGGCCGGCAGAGGGCTCATCAGAAGCATGACGCCGACGCCGATGAGGCTCGGCCATCCCACGATGTTGTACATGCCAATAAGCGCGACTGTAACACCGCATGGGACACCACCAATGATAAAGAGGACGGATCGTCCGTCTTGCACCGCGTTGATATCGGTGGACATGATATTTGCCAGCTGCCCAGAGGAGGACTTGCGTTGCGCCTGGTGCTCTGGCTCGTGAGGATCTTCGGATTCTTGAGACGCCTCTGCCTCATCATCCAGGAAGTCGTCTTCGAGCTCCCGGGATGCCATGGCCCTCTGGTACATTTCCGTAGTCAGCGCCATCTTGACCTTGATAGCGGCGCGCGTGGAAAGAAACACAAAGGCTTGCTGCACCACAGACTCGAGAAGAGCTCCTGTAAACATTACAAACAGCCATAAATAAGGGTGGAACACGGCGTCTTCGGGGTTCGTCAAGTATTCCAGGAGTTGATACAAGCTAAAGGGTGTTGAGAGCTCAGTTATAAAATAGACGCCCGCCAGAAGGGTCGAAAGGATAATCTCTCCCGGTATAAACATGAAGATGGTCATGGCTGTGCTTTTGTACTTTTTGCGCAGCTTGCTTATTTGAGGGTACAAAACCTCGGGTGTGTAGTTCCACGGCAGATCCTGGAAAGCAGCCGTTGTGATGTCGCCTTTCCATCCTTTCCGAATGAGACTGTTTACTCTCCCAAATGTGCAGTAGTAGTCGAGCAAGCTGCATGTGTCTTCCTGGGCCGGCTTGACATCGGAGCCTTGAACAATCGCAGGGCACTCTGGCGGAGGCGCCCATTCTCGCGGAGACGTTGCGGCGACGGCCATGACTGACGCCAAACCAAGCATCCCTGCCGAAACAAATCTGTCTGGCCTGTAGCGGTTGCCAATGACGGTTAGAGGGGATATTTCAGCAATGAGAAGCAGCGACATCTCCATGACAAGTATGATGTTGGCTTGATTCAGCAGCATCTTGCGTGCTTCCTTGCCTAGAGCTGCCCTGAGAATACCTAGCAGCAAGATGTAGAGCAGGGCCAATACATCTGGCCAATGCTCCCCCTGCTGAATAGCTACACTGATCCAGAGGGCTACAGTCGCGGAAAGTAGCACATGGCCAGCAATTTCGAAGTACAGTAAGCCAGGTGGTTTGAAGGCCTTGCGATTCGCAGAGCGGGGAGCTTGAACATGGTGCGCCGCTATCCAAAGCAGGGAGAGGACACACATGGCAAGCTGTATGTATCCGGCTCTTGAGATGAGTTGAGCCCGCTGTAACCAAACGGGGGATCTAGATTCCGTCAGCCAGCGCTGCGCAAGGAGTTGCAGGTATGGGCACGCTGCTCACTTACCTGGGTTGCGACGGGGCAGCGATGATGCGGAACTGGTTTGGTGATCCATGGCTCAAAAGGCCTTCCATGATGGAAGTGAGCGACTTCGTCCAGGTCTCTCTGATTGACTAGAGCTGGAGTGAAAACAGAGTGCTTGGTGAGCCTCGAGGACTTTCGACCAACTTGTGCTTTTTAGAATCGTCAACGCAATCTCGTCTTCTCTTCTGCCTAAAATGAGTAGGGCAAATGCTGTCGTCAACATTAATGCCTGTCTCCTTAGGCTGCCGCCTCGTCATTTTGCTGTCAATATTCGTTGCATCTAGCTTATGCACCTTCCTGATTTGTATATTGCCGACAAAAGAATCCTGACTCAAATTTGGACCCCAAATGGGTCGGTCGTGCTATTTGAGCTACCAACCCTCTATCAGGGAGTCGGACTCGATGCAGTCAGCATTCAGCTTGGCGTTATCACCGGTCGGCCCGTACGGAATCTACGGACCCTCTTGGTTGCAGTATGTACCTGCACTTGGTCTTGGTCTGATCGCCCAGAGTCTGCGGCTGCTTGGAAATAAACATCTTCCACTGTCGAAAGTAGCCATAAATGCAGCAGGTTGTCATGAAGAGACGCCCCTAATCCCAGTGAACTCTGCTTTAGCTACCTTGGTCCCTTTAGCAAGATCCTTTTCCCAGATGAACGGGCGCCTTTGCCCGGTTACCGGATTTTACATTGGTTGTGTCACACGGCCAAGACCTGTACAAAGTTATCAGACTACAAAGGTTACACAACAACAAGGAAGGTATCACGAGAGCCCGGAGTCGGCGAGGACTGCCTTAGGCACTAGCCCTCACTGACTTCTTGTATTTATAGAGACCTCTGGTCCCTGAAAACCTATTTAAAAAACAAGGACCTTTAATACCTTGAAATCAGTTATTAAATTTATACACATAAGTCCCCAAATAAAATGAAATTGCATATCGAACGTGGCACAGAATCGGCACTACAACACCAAATGCTGCAAGGAGAAAAATAAAGTGACTACAATTGGCATTTGGGTTTCCAACCAATCCCGGGCAAACTTGTCGTCTCCGTCACGTAATGGACATGTAGCGCAAATCGTGGACAACACAAGTGCAAGCACACCAGATGCGCAAGGCAACATGTATTTTGAACTGTACTGCATTTCTGTACGCAATCTTTCATGTATCAGCACCGCCAGATACTAAAGAATGTATTATAAAGTCAAATTGCCACCCGGCTCCCTTAGACACTTTCCGGCCTAATCGATGTGTATCTTGACAACACGCCCCCAAGTTGTGTCAGCGCCGTGTATGAAAATTGTGTTGCTCTTGTTAAATGAATGTCTGTACAGATAACCGTCCCCGGGCTCGTAATCGAACCACCCCTTGTTGTTGCCAGAAGAGTACGATATTACGTCGCGCTGGCTCATTTCCATTTCTCCCGCGTCGGCAAAGCATCGAGACAGAGTCGTCGCTCCCGAGCGGATCGTGTAGCTGAGGGTGAAGAAGTCCGTCGCGAACATGCAGCTTGCTACATCCACTTCTTCGATTGCGCCGGCGCCAGGAAGGATGTAGGCAGTCGCTGTCAAAAGCAACAAGATGCTCCGAAACATGTTGCAAAGCAGAGTTTGTCAAAAAGTGGCAATAGGGAGTGGTTATTGAGGGTGATAATTGAACGTGACAAGTAAAAATGATCGTCAAAAAGTGATAGCTAGAAAATAAAGACGATGAAAAACTAATAGGTGACAAGGGTGAGAATCGAACACTTATGATTCAGCACTGCTTTTAAGGGGGAGACGTGAAGACAAATCGCTCTGCTTGATTGTTTGGCTTGGTCTTTGAACTCTCAGTCATGTGCCTTGATCAGCTGCCAGTGTTGACAAAGATAATTTTTGTTCACAGCGATGCTGCAAGACGCATACATATGTAAGGACAGAGACAATCGGGGCACAGCGACACCTTTGTTGTACACCACATCGCCCGTCGCGACCGAAGTTGTAGAAACGGAGAAGAGCTGGGTTGTTCTCCATTACTTGATGGTAAATTTTGGCTGTTGGAAGTCCAAGTCGACAAAAGTATACACAAAACATCAACCTTGCCGACCTTTTTTTTTTTCATAGTGCAGAGCCTACACGCCCATGTGCTAATATGTAACCAACATTGCAGGTAGCTATGGCGACAATAGCATCATGCAGCGGCTTTGTAGGCCTCGGTGTGTGAGTCCAGCAGATGCAACAAAGACGGCACAAACGGACCAAGACTCTTGGCGCACTTTCATCAATGCCTTCTGCTCTCATTCATACCAAGGCCTTTTATTGATGGACTGAAACGCTTACCCGGGCTTGGCTCCAGTCTGAATCACTGCTTGTCTTGGCCGTTTCCATTCATCTGGTGGTACGCCCGTAACTGGTGATGTAGACAAGTCGCAGGCTGGATTGACCGTCCACACAGACCTTCCTAGCTGCAACAGCTAGTGTTGAAAAACTACATATGTAGCCTCTATACACAAGATCATCCCGCTATAGCTACCAATAAATTTGTGCATTCATTGATTGCCATTCCACCGGATCTTCTCTTCCTGCAACTAACCCTGCCGAGCCCGACGAATTTGTCGGCCAGTGACCAAAGCTTCCAGCTCAATTCGGCGTCAAGTCGATCGTTATCTCAACCAACCTTGCTACAACAGTGTCCAGTGTAGCCAAATTTGTCAATAGGTACAGTGCTTCTTTCAGAAGCTTTGGTTAATCGGCTATTGCGGAGCTCCCTCTGAAGTGAAATCCGTTCCCTGCCCCCATCTAATATTGGACTGGGGTTCAACGTAACCTCTTCGACAAAACATCTTGGCTATCCCTCACTATCGAGACCTTTCTCCGGATCCTTGGATTCCGAGTATGGCTGCATCAACCAATCATCAAACGCCAGTTCCTCAGCCGTGTGCCGCTCCTCTGGTAGCCAGCGCAAGGCACGACGGGCAAAACTCAGCATCAGCTGTTTGTCTTCGCCTTCCAAGCGAGTAACCCGCTCTTCGAGAGACGTGGTTGGAATTGGGATGGATCCCAGCCAGTTGCCTGCTAATAATTCAGCCACGGAATGGATACCTAATAGGTTTGGATCCCTTGCTCATGCTTACCAGAGTCGTCAAAATAAGCGGCACACTTCTTACTGCGTTGCAGGAATTCACGTGGTGGTGGGCCCATGAGCGATACCATCTCTGCCAGGTGTTGCTCGTCGTCTACAAGGCCGTCTCTGTTGGCGACGAATAGGCGTCTTCCTTCAAGCAAATCCCAAACCTGGAGCCGGTAAGTAAGTGGCTACCGGGGGATAGGGGTAGAGCTCACCATGACACCCATAGACCAGATATCTACCTTGGAGGACCACTTCATGTCCAAAATCACTTCGGGGGCTCTGTAGACCAGGGGCATGATGTCCCCTTGGTACTCTTCTTGCCCGAACCTCGCGGATCCAAGGTCGGAGAGAACAGGCTCGCCCTGGGTCATGGGTGTCTGCCGCGACAGGTATATCACCCGATCACGGAGCACCTTGCGCGCGACTGGCTGTGCTCGCTCAGCTTCCTCGAGCTCCTCGAATGGTGACAGGTTCTTTACACCACAAAGAATATTATTCGGGGAGATATCTATATATACTCCATGAGTAAAACACAGCGGTGGCCTTGTAATTTGGTAGAGGGTCTTTACCAGTATGAACCACATTGTTTTTGTGCAGGTAATCCAAGGCCACGAGAAGAATCTGCAACGCGTGCTGTAGCATACGGGTTTCGATCCTCCTTTCCGGAAGGAGATTTCGCAGCTCGGTGAATGTCATTCCCAATGGCTGGTATACCAGGAATTGATGAGAGCCCTTGGGTCCGGAGACTTCAAACGAGGTCAAGATTGTTCTGATGAAGGCTTTGCCCGGATGTTGTTGCACAGGTGATGACTTGAGGTAATCCAGCACGGCAATCTCATTCTGGGCTTGCTGCAAGACAATGCTATTCTTGGCTAATGTGCACACTTTCAGCACACGATATTGTTCATGACTATGTCCGTGTTAGCACCACGCATTCGTCGTCCTCATTGCTGCAAAAAAACGCACCAGAGGTCTTTGGCTAACCAAACAGTGGACCCAGTCCCTCGACCAAGTTTGCAAAGGACACGGTATTGCGACTCGAAGACTTGTCCGATACGCGTCGGGTAGTAATCTTCAGCGACATATCCGGGAAGCTCTTCTTCCTCAATGGGCGTTGAGGCGGGCAACAAGACTGGGCTGTCTGGCGATGCAGTGGTCGACACGGGTGTGCTCTTGGACGATAGAAACACTCTTTGATGCAGTTTAAAGAGTCTGGCAGTAGTTCTCAATACGGGTCTGCGCAAGTTTCTGAACCAGGGTGGATTCATGACAGACGCAGTAAGAAAGCCATGAATTGTGAGAAATAACCAGGTCAAGGACGAGAAGGCCACGGCGTTGCTCAAGACGACGAGGGTCCACATGGCGCCAAGTATAATCCAATCATCTATCTTTGCTGTAGCCAACATGCGCTTAAACGCCGTACTCTGTTTAAATAGCCGCCAGGCGCTAGAATTAGCCTGATAGCATATCAAGGTTATATAAATTATATACGGAAGCTATTATAACAACCGCTATTAATAGTACTTGTAGCCTTTCTCGCATCAACTAGTTTCCTAACATGCCGACCTCAATTGTAAAAAGGCTAACGCATGATCGTGTCTGGTGCTTCTTTTTCTATATACCTTCACTTATGCTCCATGTTGCATTTTTTCTAAAGTAAACATACTCAAGTACTTTATGAAGCAGTATCTAGATACCTGGGCAGGTAGTCCGGTCTTGCAGCACTACGTATCCCTCATACAATAACGTGATTTCGAAGCCCCTGAACAGCAGGAGAGCGCGAATATATTGCCAGCACGTATACGAAAGAGCAGCTGAGAAAGCTAGTTGTCTCTGCAGCCATCTCTCTCCCTGGTTTGCCATGAGGTAACTGGTCGCCTTAAAGTCTCAGCCACTTACTAACGTAGTCCCGTGTCCAGATAAGGCTGCTACAACGGCTCAGGACTCAAGGCTCATGACTCTGGGCTGCTGATTGGGAAAGCCTGCAAAGTCGGGATGCAAGAATGCAGACCCGCATGCTAGAATGCAGACCCGCATGCTAGAATCACTGGCTCTGGCAGCCGTACAGATAATTCAACGGATTTGCACTGATTTTTTCACCGCCACTTGAAGTTGTTCAGGTCAAAATGTGCTACTGTGCCTATTTCCGAAATTACAGAGTTATGTTCTCTTCCATCGTCTATTATGGACAAATATTTCGCACATCACTAAAGCTAGTGCAACTTTGTATATATTCTAACCTAAACGGCCCAAACAAACTTCCTGGCTTCCAGCGTCGTCCGGCGGTGCTAAAATACAGCTCCCATTAGAAAATCTGGAATACAGCATCGTTGCTGACTTGAACAGCTGGGATGATTCTATCTTCGCTTGGGTTGAAGGCGTCTGGGGCGGCTTCACCACCAACCACCTAAGTTCCCCAGATGAACACACCACCCAGGGTGGAGATGAGCACACCACGATGGGATGTTTCCACCGTCATCTGAGTTGGTTGGTTAAGTATTAGGGTTAGGGTTAGTTGGCTGAGTATTATCTGGTCTGGTTGGTAGAGCATCATTTGGATAGGTTGGTTCAGCACCACCTGACAAATTCAACTAACCAGTATGACGCGAAATAAAGTCAAATAGTTGACCCACGGCGATATAGACGCCAGGAAACTCGTGGCTTCCACAATCCGCGCCGAAGGAAGTTACACCTTCAAGCTCTCCAGTACTGGCATCAAGCAATGGCCCGCCACTATCTCCAACGCACGAAGTTTTGCGTCGATCTCTTGCGCATACCATACTTTGCTTTAATGGAAAGCCTATATGTCGATATGCTTCTAGGCACTTGGAGAACGAAATGGCAGTGAGTTGGACTTCTCTCATCTTTTTCGGCAATGGTGGGGAGAAATTCGGCCCGGCTTTCATCTGTCCCCTAAAACAAAAAGTAAGAATTGGTTTACTAGAGATGGAGACGGGGGGAAGAGTCGACTACAACATACCAGCCAGCTGCCCTTTTTTTGCCCGGCTTGGGGTAGCTGCCGTTCTTGGCTACTCTAGCGAATTCACCCACTACATCTGGACCGACTGCTGGTGATATTTTGACTATAGCCACATCATTCTCACATGTGGATGGATCAAACTGAGGGTGCGTCATGACACCAGTCACGTTGGAGACCTGGCCTCCTGTTGTGCGATCCTGTAGAGTGTGTTGTCAGGGACAAGAGCTACCTAGCACAAGTCGTACTTGCCACTGAGCAATACAAGTGTAAAGAAGCAAAACGTACATTTGATCCGGCACGAACTTGAATTTGTTTGTGCCCATCTCCGAAACAATGACCGGCTGTGAGAACGGTATCATTATTTAGGAGCGAGCCAGCGCAGAAATAGTCGCCACGTTTCAATATTGCAACGAGAAAAGGAAAGGAACCAGGGGGGGACTCTTTTCCCCCGAAGATTCTGGGAGGGAATTCTCCTTCTAGCGGCAGGGCAGTCGCCGTTTGAGCCACCAGTGTCGCAATTGCGGCTGCAATGGTTGCCTTGAGCAGCATGGCAGAGATGGAGGGCCTTGTCTCTTTTTGGAATATAATGAATGGCTAAGTGAATGTAGGAGCTGCAAGATACTTGACCAAGGGAGTCCAAAAAGATTTATATACAACTTCGCTTCGCTTAAGACGCATGGAAAAATTCCGACTTGTTATCCGGCGTGCAAAGGACGACATTGTGGACATAGTAGTAGGGCTAGCTAGAGCCCTGTTACCGTGCCAAAAATTAGTATTGACGTCATCTGCACCGTACAAGTAATGGTACGGTGCCAGATTTTAGTACAATGCCAATACAGTGCCGGCAAAGTTACATATTAGTGCCAAAAGGGTCAAGTGCTTTACACAAAACAAGCTTCATTATAGCGTGAATGGTGCCACAATACAACAGCTGTCTCTATCATTGACTCGGTGAAATTGGAATAGCAGTGCAGATACTGATTCCGTTAGGGTTGGCATAACGGATTGTAGTACTTGACATATATAAAGCGACATGAGGCTATAATGGACGCGCTTGACACCATGTTAGCTGATACCGTGGCATATGCCAGCTGCACTAACAGCCAAGAATCCTCCATGTGTGAACATCATTGATGGCAACGGCTGCGTACCAGGTTTGGTCCTTTGTGTGCGGCGCAATCCCGGCATCGTGCTGTATCCTCGATTGGCTAGCTGGGCAATTTGATGTCAAGTGCACTCTACCTGTTACCATGACTACGAGTCACTGCACAAAATGAGCAAGTTGAGTCCGGTAGTATTTATATAAAAGCTACTTAGACAACAAGACATTATGACTCGATACGCCGAGCCGGGCCCGCAATTGGCGTAGGTATAAGCTCCGACCTTGCCTTGTATATACTAGAAAAAGCTTATATGTAAAATGTGACGTCGTACGGGGCTTTTGGTCCCTCGTACAAACCGTCAAGGTATAGCCACATGGAGACACCTACTCAAAACGCCTCCCACCGGCAGGGCTGAGACACCAACCATCCAATCCGCCAATCACAGTATAGTCCGTTGCAGTAGACTTTAGCAGGTCATCTCGTTTTTCAGAATAAGAATTACGAAAGATACGAACAAATACGACGGCGCAGTGAAGAGGGGGAGGTTACATATAATATAGCCGGATAGCCCGTGGGCTACCCCAACACACGCAATACGTGCATAATCAAATTTTTATCCAATTCCATCTTCAAATACTCCGCACGCCGTTGGACAGAACAGGTCATTATGAAGGTGATTGGAATTTTATCCGTGGCCACAGCTCTTCTTGGCCTCGCAAGTGCCGCCCCGTACGCCATGCCTGACGATGATGGCGTACGAGTGAATGCGGATTCTCCGGACGGCACTCGTGTTACTCGAGATGGAGAGGCCGGGGCGGAGCCTGACGGTACTCGGGTCACACGACGTGACGGAGGTGACGACGACGGGCCTGATGGCACCCGCGTCACAAAGAGAGGCGGCGAAGAGAAGGCCAACACCATGTAACTCGCCAGGCTTTCATGGAGAGGTTCAACCAGACGACACTCGTGTGGCAATGAAACGGCGTGATGGCAGACAAGAGGTGTGGCAGGTTAAATAGTGAACATGTGTGGCGAGGTCAAACAGATTGCAGTCAATATCGGTTCCATGCGGCCATAGTAGTCAGGCTTAGTAGCCACGTCGAATCATACACTGAATTTCGAAAGCATACAAAAAGAATTTATATTGGCAAAACCTCACAGCAAACAAGGCCACGTGCTTGATCATAATCCCACCAACGCATCGCTACGCTCATCCGTCTCACAACCTCGACTCGTACGCCCAATGCCCCGTCCTCTCGACCCGATCCACGGCCCTTTTCAAATCCTCCATGTACTCGGCGTGCATAGCGCCCGTCACATTCTGCGGCAGCAGCGGCCACGCCAGCCTCATTGTGCGCGCGACAGCCTGGAACTGCAGCCAGCTCAGCGTGGAGGGCACCAGGTCATACTCCCTGGCCAGCCTCCCCGGCAGCAAGTTGACCGTGACGACGCGCGCGAGCGGCAGCAGGGCGCGCATGCGCAGCGGCAGGTCGACGGGATACAGCAGGTCGCGGCACAGCTTGCGCGCCATGTCGGTGACCTCGAGCGTCTCGATGTTGCGGTGCCAGTAGGCCCAGAAGTCGTCGAGCGTGGGCGGCCACATGTCGGGCGGCATGCGCAGCGAGGTGCCGTAGACGGCGGCCTCGCGGTACAGCGTCTCCATCTGGTCGTGCGTGAAGCCGCCGAGGAGGGCGTCCTGCACGGTGACGAGGGCGACGAAGAGCGTGGCCGCCGTCCACTTGTGCAGCTCCGGGTCGTTGGCGTCGTAGCCGTCGCCCTTGACGTGCCGGTGGTACGAGTGGATGACGGAGAAGATGGCCCTCTTGTCGTCGGGCGTCCCGTACACGGCGGCGTTGAGGAAGCGCGCTGTGTTCTGCAGCCGCTGCGGGATGCGCGAGGCGAAGCTCGAGTGTAGATAGCTGCCCTTGGCCAGGCCCGGGTGCGCAAACTGGCAGAGGATGGCGAACTGCCCGCCGAGGAGGTAGATGTCGTCTACCAGGAGCTCCCGGAGCAGCACGGGCTCTTGGATGGTTTCGTGGATGAGCGGGGAGAAGGTCTTGCGCTTCCGCACGGCGGCGGGCGAAGGTTGTTGTTGTTGCTGCTGCGCGGTGGACGACATGGCGAGGCGATCAAGACGGGCGTCTGGTGGACGTGGACGACGACATACAGAGAGGGCATCGCCGCCGTGACCCGAGGGACCGTCGGGGGGTATTTAACGGCACGCAGGCGTTTCGAAACCGAAGCCATGGGGTCGTGATGGATTTGATACATGCATTGCTGTGCATACGGAGCAACGGAGAGACATGGGGATGGAAGCGTCCGCTTGAGACGCCGGGCCCGTGGTCGACCCCGAAATCCGGGGTAGCGCAGCATGGAACGCTTCTAGTGGGAATAAACTGGCGCGAGGTGCCGTCAAGGCTATTTCCGCATGCTGCCCAGGCCTGACTCTATTCCAGTCATCATCCCATCACTGTTGATTGTTTGCGGTTGCCAACGGGAGCAGTCGGCGTGGCGGCTTGTAAACCTACACATGTACCTTTTGTGAGTCTCGTCACGCACCGGGTTGACAGACAAGACGGCGTTTTAACTCTTGAGTCAAACCCATCTCTCACATGAACCCAATCGTGCCTTGTCGCTTCATTCCTCCGCCCCTTCACATGCTTCAACTTCTCCCTCCCCCGCACGCAACCCGCATGCCACGAGGCCACATGCGTCGACAATGGCAGGGAGGAAACAGGAACAAGGTGTGCTCCATCTTCTGTTCCGTCCAATCGCTAAGCCGCTATTGCGCCGCCTGACCAGATCTCAGTTGCAGTTGCATCATCAACAACTCCGTCAACCGCGTCCGCGGCATTGGCTCGTGGGAACGGCGACGCGGAAACGCTAGGCACTGCGGGTTTCGCGATAAGGGCCTTTATTCCATCCATGGCGTGAAATCCGCCCTCGAGGCTTTCTCGTGTGCGATGCCGGTGTTGTGCTCGACCATTGCGGTCTGCCAGCCATGTAAGTGCAAAGGCTAACCTCGATCCGTGTAGCAAATAACTGAAGCCATGGCATCTTTGCACCTGCTGCTTAGGAAAGTCGTCACCGTACAGTGATGGCTGTGTCTGAGATGCCGGCCAAGGTTATCCCATCTAGCGTACCTTGATTTTTTCCAAGTCGTTTGTCTTGTTCTCTGGCAGGCACGGAAATATGCACAGCAGTCACTCCAACAGGAGATGTGCTAACTGCTTTGAAAAAAGAAAGGGAAGAAAGAAGAAGAAAACACATGGCAGGCAGGGGAAATCACTGGCTTCCCTAGCATAGCTGCCCGGAGACGTCGCCAAAGAAAAACAGAGGAAGAATGAAAGAAAGGGGTAGAGACAATACGCCAGAAGCGCCTCACTCATCGAATTTCTACACTACTCGTCTGGACAGTGGCATCACACTGAGCACGGATTCTGCACAGAGTGTGCGTAGGCGATGGCCAGTCTCATCACGCCATGTTTGATTGGAAACAATGAGCCCAACTTGCCATCTTCTTCATGGAGGAGCCGGGAACCCCCGTGCTGGTCAGGTAGTGTTTTTTCCGTCAAAGCCAAGAAGCGGGTGCCTGCATCTCGACTGCAAGGGACCAAATCATTCGGGGCTGGTCCCGGTCCGACGGCATCGGAGCGACGCTCGTTGTGTCTTGTTTATCCAAGTCGAGCTTCTTTTTTTATTCATGGCCCTCTGCCAAGGCATCGGGTTGGAATAAAGCCGCTTAACCAATAGCATGACATCAAATGGTTCAAAGGCCCATTACTTGTCCACCCGACCGTACTGGAATGGGCTGCCGATGCAGCACTTGTTTTGCTCCATGTTGCTATTGCATGAGACAATGCCAGAGGCGAGTAGCCCAAGTCTCGGAAATAGGGTCACGAAAACACTCTGGTTCCCGAAAAGCGCATACAACCACGTCCGATGCCTCCCGAAAGCGTCGCGCGACAGCTCGATCGGGAAGGCGTTTTCGGGTGTTGATAGACTCGAACCAGCCAAGGCGATTCCGAAAGACGCGTGTGTGCGTGATGAGCACGAGCTGATGATGCAAGCAAAAAACACCAAGCAGCACAGGAGAATAGTAGGCCGTCCTGTAACGCGAATTGGTCCCCAACGCAGGTCCTTTGATCAGAAACCCTGCACAAGCCGGTCTCGTGGCAGCCAAGATGAGCCAATACACGCCGCCAACGACGGGAGGCAAGGCCATGGCCATCAAGCTCCCAAACGGGATGCGAATCAACGTTGCCTCAGCCAAGCTCCTGCGGCCCTATCAACTCCCGCCATGGCCCGGATCAGGTCAACAGTTGTCAGGGCATAACGGGCCAGACGACTCATCCTTTCCCGATTGAGAAGGTAGGAAGGCCACGTTGGATGATCCCGTTTGGGATTTTGGGGCTCTTGAGGGTTGCATTGATTGGGGGTCAGCCGAGGGCATCATTTCCCAAAACAAAACAATTCCTCTATTCAATAAATTAATCAATCCATCAAGTTTATTTCTCGTCGTCCGCGGCCCAGACCTCCGGCCCGGTCGTGGCACGGCGCATGACGCACCCCCCGCCGATCGTCCGTCTCGTCGACGTCCCCTCTCCGTCCCTCAACCTTGTCCGCGGTCCGTAGATGCTGGCTGCATAGACACGTCTGCCACAAGACGCTCCGTGTCATCAAGATGGTCAAGCCACTTCCCCAATCCAGCCAGGGGCGTCGGGAAGCTGTCATTTTCGACCCGCCAAATCGGGCAGCTGGACCGCCATGTGGGCTTGACACCCGTTCCCCAGATTCACACCTGCCTGCAACATGCATCTCCCACGTTTTGTCTTGTATGCTCAAGCCTCACCGTCGACATCACCGAGAATAGTCCGGCGCAAGCTCTCTCCATAGGATCGACCGATTCCGTAACAACTCCCAACAAGTGTAACATGACGCCCTGCCCGCCGCACCGGTGGGCGCATCGTCGTCGTCCCCGGTGGCCATGACAAGCTACCATGACATATGCGAGCGCGTTGGCAAGCAACTCTCCCTTTTCCCATCTCATTTCTTGCAGCCCCCACCCATCACTACTACGGCAAGTCACAGCATCACCAAGTCCATCACTTTCCACCAGACAGCTCGAGGAGCGGCCTCGGAAACATGGCCCTATCCATCCACTTACATGGTCCCCCAGCGTCTCGGGGCCGTTCCCCTTTCCCGCTCGCCCCCGTCGTGCCAATCAACCTTGCTATGCGTACATTGACGGCTTGGCTGTGCCTTGATTGTCATGTTTGACCCAGCGGGGAGGCACCAGGCCGGCGGCCGCAATGGTTGAAACCTTAAAAGATCCCACGCATCATCTGCGACGGGGGTGCTTCCCTCCCCCGGGCCGCCAAAGGCGCACGACGACAGCCAAGACGGACCCAACGCCATCACCACATCAAGGAGGGCGAGCCAGCCATGTTTGCTCATTGTTACACCGGTTTGGTATCCTCGACGTAGCACCTCGCCAGTTACGTTGCAAACAAAGTCCGCCTCGCGCCATGTCCAAGCCAAAAAAAAAAAACCAATATATAACCAACTATTTCCTCCCCCCTTCTCTCGAGCCCAGATCCCAAACACCACCAAGCTCTTCACCAGTTTCTCCCACCTCCCAAGGGCAAGCGCTCACAAATCTCCACGTACAGAAAACAAAAAAGGCACCCAAGTCTCAAGAGCCCAAGTCTCAAGATGCAGCTCGGCCTCGTCGTCTTCGCCCTCGCGGGCCTCGCCACCGCCCACATGCAAATGTCGTCGCCGCCGCCCTTCCGGTCCAAGTACAACCCCTACACCACCAGCGTCGACTACGACATGAACAGCCCCCTCCCGGACTCGGGCGCCGCGTACCCGTGCAAGGGCTACCACAAGCTGCTCAACACCAACCAGGGCCGGTCCGTGGCCAACTGGACCGCCGGCGAGGCCTACAGCATCTCGCTCGAGGGCAGCGCCACCCACAACGGCGGCTCGTGCCAGGTCTCGCTGTCCTACGACGCCGGCGCCTCCTTCAAAGTCCTCCACTCCTTTGTCGGCGGCTGCCCGCTCACCGCGAAATGGGACTTCACCCTGCCCGCCGACACGCCCGCCGGCGACGCCCTCTTCGCCTGGTCGTGGTTCAACCAGATTGGCAACCGCGAGATGTACATGAACTGCGCGCACGTCACGGTCCAGGGGGGCGGCCCGGGGAACTCCTCGTCCGCCTCGTCCGAGGCCGCGTGGGCGTCGCGGCCGAGCATCTTTGTGGCCAATGTGAACAACGGGTGTGGCACGGTGGAGGGCTCCGACGTCATGTTCCCGAATCCGGGGCCGGATGTGAGCAACATTTCGAAGAAGACGGCCAAGCCTGTTGGCAGCTGTAAGTAGAGGCCGGGCCGGGCCGTTGGATCTTTTGGGTCATGGTTGCGCCCTGGCGGTGTGAGTAAGAAGCAGGGGGCGGAATATAGGAAGAGGACAAGAGCTGATGCGGCTTCGGGGCGGATATGGCGAGGGCTTCTTTTCGTTGAGGGGGTGGAGGGTAGTATAAGCAAAGGGGGGGGACGTATGGTGCCGTTGATGCACAGGCGGCGGCGGCACCCAAGCCAGCCAAGTCATGATTTGGTAAAAGGCATTGATGGACAGGGGGGAGAAAGGTGGTACGTGGTGAGGGCACACGGGTCTGCGTACGACGTCAAACGGGTCAAGATACGACCAGACACGACTTGGCGGTGGGAAACAAAACCCTCCACCGCCTTACCACGGGTTTCATGTACATAGTTGACCTACTCTTGCTGGTGGGAGTACATACAATCGCTGCCAATGTACATATATTTCTTTGAATCCTTTCTCAGATATTCAAGAACCCTTGACACGCGAGCTCATTTCACTGCACACACACACACACACACACATGTCGCATTGCCATCTACAGCACCTCGGAAAATAGACACTCGAACCACATTGACCAGATACATCCAGAGTGGAAACCCGCCTCATTTGCTGAACCCAACTCCGTACATCCATACACCCAAAACACACGCGCTAACAAACCAGCCAATGTATCCTTGATCCGGTCCGGTCCGGTCCATGCTGCCGCTCGGTCATATATGCAGGGCCCAAAACTCCCCAGCCCAACGGGACAGTACAAAAGCTGGGTTAAAAAAAAAAAAAAAAAAGACATCGACCAACGTGTACATCTCTACCGCGCATGTCCACGGCTCTACTCATCTGCGGCTTCCAGCTCTGCCAATAGTTCTCTCTCCAGCTCATCGTCATCCACATCCCCCTCGTCGTCATGCGCTGGCTCCGTGGCGGCTGCCTTGTTGCTGACCACCGTTGCTTCGTCGTTAGTCGGTCCAGGCGTCGGCAAACTGCTGCCCTCGTCCTCGCCATCATCCCCATTGGTCGTTCGTACCGATCTCAGCCCGGATGCTCCGCGGTTACGAGCCAGACGCTGCTTCTTGGCCAAAAGGCTTTCCCCAACTATGCCACGTCCGTCACCGTCCGACTCGTCTTCTTCAACAGGTAGTTTCCGTTTCTTGCCCTTCTTTATGGGACTGTTGGTCCTGCTACTGTCTGTGTCCCCGTCCTTATCGGCTTCAGCACCACTCTCAACGGTATCGCCCATGTCCATGTCTCTGTCTCCTTCTTCTTCCTCCTCATCGTTGTCCTCCCCCTCCTCATCTTCTTCATCGTCATTATCAGTACCGAGAAACTCCTCCAAATCCTTGTCCGCAGTGGCCCAATCAAAGTCTTTGAGGTCCCTCGCTTCCGCCTCGACGTTTTCGGCTTCAGACGTAGCCTCCGTGGTATCATCAGATCGCTCGCGGTCTGCCGCAACATTGAGATAGTACGGTCTCTCGTCCAACCGGCGCCATTGGCTAAGGCAATCGACGAGCCAATTGTGGTTTACAATCCTAATGCTTGGGATTTTGGCCGCTTGTTGCACCTTTTTCGTTCTGGGCCGCGCCAGCGATACAACCAAGTGGGTGACTCGTCGAGATACGCTATCCAGGACTTGGGCACCAAAGCTCTGCGCCTGCATCCCAATCTCGGAGTCTTCAATGTTTACGCCAAGAGGCACCAGTCCAGAAAGAACAATGACGAGGCCAGACAAAACGTTTGACTTGAGCTCATCGAGGATATCACCAACATCTGGCACCATGGATAAATCGACTCCATCATCCACGGATGATCTACGTCGCGGTTTGCTGTGCCCCGGAGGATGTGTGGGCTCTGATTGTCGTCTTTCTTCTCGTCTTCGGTCATAGGTTTCGTAGAATGATGAGTGAAGGTCAGTGAGATGATCCTGTAACGCAATGAGCTCTTCGTCGTCATCGTTAAGTAAATGCTGCCTCGGATGGTTGGCCGACGAGTCTCTAGTCTCGGCATCTTGAGCGGACAGCTCGTCTTCTTTATCCAGCTGCTCTTGCATGTGCAGCATGGGCCGGTCTGTCAACTGCTTCTCCAACGACTTTTCCTGCTCCTCTGCTTGGATCTTCAGACTAACTTCATCCACGGCTCCGCCCATTCGCGCAATTTCTTCAAGGGGCGATGTCTTTACATCAGTCGACGCGCCATTCGAGCCATTGGTGTTGTTATTCGGCGCTAATGCCGAGCCGTTGGATTGCGGGGGGGCTGGCAAAATGTCTGTCCGCTTGGGCAGGAAACTGGAGTTGATGTCACCGATGCCCTTGAAGAAGTCATACGGCACGACCTTGATAAGGTTTGGTCGGTTTCGCGGCCATACATCGGCACGATCGTCAATGATGACCACCATGTTGGTGCTGACTGGGAACAGCCGCTGCAAGCTCTTTGAAGTTATGCTGCCGTTTTCATCTCGGCTAATGACGCGATTGCCAAACAGTTTTCTGTCGGGGTCGACAATGCGCGCAATGTTGAGTGCATATGCACGCGTGCCCATGGTATAAACGTGCAACTCATACATGGTTGCAATCTCCTCGAGGAACTCTTGCAAGCCAGGTCTCAGCTTGATGTAGTAGGTGCAGCCACTAGCCAGCCCCCTTGGTCCATCATCATTCAGCTGGAAGCTCTTGACATCCTTGACAGCCTCGTGGTTAGGATTTGACTCATCTTTTTGCCACTCGCCGATTGTCGGCTCTATGCAGGCGTGGATAATGGTCTGGTCCAAATCGACAACAAGGCTCAGCTTGCGCTGGCGAAGCAGTCGCTTTTGCGTATCATGCTCTGCCTTCGTTGCAACACTCTCACTAACCATCAAACCGGTCTGGTCATGGGTCATGTTGATCATGGCGCGATCAGTATCCCTTTCTTCCGTGGCCCAGTTGAACTCGGTCATGTCGGCGCCACATAAACTACACAGTCCTTGGATCTGAACCTCGTGGCCACAAGCCTCCTCGACCAACATACAAGGCGTGTCGGCGTTGATGACCATGCCCTCTTTGATGCGCCATTCCTTCAACTTGCCCTCGGCAGGGCTGTCGTATTCGGTGTAGGTAGTTTCGTCGGCCCATTCATCGTCGCTTACCTTCCGCCGCCAGGTAAACTTGTACTCGATAATGATTTCTTGTTTCTTAATAGAGTCTCCAGGCGACTTGAGAAGTTTTGTAATGGTTATGGGGTAGTGTAGGCGCGAGCCTAGCGAGACGAGTTTGTCGTACATGATACGACTGGGTGTGTGGAGAGGCGGTGGATTAAGATATTACAACAGTTGTGGTGAAAAGAAAATAAGATGGAAAAAATACAGTTGAAGGTATATACCGGGGTATAGTAGTAGCAACAAGTCGGAAACGGAATGTCAGACGAGGACGTCACCATCCACACTGCCGACAATGACGAGTCAGCTTGTTGTGTCGTGTCTTGTGTCCTTGTGCGGTAGATGTCGGCGCCACGAACCTAACGATCTCCCCCAGAGTCAATCCTTCTCGTGTCGTGGGCGTCGATCAAGCCCATGGCCTGTCGGTTCTAGTTTCTAGTTGCAGTTGCGATCGCGACGCAGATATCGCTCGATGCGCCGCTCGTAATGCAGAGCGCGCCTTTGTGTCTGAGCAAGCCGTGAACTCGGGTGGTCGAGCTTGGAATCAAACGGGGACAGCTCTACTATGTCGGCCCAGATGAGATGACGGACTGCAAATGAAACAAAGAGAGAGAGCCGGGGCGCAATTCGTCGGGATGTCGGGATGTGGTTGTGTCTTGTGTAGGCGGAGGCGCAAACAAAGGCGAATGGATGGTGATGAAGCTGTTGGAGTCGGATAAACGATCGACTCCCAAAGTCCAAGTGCCAGAGCGAATGACGGTCGAGGCACAACGTGACGCACCTGCCCGGAAGCGGCAGACTTGAAAGAACAGGACCACCGCGATCCAAGGGCGCGGTGATTGGCTGATTGGCCAGAATGGATGACCCTTGGTCCAAGCTTTTCTGAGGGTGGAGACTCCAGAGAGGAGAAACACGCGCGACTGCCAGTTGGCAAAGTGTTTGCCTAGCTGTGCAAATATGCCCAGGTACTTCGGTACTTGATAGGTCCTGGGGAGGTACGCACGTGGTGTGTCAGGTGACGACGGTGGAAAGGAATAACCTCTCAGCTTTTAAAGGGGAAATAAGATATAGAATAAGGACAGTTGACGGGTCGTGCTGGCGCTAGCAGAGGAAAGGGTCTGGTATGGTTGTATATGGCTGTTTGTCAATCTGCTTGATAGTTGCGGTGCGGTCGCGGTCCAGTGCGGCGTTGAGATGCAGTCAAGTACGTGTTTCACCTAGCTACCTGTACTAGTAATAACCGACATGGTTTCCCGTTCCTGGGGTCCAGTTCCGGTTATCAAATAATCGGTCCAAGTACAAGTGTCTGTTGGCGTTGATGGTCTGTCTGTCTGGCCGGACTGGGCCTGGATCGAGCCTGGGAACTCCCCGCCCTTTTGTACCCCAAGTCTGTCAGCCACAGTTGCTGTAAGGGAGTCAGTCTGAAGGAGGAGTCACTCGAGGCACACCAGTGGGGCCTGACCAATCAGCATCGAGCCCATCACCAGCCAAGACTGACGAGTGGCCGCGCTTGCATCAGCCAGCCCTCTCTGGTCCTTCACTCTCGTCTCCTTATCTCTACCCTAGACATTGTCCCATCATGGCGTCATGGAAAATATTGGAAAGAAAGAAAATTAATGCAGTCGAGTCTATGGCAAATAACTCTTGATGAACAAAGATGCCTTGTGCCAGGAATTTTATATAATACAGCGCCCGTGCTTTTACCCTGTGTTCCGAGATTTGTTCATTTGACAACATCCGTTCAATCTCATGACGTACTGCATAGCCACCACACTCCAACACCGCATATTCTCCGTACATTATGCCCCGATCTTGCCAAGTACCTCAAGACACCACCTACCTGTCTACCTCTCGGCTAAATTCCGAGAGTGGGGTATTATTATTTTATTTTTGCGTTTTGCCTATGTTTGGATCCCAACACCACAGCTCATTCATGCTATCAAGCGAGTTCATCTCCAACAGCAAGAGACACGCCTCATCGCCACAGACAGCCTAGCCATGATTTACCACGCGCGTATAAATGCGTGGTCAAGTTGTTTGGTCATTAAACATAAATTGAAGCCAACTCCTTCTGTACACCTAAACTCCACATGCCAGTCCCTCCCATGTTTTACATTAATTCGTATTACGCATCAGTTACTTCAAATCTCTTCAAGCAGCGGCCTGAACAACCTTAAACCCCTCAGACACAGTCTTTGTGATTTCCTCATTTTTATGCGGCAACAGTCCCAACGCAAAGGCCACATCGTTCCACTGTCTCTCCGTTTCGCATCTAGGTAATCTAGCTGCCAGCTTCTCAGCCAGCTGTTTCGCGTGCTTGTCCTACACGAATGCTTGTTAGCAATAAGTTCAACACTTTCGAACCCCACCAGAAAGAAGAGGCAGTTCAACTGTACGAACCTTTTCCACAAACCCAAGCAGGAAACGGATAATCCGCTTGAAACTCTCTTCTTCCATTCTGCCGCCTGCACTCAGCAAGCTGAACATGTCGACAAAGTGGTTGTACACTGCATTGTCCTTGGTGCTGAGTTCTGTGAAGAACATTCTCGCTAGGTCGGCGATGCGCCGGTCCTCGTCCTCGAGACACTTGGCCATTTCACCAAGCTGGCCCTTTACCTTGACTTGACCTGCCAGGATGAGGAATGTCAGCGTCATTAGGCATGTCCTCTTGACGGACGCGTCGTTATCGGCGAGACGCCTGTACAAGAAATCTGTGTTCTCGTCAATGAGATGATTAAAGCACACTGCCATGTCTCCCAGTGCAATCACCGCGTTGGAACGGACTGTGGCATCTGGTGACCGTTCCATGATGGTGATAAGCAGTGGTAGGTTGGTCTCGCAATACTCCGATGAAACACACATGAGCTTTGCAAGGCACAAGGTTGCTGCCGCCTGAAGACCCTTGTCGGCATATGACGTGTTGTTGGCACAAATCTCCGACACTAGAGGGCCAAAGATGGCCAAGAGTGATTCTGGGCCGTACAACAACTCTCGCTCTCTGATGTGGGCCATTGCTTCGGTAAAATCATCTTCGGTGGTGCCTCCAATGAGATCCAGCTCGTCTGCATCCTCCTTGTCCTTGTCCGTCTTGGCCGGCGTCTGCTTCTCCTTCTCCTGCTTCCTACGCTTGAAATCGAGTTCGCAGAGTTCCAGGTGCACAATCTGCTTGATGGCGACGTGTCCGACAATGAACAAAAGCTGCGACAGGTTGACAGCGTTATCACGGCTTTTGGGCTTGTCCACCTGCACTGTTTGATGCATTGTCTGGTTCATGGTGATGTCAGGCACGCCCTTGGTCTCGTCTTTTGAAGTAGGCCTGGATCCCGGACGTGACTGTGCAAAAACATGCTTTGTCTTGCGTCGAATAATTTCAGAGCAGAGCACATCGGGGTGCTTGGAGATGGCATATATGGCATTGATGGCCTGCTCTGCAACACCGTACCACTCCTTGCTCTCCGATTGAACCTCGGCAATGGCTGCTAGCCGCCCGAGGACGGCGTGATCGTTGGGTAACCTATTAAACTTGGCCGTCGACTCCTTCGCGTTGCGCCCCGTAGGGTTGATCCTCCTGAGAGCAATGCAAGTGTACTTGGCCAACTGTAAATCTGCGCGTCCGTGTGCACCCAATCCGGTACGAAGCATGGTCTCAATCTCATCAACAACAATCTCCGGACTAGCGGTAGCCAACATTCCGAGGACAATTATGGCACCACGGCGTTGTGTCCTTGAGATTTCGCGTCTCTGCACACCATAGACCTGCCACAGCTTGGTCACCACGATTTCGGGGATAATACCACCTTTCATCATTGTAGAAAGCAGTTGCTCCAGCGATGTGAGCTCTGCCGGCGTAGCACCAAATGTCAAGCTGATCATGTTGCGGGCAACATAATTGGCTGCATCATTGGGGCTGAAAGAGTCAGGGGCCTCGAAAAAGAGCCTCCGGTAGCACTCAATCAAATGAGTCTGCACACCCTTGCCCTCGTCACTATTGCCTTTGGTCCAGATAAGCCTGAGCATACGTCGAATGCCCACCTTATTCTGCTCAATATTGTAGGCGTCGCCAATCTCAAAATAGTCAATAGCTTCAATGACCTCGCTTTTGTTTCTGGCGCCTAGAAGTTGACACACGATGCCGGTTGCGTCGTGCAAAACATCAATGAAACGAAGGGCTTCATTGTAATATCGTCGAGTGAGAGTCAACTTTTCGATAGCCTCGCTGGTGGCAGCTTCTTCCTGCGCCTTCTTAATGGCGGCAACCTTTTCCTCCTCAGTCATTGCCTTGGGCTTCTGAGGCGAATCAACCTGAGTAGCTTCGTCCAAGAGCTCATTGTCGACAGTAGTATTGGCATTCTCTTCTCCAAATCCAGGCATGCCAGGAGGGGGCTTGAGTGCATTTAGCTCTTCCTCCACCTTGTCGTGGCGTTCCTGCCACTCCTTGCGAGAGAGCTGGGCACCGTGCATGACTGTGAAGGGGTGTGTCTTTATGAGAACTCCGAGAAGCTTGATGGCATTTCTGCGCACATTGCTGCTCTTGTCTTCGAGACTGCGGCATGCGAGTTCTGCGGCCTTTTGTCGCCTCTTGGGGAACTTCTGATCCAGTTCACAAACCTTGATGTAGACTTGGAGAGCTCTGCAGCGACAATATGGGTTGATATCCAAGAATCGCTCTTCCAAGACGTCGAAAAAGGCATTGAGCTGCGACTTGTAGTTCTCGCTGCGTTCGTCTTGTCTACTAAGATAGCCAATCATGTTCCCGCACACCTCGATCAGTGCGCATCGCAACGTGTAAGACTCGCTGTCTAGCTGTTTGGCCAACATGGTCATTTGCTTAATCACGAGCCTAGGGGCCAACTCGGACAGCTTAGCAATGAAGGCAGAAACTGACTTGGGACCCCGAGTATCATTCGAGTTGAATTCTTTGTTGGAAATCTCGCGTAGAACCTCATCCGCCAGTTGAGGGTAGTCGTATGTCTCAGCCAGAATGTGCAGAAACTCAGCCATGGGTTCTGACAAGTGCTCGAAGTATGTCAAATTCTGGATAACGTTGATTTGAGCGGCTGCTTGTGTGTTAGGAATACTTGTGTAAAAGTAACGTTTCGGTCTCGAACTAACCATATCCATGGCCATGATGCTTGACAGCCATGCACAATACCTTGAAGCAGTGCATTCGAATGGAAGTAGTCTTGGCGCGCTGCTCGCTCTCTAGAATCATGTAAACAGGTCTAGTAAGGAGCCCAATAAATGTGTCTCTCTCGCTGGTTGTTAAGAAGATCTTTGACAATTTCTGCTTCAGGACCTTGCACATGATCTCCAATGATGCCTGTAGCTGTGTCGCCGAGTCCCACGTATCCTCCTTGGATGCTCCTTTCTTGGGCTTGCCGCGACCGCGCGCGGCCGGAGCCGTTGATGATTTCTCAGCGGCCTTTGTCTCGACAGCAGCAATGGTCCATTGTAATAAAAAGCCGTAAATCTCAAGAAGTTGCTTGTGATGAGGCACGGAATCC
The DNA here is from genome assembly GCF_000187425.2 of Metarhizium robertsii ARSEF 23. NCBI lineage: Eukaryota > Fungi > Ascomycota > Sordariomycetes > Hypocreales > Clavicipitaceae > Metarhizium > Metarhizium robertsii. The sequence continues at coordinate 485,588 of NW_011942151.1, read as the reverse complement.
TGCTCGTCCGGTGTGTCCATGTCGTTGTACATATAGTCGCATTCGGCACTCAGTCCACTCATAACTAGGTCGAATATTTTACTCAAGGCATGTGTCGGCAGAAATGAAGTGTATCTGTGTCAGAGTTCATATCAGCATGGAATCCAGGCTGCAAGGAGCACACTTGCTCACTTGAGGAGGAACTGCAGTGAGTCCATATTTGATGCCCGCAGGATGGCCTCCGGATCATGAGCAACGGCATCGACGATCGGATTTAGCACCGGGTTGATGACAGGGTTTGTGAGCGACTCGGGGTCATTTTCGCAGTCAAATAAGGCGCTGTCGGCCTCTGGCGTGGGTATTGTGGTAGGGTCGGACATGTAATGCTTGAGCGCATCGTTGATATCAAAGCTGATTGTTGCCATGATGGGCACCTGTGTCGCCTTCGAGGCGGGGGAAAGGGCGCACGCGCAGAACGGAAACGGATCAAGGGAGCTGGAATGGGTAAAGAGCTAAAGTGTTAGTATTACAATCTCAACAGGCGAGCAATCAGCTCTTAATGCTCGTCGCTCAAAAGCGTTGCAAACTGTTGGTCATCAAGGCTGATGATTGTCTGGTTGCGATTCCAGCTTGCGTCCCTCAGCAACGGCTGAATGTTTTTGTTTTGTTTAATGACCAAGACGCGCAGCTCCACGTTCAGCCCACAACGGAACCCCACATGCGCACGCTTATGTACACTTATGCTTGATTGTGCCCGTTTTATGCACACCAGTAGCTATCAAGGCCACGCTAGTGGCGCGTTTCACCAATCAACTTGATGCTTGCTCAGAAACACGCTCGTCCAGACCAGCAGCCCCGAGCCCCTCCACAACCAGAAGCAGGGCGGTGGATTATTAACGACGGACCAGGCTGTTGCAGATTGACTTGCATGTCTATGAATCAATTGCTTTCCCTTGATTGCCTTGGTCGCCGGTCGTGTGTGCTGTCAATTGATTCGCTTTAGACTTGTCGTACTTTGCCCTTCCCTGAAATAGACAAAGGGTGTCTCAAGCAAGGCTCTTTTGGCAACAACACACTGTGTCTCTATCGCGAATACCGGCCGGCGACAAATCCATGGGCGAACCTGGCATCATGGCTGCCGCACTGGGACGTCCAAGGGCAGAGGATCCTTTTGACATTCACGAAGATGCGCGTACCGAAGAGACCGAAATGATGGTTGAAGATGATGTTGCCGGAGCTGCTGCAACAGACGAGGTAATGGAGGAAGAAGTCGAAGAGGAGGAAGAAGAAGAGGAGGAAGAGGAAGAAGGCTCGGACGACGAGCGTGTTGAAAGGAGTGTACAAGCCGACATGGACAAGCTGGCTAATGACTTTCCTGGCTTTCGTGGAAAATACCGCCTAATCAAGAGGATTGGCGAGGGTATGTCTTGCAATTCCATCACGAAACATTGTCTTCATTGACATGTCAAACAAAGTCTAACCCGCCCGAAACTCGATAGGAACCTTCTCTACCGTATACAAAGCAGAAGATGTCCAGTACGATAGATACGACAACAGTTGGGACTTTGATGATGACTCGTCAAAATGGACGCCTCCACCTCTCAAAAGACACGCCAGCCAAGCATCATCGGAGCGCTCCCAACGGCGGCGTGCACGATTTGTTGCAATTAAAAAGATTTACGTCACATCAAGTCCGGCGCGTATTCTGAACGAGCTCGAACTCCTCCATGACCTGCGGCAATGCCCCTCTGTCTGCCCTCTCATCACAGCGTTCCGAAACACGGACCAGGTGGTTGCCATCCTGCCCTACTTCCGACACGGTGATTTCAGGGCATACTTCCGAGATATGACGACACCAGATATTGCCATTTATCTGCGATCCCTATTTACGGCATTGAAAAGCGTCCACCAGGCCAAGATACTTCACAGAGATATTAAACCGACCAACTTCTTGTATGACCCAGCTACCCAGCATGGTGTCCTGGTCGATTTTGGGTTAGCAGAACGCGAGGGATCTGATTGTAAACCTTGCCTCTGCCACGAACATCGCGAAACGCGCAAGCATCGTCAAGCCACTTCCGCATGGGCTCAGATGGCAACGACTTCACAACCCGGCTATCCTAATTCAGACACTCGATTGTCCAAGCGTGCCAATCGCGCTGGCACACGAGGATTTCGCGCGCCTGAAGTTTTATTCAAATGCACCGAACAGACCACCGCGATCGACATTTGGTCTGCCGGCGTCATTCTTCTTACCATCCTGTCGAAACGATTTCCCTTTTTTAACTCGGCTGATGACGTAGAAGCCATGATTGAAATAGCAACCATCTTTGGCTCAAAGCGCATGAAAGCCGCAGGACTACTCCATGGATGTGTTTTTGAAACCAACATTCCTACAATAGGCCAGCAAGGCTTTACAATGGAGAAGATTATCCTGTGGAGCACATGTCGTACGAATGATAAGCCCCTGACACCCGATGAAAAGCTGGCCGTGCGATTTTTGGAACGGTGCATGGATTTGGATCCCTCAAGAAGAATCACAGCTGAACAGGCTTTGCACCATGAGTTTTTGAATATTGACCAACCCCAGAGTCAGGAACTCGGTGACGAGGATGAGGTTGACATGTTGGCGGCGTAAGGTTGGGCTTTCGTGGCGCTGGGGTCTTGTGTTTGCGATACCAGGTATTTTATTTTATCAACCAACGGTATACGGCACCAATCTATGTAATATTGAGCATTTCTGGGGCGTTTAGAAATTCATCATTGGCGTCATGAGCTGGCGGGGTTTCGAGTGCTTGGCGTTATGTCTGTTGAGAGGCATAAATGAAATTAATACATGTACATGCTGAAAATGGGCACAACAGAGACTTCATCTAATTCAGTCAATAGTACGTGTTGCTGGAGTGATGTTTTAACCAGACAAGATGACGGGCTATTGGCCTCGCCAAAAACAAGGCCTTTCATTGCCACGTGGGACTGCTCAGAGATCACATCACAACAGGGAAGCCAAAATTCCATTATGCATGGGCGAAAAATCGAATTTTATTCGTCAAAACTCCATGTCACGAGTCCCCTGATGCAATGCGATCGAAACCGACCCGACCCTGGGTCCCCGATTCCCAAATTTTCTTCAGCTCTCGGCATACAGCTTTCATATCTGGCGTTGTTCGACACCCCACTCGCCAAAAACAAGATGTTGTTTCTTGCTCTAAAACTGGTTTCCCGTTGGTTCCCAGACTCCCATGACCATTTTTTCATAAAAAGCACGGAGCGTGAAAAATGCTTTTTAGAAAACGTGGAAACAAAAAAAATAGAAGAGAGAAATTGTGGTTGTATTTTCTTTTCTATTTGTTTCGTCGCGGACATTTAAGCAACCAGCTCGACAACACCACCGGCCTCGTTGATCTTCTTCTCAGCCAGCTTGCTGACCCATCTTGCGCGGACAACCAGAGGAATCTCGGGGAGACGGCCCTTGCCGAGGACCTTGGAGTAGCCGAGAGGGAGGAGGTCGAGGACGGGGACGGTGTCCTTCTTGGCGCCGGAGACGTAGGCATCGCGGGTCTCAATGGGGACGAGAGTCCACAGCTGCGAACTTGTTAGCATTTTCTCTAGGTCAAAAAATGGGCATGTCGCGAGGAAAAAATTCCGTCTTTGTGCAGACTGTCGATTGCGGTGCATGGCGTTGTCGGTCGCTGTTTCATTCAATTCCCTTCAATGCCAGCTGGGATGCTCATCCCCCGCATCGACGTCGCCCAAAGATCAAATTGTATCGCGTGAAGCAAGAGGAGTTGTATGTACCTTGTCCAGGTTGATCACGGGCTTCCAGAAGTGGTTCTGCTGCTTGTGGAAGTATCGCATACCAACCTTACCGAAGTAACCGGGATGGTACTGTCAAGAGTGAGTTAGCAATCGTCGCCTTCTTTCGCTCATCGGCTCGGGCATCTCGAGGTTGTCGAACCTTGTCCATGTTGGTACGGTGGTGGTGCTGACCACCAGCCAGACCACGACCACCGGGATGCTTGCGGTGCTTGCCAATACGACCGTGGCCGTGAGAGACGTGGCCGCGACTGTCAAGTAAAAGCTGTTAGTATTCCTGATTGCCCCTGATCCATCTTCATCCACGTTCCGCCAAGGAGATTTTCTGTCAACAAACGACACTGGCACCCAATGACGATTGTCAAGGCGTCCAATTCTCTCCGGATCGAAATATGTCTCATAGGAAGAGTGTATTCACGTACAGCTTGCGGGTCTTCGAAGTTCGGGTAGGCATGGCGACGGTTGTGGTGTTGTCGCTTTCCGATGGTTTGTCGTCGAAGACTGAGAGTGGGTGGTGATGATTTTGCGCCTACTCAGGTTCCTGGCTGCATGGGACCCAGAAAATTGTTAGCGAGAGGGCAATTTAGCCCTAACACCATTTGTGTGGTGCGGTGTGGGCTTTCGTGGCTGGAAGTGGGCCCCTTCCGTATCAGGTGACTTCGTGGCCTCACCGTGGAGACGTTTTGAAGCTGACCCCACTAATGACAAAAGGGACAAGGGGCACTGGTTCGTATCCAACAACTGGGCTCTTCATCCAAAGACGCGTTGCGGCCGTCGCCATCGGGTGTAGATGACGACAGTGCTATTATGAATCTCTCCCCGGCCGAGAATGAAGAGATGAGCCATCATGGCTTCTGCCGCCACCACCAGTGTAGATGACGCTACGCGCCATCTGGAGAAGCTGGATTTCCACCATCCGTACACTCCGTACGCTGTCCAAGAACAGTTTATGAGGACTGTATATGACATTTTAGACAAGGGTGAAGGTCAAGTTGGTATCTTGGAAAGCCCAACAGGCACTGTATGTGACACATTCCCATCGATGGTCGGAATTGCTTGTACATGGGCTCTCATGACCATGACACGCCTAGCCACTCACACTTTGCAGGGTAAATCCCTTTCATTGATCTGCGCCTCACTTACCTGGCTTCGAAACTTCAAGTCCAACAAAGTTGAGGTATCGATGCAAAATGCGGGAGATGCTTATAAAGACGAACCGGCGTGGCTCGTCGACCAACTACTACGGCGAAAACGCGAGGAGCTGGTTCAAAGGTGGGAAGATCGTGAGAAGCGTCTCGAAGCCATCCGGTTAAAGGAAAAAGCACTTGAAGACCGGGGCCGTAAGCGCCGCCGCCTCGAGGAAGCAATCACACCTGGTGATGGCAATGACATGGATGCTGATGAGGCCGAATGGCTACTAAATGAATGGGGGGACCGCGACACAGGTGTCCAAACTGCCCTGTCCGGGTTAAGTAAAGAGTCGCGTGAGGTGTTAGAGCGCATCGGCCTTGGTGGTCCTCGAAAGAAAGAAGAGGACAATGATATTCTAGAAGAAGAGGTCAAGGTGCGAGGAGTGCTTTTCCACACAGCCACTTTGAAGATGCCCTTAGTGACCGTCTGTAGATCTATTATACATCTAGAACACACTCGCAACTGTCGCAATTCATTACGGAACTGCGCCGCCCAAAGTTTCCTTCTTCGCTGCCGACTTCTCTCGCAGAGAAAAAGTCGTCTGTCGAAGAGACGGTCAAACTACTTCCGCTGTCTTCTCGACAAAGGTTGTGTATCAACCCGTCCGTCGCGCGACTCGGATCAGTGCAGGCCATCAATGATCGCTGTGCTGAGCTCCAGCAGTCGAAGTCTACCAAGAAATGCCCGTATGTTCCAAAAGAGGAGCTCCTGAGCCAAACACATCAATTTCGCGATTCGGCTTTAGCCACTGTCCCGGACATTGAAGATTTGCATCAGCTTGGCAAGTCTTTGGCCGTGTGTCCATACTATGCATCTCGGTCGGCACTACCTGGTGCGGAAATCATCACTCTGCCATATCCCCTCCTGCTTCAAAGAAGTGCCCGGGAGGCGCTGGGGATCAAGTTGGAGGGCAATGTTGTCATCATTGATGAGGCACACAACGTGATGGATGCCGTTGCTAATGTACATGCTGCAGAGATCAAACTCAGTGACCTTCACAAAGGGCGAGGGATGCTAGGAATTTATGTGAAGCGGTTTGGTAAGAAGCTCAAAGGTGTCAACCGTGTTAATGTGGGAAGAGTCGGGCGAGTGATTGATGGCTTGACCGAGTGGATGAATGGGGCAAAAGGCTTCAAGGTACGTTCTCTCTCGCGTACTATGTCAGACGTGGCAGCTAATTCCAAGACAGCAGCAGCACGGAATCGTGGACGCAAACGACTTGACTCGACCGAAGGGCATCGACCAGATCAACATGTTTGAGCTTATTCAGTACATCCAAGAGTCCAAACTGGCATACAAGATTGAGAGCTACGCAGCACATGTCGAGAACGAAAACGACTCCGGCAAGCCGGGGACGAAGTCGAGCACACCAGTCCTGCATACTCTGGTCTCGTTCCTTGTAGCCCTTACAAACCCGAGCTCCGAGGGCCGAATATTCTACCAGAAGACCAGTGGACCGGCCCAAGACGTTCAGCTTTCGTACCTGCTGCTCTCTCCAACGCATGCATTCTCATCTATTGTGTCCAGCGCGCGCGCGGTCATACTGGCAGGAGGCACCATGTCGCCTTTCGACGACTACAAGAACCATCTTTTCCCAGCGCTCGCTGACCCCAAAGTAACTACCTTGAGCTGCGGACATGTAATACCACGCGAAAACCTGTGTGTCTGGACGTTAACGGGGACTCGTCCAGGTGGCTCAAGCTTTGAATTCAGCTACCAGCGTCGAGGGGACTCGGAAATGGTCAAGGAGCTGGGCCTGGCAATACTGAATATCTGCTCAGTCGTCCCCGACGGCGTCGTGGTCTTCTTCCCAAGCTACGGATATCTTGAAGAAGTCGTCGCAGCGTGGAGTCGACGAGCCCCGGGAGACAAGAACCCCCAAACAACCATTTGGGACCGTTTGCAAACTCGAAAAATGGTTTTTCGCGAAACAAAAGGCTGCTCCAGCGACGAGGTCCTCCAAGAGTATTCGCAAGCGATCCTCGGAAATGGGGGAAGCACCACGGGTCTGGTGAAAGGCAAAGGCGGCGCACTCCTCCTCAGTGTTGTGGGAGGGAAAATGTCCGAAGGCATCAACTTCTCGGATCGCTTGGGCCGATGCGTCATGGTCGTCGGTCTGCCATACCCGAATATTGCATCGCCGGAGTGGAAAGCCAAGATGGACTATATTGAATCGACTACGTTGGCAAATCTACAAGACAGTAGGCGTGACGCTGGCCCCAAGCTAACCAAGGATGAAGCTGCGGCACGAGCTAAGCAGGCCGCGAGAGACTTCTACGAAAACGCGTGTATGCGGGCCGTCAACCAGAGTATTGGGCGCGCGATTCGTCACAAAGGCGACTATGCGGCGATTGTACTGGCCGATAGGAGGTATGCCACCGAACGAATCCAGGGCAAACTGCCGGGATGGATTCGAAGTGGGATGGATGCGCGTGGTAGTGGCGGTGATGGGAAGGCTTCGATGAATATGCTGGGGGGCTTGATGGGGAGTTTGGGAGGTTTTTTTCGGGATAAGCAGCGGGAGTAATTGGCAGCCTCGCTGACAAGTGTAACAGTGGATTCCAAGACAACATACGGCTGTGTAAGTTGCGTCGTCGCGGACCGTCTCCTGGATCGGTCGGGTATATTGCCCTGGTGGCTGGCAGTGGCATCTTTATTCATGCCGACCGAAGATATGACCTGTGGACATGCAGAAAACGACTATGCAAGCGCAAAATAAAGATGCCTAGATCTTTCCTTCCTCCCCCAGGGTAAGTGGTTTAGGTCGAGTGAATACGCCCTCTTGTAACACTAGTGTCCACCGTAGGGCGCGAGTCCATCATGAGTCATGGGGAAGATGTCAGGATCCAGCCACCGAGAAACGTCAAGCTATTTACTGTTTTATTCCGAAATAGCAACCAACTTCAGTACCACCAATGCCTCATGGAAAGGAACAAAAATAAAAAGAAATGTCAAGTACAATCACAACCGTGCAGCCGATTGCGGTGTCTGAGCCAACGAGCCATGACGAGATTCGACTTGCAAGGCTGGAGGATCACGACGAACACGACACAACCCCCATGCGGTTGAGCGACAACGACACCAACTGGGATACCAAAGAAGGCTGGGTGGTGGTGGCTGCCGGATCAGCCATCTTCTTCGTCTTCCTGGGCTTGATTTATTCCTATGGCATCGTGCAGCTTCACCTCACCGAGTCACGCCTCGCCAGCATCTCGACACTGTCCTTCATCGGCTCAGTCGGGGCAGCCATGTCACCGCTTACCGGCATGATTGTAGCCAGAATCATCAAGCTTGCGGGTTACAGGGTCACTGCCCTCATCGGAAGCCTATTCCTAGGCCTTGGCGAGTTCACCGCAGGCTGGTCCACCAAGTCGGTGCCCGCCATGTTTGTCACCCAAGGCTTCTTGTTTGGCATAGGGTCCGCCATGTTATATCTGGTAAGGCGTCTTTTCCAGTCTCGCCTCCTGATGCCATGTGACTCTGATGGGCTGATTCTGCTCGCAGCCTGCGGCCACGGTGCCATCGCTGTGGTTCAAGAGGAAGCGAGGTTTGGCGACCGGTGTTGTCTTTGGCGGCGCTGGCATCGGATCTGCCGTCATCTCCGTCTCCATGGAAAAGCTGATTGGGGTCGTGGGGCTCGAGTCGGCTTTGAAGATTCTCGGAGCTCTTGCGTGGGCAATTTGCATCACGGCGTCGTACTTCCTGAGAGCCCCTGCTGGACGTGGACGCGCCGTTTCAAGCGTCCAATGGTAGGTTCACCGGGCCGGAGAAGGCGTATATATGGTTTGGGGTGTATGGTACTGACGCGGGACACAGGCGTCTTTTCCGCAGCGTCAAGTTTAACATGATGCTCGTCATGGGAGCAATTGCCACGTTTCCTCTATTCGTGCCCCCCTTCCTTCTCCCACTTTATGTCGCGAATATGGGATTCTCTGGCCAGGCCGCCGCTGCCATTCTCGCATGCTGGAACATTGCCTCTGCTCTGGGCCGTATTGGCATGGGCTTTGGGGCAGACGCTTATCTCGGCCCTGTAAACAGCTTGCTCATCTCGCTCACTGTCATTGGTGTCAGTGCAATGGCACTCTGGCCATTTGCGTCTTCACTGGGGCTTCTGGTCTTTTTCGCCGTCTTGAACGGGATCGGTTCTGGTGGCTTCTTCAGTCTGATGCCTGTGGTGGTCGGAGCGGTTTTCGGGGACGGCCAACTTGCCAATGTCATGTCTATGCTGACAACTTCATGGACTTTTGGGTACTTTATGGTAAGAGCAAAAACGAACGCCCAGTGTTTACTTTCTATAAGGCGTGAGCTGATAATAGGTGCTTAGGGATCGCCTATCGCTGGGTACTTGTTGGATGCGTATGGTGGTGCGGAGGCTGGGCTTGCCGCGTTTCGGCCCACGTTCTTTTACGCTGGGTCCTTGACACTTGCAAGCGCAGGTTTAATTTTGGCAGTCCGCTTGATGATGAACAGGAAGATATTTGCTAGAGTGTAGTGTTTGCCTGGCGTTTGTGAAGCGCTTCATTGGATGATGGTATAGACCACCACATCGCGTTGTACATCTCTTTGGAGCCAAAAATGGGTTTATAGAAAAAAGCCTGGAATATTTGAAGTTTTGGTTTATTTTTCTGCCGCAAACGCTTTACTCAATGGATAGATTCGTTGTTTGGCCACAAATGTCTCATGGGATAGACTGAGATGTTATATCGAGCCGAGTGATGTCGGGGAAAACCGACTGATCATAAGAGACACCTCCCAGCTAATATGACTATAGCTCTGGTGAAGAGATGAGATGTCAGAAATCTTCAAGTATATTTGGCTTCAGCATAGATAAATCTTGGACTGTAGCTTGGTATGAAGTCTTCTGGAGGTGCATTTAGCCGACTGACTACATCAGAGGCCCTCGACTTCCAATAGACGTTTACCGGCGTAACCAGTCAAGCAGACTTAGCAGGCAAAGGAATTTGTCGACACACCGGTTACACAGCAGACATGCAACAGGTGTGTCGTCCTCGTCCCCGCATCCAGAACCCAAGCCCATGACGACACTCTCGAGAGCCACAAAATTCGCCACCCAATATTGAAGCAGCATCTGCACCGGAATGCCAGAGGCCACAAAGGGAGCAGTGGCGCCCCAGCTTGTATACCGACACTACGTGGTGTGACACCTCTGACACTCAAGTATATAGTTGTCACATGTTTTTGGCCACCGCCAGTCTCCCAAGGTGTCGTCCTGGCTCATGTACAACCGGCGAACATACCTCTCCCACAAACACAACTCCGCCTGTACTTTTCCATCAAATAGTCACGGTCTCCATCAACATCACCATGATTATCATTCCCAGAGCCTCCGTCCGTCTTGTACGGAACCACATCCGCCCGGCGGCTATTGCGGCGCCACGCGGCTTCTCCGGAACAGCTCGCCGGCAGACGTACGAAGACGACGCCAGTGGTCAAGAGCTTCCGCCTTCTAAATCCAATCTCTCAGAAACCCTTCGTCGGAATTGGTTCGTTTCTTGCTTATCGCTTGGGGAAATCGTAGAGACGAAGCGCTTACATGGTATTCTAGGGTCCCGATCGGCGGCACCATACTCTTCTTAGGGGTTGCCTACGCGTATTTCTCCTCCCCCAGCCCCAACAAAGCCACGGAGAAGGGCAAGCTATCCGAATCGGAGGCCAAAACATCGAAATAGTTTGCGAATCAAGGGTCTGCTTCCGGTGCGGGGGCTGCCGTTCATTCGACCGGCAGGACTAGCTACAAGCTACGAATTTGGTATTGGATGGGATAGCAATGTATTTGATCTGTGGGAATCGCCCATAAAATTTTACGTGTCGGATTCTGGTGGGAGTGCTCCAGAAAAGATGGTGTATCAGGGTATCGATGATGTCAAGCTGAACAAGATTGCTGTATCTGAAACGAAAGTTGTATTTTAGAGTGCTGTATTAACATAATTATCATCTTAATCGAGGTCTTGGTAGAAAATATTAGTGGAATCAAATCCGTGACTGCTATTTCTTATATTTGCGGAATTCCTTGTTACCGACTGAAATGTCCAAGCAGCACCAGACATGGTACGAGTCATCCGAGAGGTATAACCGTATAAGCTTAAGATTGGTATTTTTTCTCTGGATTAATCAGAGCATACTAGAAGCAATATAGTTTTTTACTGTACGCACTGTGTGTGAAGTTATGCAATTGATACGCATAGAGCCTTGTGGTTGCTTCGTGAAGCGCTGCCCTATCTGTCCGCACGGCTCATGCTATAATCCGTAATTCGTGTTGGCTAATACAAAATCATGCCTCTGTCACACCTAGACATGGAAAATGCCGGTCTATCTGGTTTTAATTACATCTAAATTGTCTGTATAGCCTTGTCAAAACAACAGGTCTGGACTTCAACACCTGTTGAACTTTGCCAGCCCAGAAGTTGGCAAATTCGCAGTCTCGGTGGCCATGATGAACCACAACAGCCAACTTGGAGTAAAATTCTACCGCGCTCTCTCTCACAGCGGTAGCCTCTGACAACGGCCACATATTGACCGCTTTGAGGGAAGACTGGATGGACTCGTACGTTACATGTCGGCATCTAGGCAGACTCGGCTGTGCCGTATAGCGAGACCACCTTGGGCTTTGATCCATGACAAATAGCTTTTCCATCATATCACGAAGAATGCCCGTTACAAAAGAAAGGAATTCTGTTCGAATACCGGCTACAGCGTCTGCAAGGTAATTAGCTTGACAAGACTGGCAGGCAAAGTTTTAGCAGTGGTGCAACTTGCGTACCAAGAACACCTGTTGTTTTTGAGGACACCCAAAGTTGGCGAACACTCTGAAGCTCAGTGGCATCTAATTCCATTGCCATTCTGTGAGCCATGTCGGTAAAAGCAGTCTCTTTTCCAAGCTCCCAAAATATCCAGAGCAATTTTGCCAAGTTCAATCCACGAGCAGGACTTTCGATGAGGGATATCCACGAGTCAGCCCAAGGGTCTAAAAGACCGGTACTTTGATAGCAGTGCGTCAGTGCGGTTAGGTTGTACAGCTGACTGATGCTGAGCTTTCGGGGTATTTCGAGAAAGCGCCCATGCGCGATGTTGAGAAATAGCGTCAGGGAGTCGTCGTCGCCAGCGGGAAGGTCAATCGCCAAGCGATGCAACCGAGAAGACGTAGCCTTTTCGGATGACAACCATTCCTGAAGCTTGACGTGTAAAACTGGTGAGGCTCGAGCTAGAGCCCGAGAACAGACGAGGCGCGACTTGGCCTCGAGGCCGCAACGTCTTTTGACTTGTATTTTGGTGTCTCCGAGGCCATCAAATACGATGTCTGGTTCGCACATTCCAAAGATGTCGATTGCCCTTAAAGCAGCGCGTTGCTGTTTGTCTGCCTGTTTGATATCAGATGACTTATTTCCCTTGTGCTACTAGCTGGTTTAAAGACGATACGCACGCTGGGTAAAATATATTGACATGACTTTTCCCAAGTGTGCTGGCGATCCATGCCACAGTGGGATCCAAACTAGAGATGAAACCAGTTTCCTTGGTCACATTAATAAGCTGATAAGAGGCTGTGAGCAGGCATGTATTCTGCTAAGCCGTGTTGCAGCCAGCAAGTGCTTCGTACATGTGGAGCGTTGGAGCTCGTATCCAGGCATGCGCCACACGAACGATTCGATTTAGGTTTATGAGCTCGATATAGTTATATGCTTGCTGAATAATTATACAGCCTAGAGGTGGCGGAGCAAGGTCTCCATGGATTCGGAACACAGGCAGTGTTCAGGCGACCAAGATTTCTCTGCTTTTCCATTGCCGCACAAAGACTTGCGTCGTACTGACGCTGAACACAAGGTTTCTTTGGTAATAGGAACGCGAAATATCGCCTTGATCTTTTGCATTCCTTAATATGTCCCACAAGGCTGTTTCATTGGATCGATATGGCGACACCCAACTTCGCATTGGTTTTGACCACTCAGAGGAACCAGTCGTCTTCACTGCCTGCTCGCGGGCCTTGTCTCGCTCCTCGTCCATCTTTCGCAGCATGTTGTACGGTGAGACGGTCGGAAACGAACCAGGAATTATTTCAAGACGAGAAAACCAAATCATTGACGTGCACCATGATACGCTTGTCCCTATGACCACTCTGCTGTGCATTATTCACTCTAAATTCGACCAGGTACCACCAGCACTGTCTGTTGATGAATTATATGATCTGGTCGTCGTTGCACGTAAATACGACATGATGACTGCTCTGAGGCCTTGGACCGCCAAATGGACCAAGATTTTGGGCACCAACACGCAATCCACCCAAGAGGAAATCACAAAGGCATTGTGGATTTACTGGGAGCTAGGCCAGAGAGATGCATTCTACCTGACAGCTCGTCGGTTGACGGTGGAATCTAGAGCACCAGTAAATTCATGTCCTGATGGGCTACGGACACCGCCAGGCATCGCAGGTGAGTATCAAGAGTTGGGGCGTTGCGGTTCCTTGTGCTTTCACCCGCTCATGTATAGATAGAACACATTGCTTCCTTGAGATTGCAGACCATACAATCGCTTATCCAAGTTTTCCGGGAGATGATACAGAAACTACTCGTTGTGGATGAGCAGCCACGTTGGTGCCGTCACGCAGCTTGGCTGGGTCCGCACCGTTGCGAGTCCATGATACTAGGATCTCTGACCTTTTGCCTGTGGAGAGCTGGATTATGGCCATTGCCAGACGCAGTTCATGTCAAGGACAGTATATTGGACTTGTATACGAAATTGAAGACTGTCGTTATTCACGACATTGGCCAAGCGACAGAGGATCCTCGACGAAATCATCAAGATTGCAACCCGAGACAATATCTCTCAGAAGCCGTGGAACAAGTCATGAATAGAATACCGAATGGGAGGATCGAATGCTGCGATGATCACTTTCAGGACTGGGCAAATGATATTGCCAAAAAGAATGAGACATCTTCCGAGAGTCAATGACTCGACAACAAGTATTGATGAAATAGGTTCGACGTTTGGAAGACAATCTCACTAGCTCTACAGAGTATGTAATATCTAGACGATCCCTATTTGGGTCTTGAACTCGGCTATTGGAATCTTGCCGAGTCCCCTGTATTTTCTTTCACGGTCCCAGATATTACATTATTGAGCAGTCTATCTGATGGTGAGAAAAGCTGATTGGTGTTTTGAGTTGGGAGAATGAATTACGTACCTTTTGTAGATGATCATAGCAAGAAACGTAGATGCAATTGGTTCTGGCGCTGGCATCCGTCACACAGCCGCCCTTCCCGTCATCCGTGAACCAAGGGGTGCCAGTGCAGTCTCTACTATCATAGAAACGCGTGTGGAATCCATTCGCATCTATAAGATCGATGCTGTGGATACCAGGGAAAACCGGAGGAAGTCGATTGGCTCCGCAAGCCAGAGTACCACGCCCGACGACGTTTCCAGTACAGCGGTCACCCGACCAGTACTGAAAGTTCTCCGCCGATGCCGCGGCGACAAGACCAAGAAGAGTCAATGTAGAGGGCTTCATCATGGTAGGGTTTGTGTGTAGAGGTAAATACTAGTATGGTTGGAAGGGCTTGGTAGCTTCTGTTCAATCCAGAACGTAAGAGAGATCGGGGTCTTTTATAGTTTTTTGCTGGCCGGATACTGCTTCTCAAACGCGTATTCTCACCAGGAATACGAAGCCGCGTTTTCATATCGTATGTGACTACCTATACGATGAGGTAGCACGCGACCACTCAAAACGCTGTGGGAGAAACCCATCCCTAGGTTGAAGGTCCGTCCTCGGGCGTCTTACAGGTGAAAGTTTCAAAAGATGGTCCAATACCACCTCGGTTTTCTAAGACAAATGACAACTCAGGAAACTCAGAGTAATATGTCACATTGACGTATTCAATTAAAGGAGTAAAGTTTGTATGCCTTTTGGGAGACTCGATTTCCCATCGGGCAGGACATGCCGAGTGAAAACATACGGAGGCTACATCATCCACAAAGGAGACCCAGGTAGTCCGCCAGTATGAACCCGACTTTGGTCTCGCCGTGCCTGTAGCTGATAAACAACTTTGCCCGTAGATGTTGACTTGCAATGAGAAAGACATGTCTAGAATAGATGCCAACATCTCTTTCCGCTCCATTGCTGACACCTATCCGTACGTTTCGCTCGCACACGGTGCCGTTTTCGTTTTAAATCGACAAAAGCGGTCATGGTACTGAGACGATGCAAACTTCATGCATTGCCACGTCCTCAGCTCCAGCACAGCTGGGCAACGTCGTGCCGGAACCGTGTTCCGTATGATTATATGCTGTGCCGCCACACTCTAAACCTCCTCTCCTCTTTTGAGATGTGATTGAACAGTGAGTCTTGTGACCGCAATATTGGTTCCAGAGTATTGGGCATTTCCAAGCATCCAACAAAAGTCAAGAACAGCTATTTCTACGCTTGACTTCGTTGGATTTGGGAAGCGCGTGGCGTTCATTTGTCCATCTGTCGCTAGCTAGTGGTACTGGAATTGAAACATGGAAAGCAAACTATTTTGCGAACCTGTAACAAACGTACCAACTGGCCGCTGACAGGGATCGTTCTTCCTCATGTAGCATACCGAAACTGATCTTTCCTAAAGTTTACCCGCTTACAATACCCTTGTACTTTAATTTTTCCATCCCTGGCAAAGAATGCCGCACACCAACACGACATCTCCGCAATCTTGTCCTTACTCATCCTTTTCATGTCCCAATCCGTACCATATGACACATGGTCCAATCTAGCGCGTCCAAAAAGACCGACGGCAACGGGAATGAGCTTCTGGTCTCTAGGGTTGTCTATTCATTGCGATCCTGATTACTGAGGTTGATGGCTGTCTCCTCGACAGTCTCGTCAAGAACAGCCTCGGCATTCTGGATGTTTGCCGACATCAGGAATTGAATAGCTATATTTCTGAGGATATCGATAACATCTTGGTGGTTCTTATTCCATCCGACATCAATTGCGGTACGACTGTTCCCATTCACCTTCTTCAAGAGGCCCTTATTCCTTTCCTACAATAGGAGCCGGCCACTTTTATGGCATTGCCAATGATGCATTGCAGGTCCTTTAGAAGATGAACAGATGTGGAATTTTCAAGCAATTGCATCATGTCATTGTCCGTCTGTGAATCAGGTCCGCCTGTCCCACCAGACTCTCCTTTTAGACACGAGACAGTGCCATCGCCGCTGACAACTCAGATAGTGTTAGCGGTAGCAAATTTCTGAAGATTTCTCAGCAAGAGCTCGTACACTCCAGCAGCTGATGAAATTTCTTCGCTAGTGAGGGCTATACGCAGAGACTCGGAAAACCCCGCCCCAAAAGAAGTACGTGCTGTTGCCAAAATCTTCGATTTTCTGGCCAGTTTGTGGTCGTCGAGTAGCTCAGGAAGCTTCTTGTACATGAGGACATTCCCAGTCTTGGACTGTATCTGAGCTTGGTCCATCGCAACAATAACTAAACAGACTCGCTGGAAGTGGGACGCGGACAGGAGCTGGCAGAGGAGTGACCATGGTTGGAGGAGACTGCTTGCGTGCGGAGATCCGAGATCAATTTACACTTTGTCATGACCTTGTGCCATGGGTGCGACACTGTCTTTGTTGACGTGAAGGATAAAGAAAGACAACACTAATCACTGCAGGAGGTTCCTTCATGTAGTCGAGATCATGGGAAATACACACGTACATCAAATGATGGACAGTCGACTGGTGTGACAAGGGCAAGTGATATTGGGCTTGGAACAATGTTCGATATTCAGCTAATAATTCGCTTTGATATCAAAGGTCCTTGGGTTTTCTCAAGGCCTTGAGGGGCAGATGACCCTTATTTATATCAAGAGGCGGTCAAAGGGCTGTCCTAGGTGCCTGAGGCCTCCGTTAGGTCTCAAGCCCTTGTGTAACTATCGTCATGTTCAAGGTACGGCCCGTGCCTTTATGGCAACGTGACATCCGTGTAACAACTGGTGCGGCCAACTTGTTCATTGTTGCAAAAGCCTTCGATGACAGACTGTAACTCCTGCACCCAACATATTCAACCTACCGCAACATGTCAAAGCAAAACCGCGGAAAGGAAGGAAAATGTCCTAATTACTGGGGATTGGACATTCTGTTGCTGTCGGCGCCTGGAAATCCAGTATTTCCCGCTTGACCAACGCTTTGACAAGATTGCTGAATCTGCAATGTCCATAGCGGTCACTAAATGGACAGCGAAAGGCTGTTTTCCTAAAACTAGTTTTAAACTCTCGCACTAACAGTTTTGCAGAGCTTGCCTATTGTATCATCTGAAGACAAAAGCCAGACTTTGTTCCTTGTTGAACTGAGACATATGGCTATGAGGTTAAAGTAATACATATATGTGTTACCTCGACGGCTTTGATGGATATCGAAACTGTTGGAGGTAAAATACCGAGAGGGAAAGTAACAAACAATACTTACCAATTGTTACGAGCAAAATTGAGGAGCGGATGCCTGAATAACTATTGTTGAGAAGCGTTATAAAAAGGGGCCAGGTCTGGACTGCCAATCACGTACATGACCCCACGAACAAATTTCTAGGACACAGCATATACAACTAGTCCTACTTGTGTGGCAGCAACCTTTTATCCCATCCGACGCTTTGGTCGCAAGGGGGTATTATATAGATGATCCTACCACCAGTTCCTGTGACAAGAGCTTAGGCTTGGAGCAATAACTCAATTCATCTAACAACAGTCTTTGGTATCAAAGGTTCTTGGTTTTCCTCGAGGTCTTGTTAACCATAGGGGTCTTTAAATACAAGAAGTCAGCGAGGGACCTTACCCTAGGCCTCGTGACCATAGCCTTTGTGTAACCATGTGACAGTTCCCCTTTACCTGCGCCGCTACGCCTTGATTATTTCTTCTACCATGGAATAAGCACGATCCACAAGCTGAACCAAAAGACGTATATCACTGGAAAAACATAACAGTCGTAAAATCAAGACAAATCACGTCTGGTCGGCAATACGCACCTATGTCGCAATATATAGAGCGTACTAACACACCAAAGCATGTCATTTTTTGGTGCAACCACCTATCACTATGCTACAGTGGCTGCAGCGCTCTATACTATAATCTATTCTAGTCATAACATTTGACACTACGGGAAATCAGTGACGGGCAAATATATCCTGCCACAAGCCGCAGACGGTAAACCCGGCTCGGCCAAATCAAGTAATATCCAGCGCGGCCAAATGATTGGCCAATAGTGGCACAGCATTTCGACCCATGATAGCTCCATGACGAGTCCCCGCATTTTGCCGCTTGACGAAAAATGAGCAAAAATGAGTCATTCTGACTCTTGGCCCGATTTGGCAATGAACATCGCCAGAATGGTGGGGTATACAGTGCGGCGCACGATACGTCCTTTCTCCGGTAGTTGCGTGCGTGCCCACGTCGGGCATGGGATTTGAGCGTGCCATGTATCAGACCAAAGAGGGACTGGACCATGCTCAATACTTTGCCTTGTGTCAGTGTGCTTTGTGACATGACGATGCCGCGAATCCTCCAAACGAGGCTTGCATGTAGTGCATCTTGCGTCGGAAAACATATCAACGCAACGAGATGCACACATCCGACATGAGATTATCCGAGATGCTTGCCTATATTTCTACATTTCTCTCAGAAGCAGTCGATATCGTGTTGATAATCTCCCTCTTGGCATTGGAATATACATTCCACACTTGGGGGGGCAGATATGATCCATCGTTCCGCGACTGCCGGTACAATCAGAATGATTCATACTGGATCAGGACGAGACATCAGGAAACGCTGTATCCAGCCAAGAACTAGGCCGGGGTGCATACAGAGTGGTTGTAATTACTGCAGCAGTTGCAAGTATTAGCCATACACGCTGTCTGAGCTCGGACAAGACGGGTCAGCTGCGTATTTGAATATAATATATAGAACACATACCCAAGATGATAAATTAAGCCACAATACAACCAGTATGATTGTGAATCAAGGCTACAACCTCCCATGGTTCCTAATCATGTGCTTCGGAACCACAGCGTCGGGTGCCTGTGTAAGTGACATCCTACAACATGCCCTCTGCACTTGTACAAAAACACAATGGCTGCAGTGATGACAGAAACGGAAATTGATGATTCATCAATGAATATTATTTACCATCAAAGGAAGAGAACGACATCGTCTGAGCAGCACGCCCGCGTTCTTCATAGCACAAAGACTTGGCAGAGAAAAAAGAATGAAATTCATCTTGCTAGGGTTTCTTGCTAATCACAGACAGATATTTCATAATTGGAAAAACTCTTGTTGTCGTGGTGGCCAAGGGAGCGTTCCTCCATGATACCTTTGCATCCTTTCACTTTCTTCGCCCTTCACCAAATCATCACATCTACACCGCGTCAGGCGCAACCTCACTTCTTAGACAGCATTTCCCGAAGAGCCTCAACCTCGGCTTCTCGCCGGGCGAGCTGCAACTTGAGCTCGTCTCGCTCATTGGTAACTTGTCCTAATTCGGTTTCCAGGTCCGAGATTCGATCGAGCCTTTTCTGGCGGTATTTCCGCGCAGCCATGGTATTGCGCTGACGCTTGATAGCCACCTGGGCCTCTTCGCTATCTGGATCCAGATCCTCGGGAGGAGAAGCAGAATACTTGCGTTTTGAGCTACCAGTGCCGCTGCTGCTGCTAGCGGGAGAGCCGTGGCGTTTAGTATTTGTTGGGATATGCAAACCTGAAGTGTGTTTCGCTGTCGTTGGTGCTGATGATGAAGTATTCAAAAAGGTATGATTGAAATGGTTTGCGGTGGTCCGCTCGTGAGAAACTGCTGATGTTGGGGGGTCCTGCAAGGGTTGGTGCGGGTGAGGGAGTACATGGCTCAAGAAGCTATTGCTGTCTTGGACAAAAAGGTCATGGCTGGCGTTGTGTGGATGATGTCGGTGGTGTGGAGCATCTATCCGAGTACTGTTAGCATACTCGCTAGTCCATTCTTTATTATAAGACGTTCCACTATCGGGAGAGCCTTACCATTCTGATCCAAGCCATGTTCAGTGCCGACACTCCCAAACAAACTCAGGTAGGTCATGTCCGGGTCGTCGAGAGAAGAGAGGGCCGGAGTGACGGACGACGACGAGGAAGGATCCAAGTGGTGAGTCTGTTCAAGGAGTAGTGGCCACAGACCAAGAGCCAGTTCTTCTGGAGAGGCCGAAGCCGAAAGAGGAATCTGGTTCTGAAGTTGATTGAGCACCAAAAAGTCGTCAAGAGGCAACGGCCAGGGCGGGGAGTTGTCGATGCAGGACGTCGAAGCAGCAGCAGATATATTGTGATCACCAGAGGTGGTGTGATGATCGAGCTCAGTCGGGGACCACCACGGCCCTTGATGACTACCAAGGAGGGTCGGGCTCCTTTCGTTGCTGCGGCCTGAAGAAAGCCACGATCTGTCGGGAAGCTGCGGTGACGGCGGTAATGGCGGTGTCCATGAGCTCACGCTAGGAGACCTCTCCTAGAAACCCCGGAGAGGCAGGGGACGGTGTGATTGTTCTAGTTGGTGTTTTCCGGGACAGACGCTGGGCACGCTGAGAAGAGCGACGTGCAGAGCAGAAAAGGTCAATGGCTCAGAGCAAGATCTGGCAGGAGATGGGACGAGGCGCTCGGCACTCGAGTGTGAAGGAGTGTGGGAAAGAAGACGTCGACATGTCGGAGGAGAGCAAGGGAGTCCTTTTAAGCTCGACGGTCGATATGGCCGGATCCACATCGATAGAGGACGGGGTTCCCGCGAGGCTGGGCGCGGAAAGGGCTTGATGCGCGCAATTGATGGCGATCCAAGTGGCGAGTGGGTGGGTGAGATGGTGAGACTGCAACGTCAACTTGTGAGACTGTGGAGCCGGCTGCTCGCACAGTGTCCTGGCGTCTGAGCCTCAACCGCACCTTCCCCCACGCACGTTTGACTCATAGTTGACCTGTTAGCGCACGCTATACACGCTATCCTAGTTGGGCATGGCTCCGATCTGATGCAGCCTCGGTTCGCCCGTTCCAACTCCGGAAAGCCGGTCGAGGCTCCTATCTTTATTGATATATTTGTGTCTGTACTCGTGGTGTATGACACGGTATAGGTCTTGTGTTCTCTGGTTTGGGTACGGCCAGACACGTGGTGTTTATTCACTGGCCCCTGTCTGATGCAGTGCCCGCACGAGTATTTGAATAGGTCGAACATAACAAAATGCCAAAAAAAATGAATATATGCTATATAAATGATGGGTGGCTTTGACCATGCCGCTCATGGCATCATACACTCGTCGTGATGCAAACTCCTACAGCAAATTCGACCCTGTACTCCAGTACCCAGATGCTTAATCATGACAAGACTGTCGTGAATAGTATACATGGTTATCAAACCAACAACAGTCAAACCTAATCAAAGACGGGTGGTATCAAAATAAATAAACAAGAAGGAAAGAAAGACAAGAAAAGATGACACCTCATTCCGCAGAGTCGGGGAACTGATCAATGTAATTGGTACTTCCGTTCAGAATGACTTCGGCATTCAGCCGTACGCTGAACCGAACCATGTCTGTCGATGCCTCGTGTCTGTATCCCTCGCCGTGGTCGCCAATATCGCTAGACGCACCGATGGGCCCAACCGGCCGATGGTGGGAGAAGAGACTTGGGTTGACGCTCAGACACTCTTGTTTGGTGCGATCGTGGGTGCCCTCGCAGTAGAACCGCAGCAGAATGTCGAACGCATCCGTCGCCGGCTTGAGCGCAATCTCACGGAGCATCTTTTGGGCACCCCGTTGACTAACGGCGTAGGCGAGGCTGCAGACGCCCTCTTGCGCGTGATGGACAACTCGTGTATGTGCTGGGTACTCCTCCACCAGCGAGAAGGGCTTGTTGATGGACCAGAGGTTCTTCTTGGGCGGGACCGAGACGTCATTCTCCTTGACCACGCGGCCCTTGGCTATCAGATTGCTGTGTTCAAACACAAAATGCATGCCGCAGTGCCCGAGCCAAAGGACGTCCCAGTTGTCTCCATACGGGGACATTAGAGGCTGCACGGTGTCGGGAAGGCTGTGGAAGTTCATGTCGGGCACCTTCTTTGGCGAGCCCTCGACTGGGTTGGGGTATGTGGGATCGGCGTATTGGCCAGGCTGGTGTCGCAAGGGCTGGGTGAGCGCTCGGCTCGACGCCGCAAAGTCATGAAGCTGTTCGCGAATCCTAACATCCCAGTCTACATCGTCTTCCATAATCAGCGCCGACGACAAGTTTCTTCGAACGACGCTGCGTCAAGGTCCCAAACGGTTAGACAGGGACTCTGTGGTAAGAATAGAGAGCATTCAAGGAGAAGAAAAAGTGCCTACTCGTGAATGGCGTTCATGTGAGCCCGCCAGGAGCCCAGGCCGGGACCCTTGAGGTGGTTATTACGATCCTCGGGTACCGGGATTGCCTTTTCGTAGACGTCTTCGCCTTTCACGCCGTCGATAAAGTTGATTTTAAGCCCCGAGAGAGCGGCGCCGAGTATCATGCCGTCGCGACGATCTGTCCGGGATGGCATGCCGACAACAAGGATGTCTTGGAACTACGAACCCGCAATGATTAGACTGCCCGTTAGCCAAGACGGCACCGCTGAGACAAGTCGTCCAGAAGAGGTGGCACGGAAACAAGACAGTGCAGAGTCACCACTTACCCCGAGCGTCGAGTTGAAAACGTGTTTGAGGCTGTCGCTTTTGTCCGAGGACCGGGAATGTGCGATGCTGGGTCCATCGGTGAAATGCCTTCGTTGCAGAGTGAAAAGAGCTGAAATGAAAATCAAGATGCCCAGAGGCCAGAGAACTCGCCGCCCTAGAAACCCAAGCATAGTATTGCTCTCCGTCTTCATTGCGCACTTGACAGTTTGCGGCGCTTGCATCAAGGAGGGTTGGGTCAATGTCAATGGCGGGAGGAGGAGAAGAAAGCAAAGAGGGCCGGGGGACGACGATATGTTGGTTCGACTAGCCATGGTGGATAGTAACTTATAATAGAACAACGCCGTAATAAGTGATCTGTCCAAATGTACAACGTACCGTCTCCACCATTCATCGGTTAACATATCCGTCATGCGTCATGTGTCATGTTGCACAGCGTTTGACTCTAACCCTAACCCTTGGGCTCTTTGTTGGACGTTGGACTGAATGTCTCCACCACGGTCAGGCTATGGAGTACGATACGAAGTCGGCGAATGCAAATTTCTCCTCCCCCCCCTTTTCAAACCAGACTCTTGCACCAACGGGGGACGCGCGACTTGTTGCTCGAAACGCTGGCCATCCCTTTCGGGATGCCGACAGAGCCGGCTGACAAGTCCGTTTGGGGTGTTGGACCGGGGTCAAAAATATTGACAAGTCAAGTCGCGCCGTTTGCAATTCTCAATCAACCCAAGGGTCTGCTCACCAAGCTGTGTGAGAAGGAACGCCGTGCCGCCGCATGTTTGAAGCATGGATAGCCAGCGCCGGCGGCAAGGCCTAGCAAATGACTAGTTGAATCGAAATTACATGTCCAGAAAAATACGCCAAGACACGGGACAGTTTTCAGCAGGCGCCAGGATCCAGGAATGCCATGATTATTACTGGTTCGACCCTCGGCAAGCGACCGACACGGGACCCTGAGCCCTCCCCCCTGTATCTATTCATTGGCCAAGGACGCCCTGCATCATGTTGATGTCAAGGGAGTACCACTCAACTCCAGATGTTGACCAACGCAGTCAAAACGAGGCTGATGATGCCGCCATGGCAGCGGGATAACGAGGGCTTACCCGCCCCCGCGTCTCCCCATGACTTGTATAATGGTTGACCCGGCTGTACTCTGTCCCATCGTCATGCTCATGCTTTTCACGCCATTATGCTTGGCTTCATCCTTGGTCTCGTGCTCGCCGCTGTGCCGTCGGTGTTGAGCCAGTTCTTCAACCCAAAGTCCGGGGCTATATTCACAATCGGAGGTCAGATAAGCGTCTCCTACAAAACCAGCCTTGAGGCGTATAATATTGCCCTCTGGCAGCAGGTTCCCGATGGTGGTGCCGCCATATTGGGACCCGTCATCTCGAGTACGTAGCCCTTCATTTTATTCTCATCAAGTGTCTTTGACTGGTGCAGTTGAGCTACCCTTCGACCCAACGTTAAATTAAGCAGAAGGGAGGAAATCAATACATGTCATGATGATCGAGTGACGAGAGATTCCCCCTAGGTATCACCACTGGGCTAATTCTGCTCTTAGACGTAACCAATGGTCCGGCATCTAGTTTCGACTGGACAATCGCTGTGGACAACTTGGACTTGACCTACTCCAAGCGCTTCTTCCTTTGGCTGTTTCCAAATGCCTATGCCCAGGGAAACCAATCTGCTCCCGGTTCGATGAGTTCTGGCTACTTTACCATCGTCGACAAAACCCCCGGCCCAGCAAGTACCTCGTCAAGCTTGACAACATTATCCACTACAACCACGGTATCCTCTTCAAGCACAGCTACCACGATGGGTACTCCTACTTCTGGCCCAGATTCTAAGCAACCCAAAATATCTGACGGCGGCCTAACTACGGGGGCCAAAGCAGGCATAGGAGTTGGAATCGGAGTTGGTGCGCTGGCTATTATTGCCTCGGGCGCCATGTTCTTGCGATACAGATCGAAGAAGGACGCCGAGATTCGAGAATTGCGGCACGAAATGCAGAACAAATCATTCGCTATGCAATCTTCCGCATACCGGCCTGCAGAACTCATGCACCAACCACATCCTGTTGAATTGGGCTGAGACATGACACAACAGTCAGAATAAGCACTTGATCATGGTATTCCACGAGAAGCGGTGGTTCTTGCGGGCATTGGGCATCTACAGGGCGGCTTTTCGAACTTCACGTGGGCTTCGTTGCTTTGGAGTTTGTACGAGACAGGCTACACCGAAGAGGGACTGCGAGTCGGGGACGAAGCAAAGGCTGCAATTGCTTACGGTTAATATGCCCTTCAAGACGGACCGTTGGGTATCTCTTACAAGTCTGTCAATATGGACCCGTTTGCTCCCTGGTATGGAATTACACTGATGGTAGATAAGCACGTGTAAGGAAGTTGTGAAAGATCTGGCTCGACGCTAGAGGCATGTAAACTAGTGACATTTATATTAAGCATATGGAGTTTTTGGCGCTAGGTGGAATGAGTACTTTTCATTTCGATGAATATCTTCGGCATCGTCTTCTTTTTCAGTATTGTTCACCTTGCGAGATATGAATGCCTAGTCCCGAAGACAGGGAGCTTTGTTACCGCTCAAAAGCTCATAGCAATATGTCAAGAGGTTCACTTTTGCCTCCTACAGCTGTTGAGTCAAGAAGACAATGATTCAAGGTCCAAGAGGCAATAATTGAAAATTTGGAGGTCCAAGGCTCACGATATTTGCTTTTCTAGGGTTTCGAGTTAGGGCTAGGATGAAGGTTATCACAGGGGTTTTCAGGGGCTCCAACAGGGTATAAAAAGGGTCAATTTCCCGGGATTTTAGGGCTTTCATCTTAGACCTTCAGACACCAAGTGCCGCGTACTCTGTACTACAGACTGGCTCATCCAGGGTTTCAAGATTAGCTAAAACGACGGAGCCAAACCTTCAAGTCGCGCGGGGTCTCCATGTCTCTAATGTGATATGCTTGGTTGAACTCCGATGGGAGTACAATAGCGTAGTAATTTACTTTGTTGTGGAGGGCCCTTTGGATGCTGATGAGATTTCTCATGACACTGTACGCAAGTTCACAAATAAAGAGCATGTAGCTCCTCAGTATGGCACTGCGAGTTGTCTATTCTCTCTTTCATTAGCAATCCCTCTACCGCCATTTCGAAAAAGATCTTCATTGGCGATATACTTAAAGACGAATTGTGAGGTACTGTGACAAGGGCTATTATTATAGAGCTTGGAACAACATTCGTATTCAACTAATACTTTGCTTTAATATCAAAGGTCCTTAGTTTTCCTTGAAGCCCTGAGGGCGGAAGACCTTTATTTATATCAAGAGGCGGTGAGGAGCCTTGCCCTAGGTCTCGTGATCAGAGCCCTTGTGTAACTATCGTCGGGTTCAAGGTTCGGCCCGTGCCTTCATGGCAACGTGTCATCCGTGTGACAGGTACCTTCTGGGCGTACAGTACACATAATCCGGAAACAATTTGCGCTTTAAGCCGCCAGACTCCTCGACAGATGCTGCTTAATGGCCGCCGCCCGAGCTATCACAACAATTTGAGCCGGCGCGTTGAAATTACGTCAGGTTTGAGAACGCGGGCTGGTACTTGGACGCGGGCCACCTGTCAAGCTCTCTACACACTCAATTCCAAACTACCCAGAGGAGGTCCTCGAGTTCCTTGGCTGCGCTGAGCCGATGCCACATTGGCAGCACAACTTCCCGTCCAGACACTCAGCTTGGTGAGTATCTTCTGTATGAGCGTTATCCGTCGGCCGGGCATCAACGCGTCTCTAGTGTAACCCGGCGAGAAGTGTTCCGGCGGAGAGGAGAGCTGTCGAGCTGGTGCCTTCTGTTGGTTGTTTACCATTTCCATAGCTCACACAAAAGTTCGAACGCTGTTCTGTTCTTTAGTGTACCAAGAATTACTGCTCAAGATAGAAACGTGCCAATTGCTCCTCATTTCGATCACTCAGCCATGCCAGACCTTGTATCCATTCCTCGTTGACCCAATCCTGCCCATGTCGGACAGCGATCAGCGAGCGGAATGCCACCGCCTCCTTGGAGAAAAAACCCGACTTTGTAAAAAGGTACATGCGCCGCTTGTTCACGCCTCGGAATTCCTTTTCCAGTTGCTCTTTTCCCCAGGCCTCAACTACCTCGGCAAATTGCTGGCTGAGCGCCTCCCGTTTCAATTCCAAGCGTTCTGTGCTAACAACCCCAGGGACAGCACATTTGACACCCATCAAATAGGGGAAACGGTAAAGTGCCGCATCGGGTACTGACACCACGGAGTCCCAGTCAATCACGGCGAGTACGTTGAACTCCTGATCGACAAGGATATTATTCGGATTAAGATCGTAATTGGCAAGGCCAAAATCCTCAGCGGAGCCACGTTCTGCTCTGGCTGCAGGAGGCGGAAAGGAGGCAGCCAGGGAGCAAAATGCTTGGATTACTTCGCCTTGTCCATCGACTGGCCCTTCTCTCTCTGCGAGACTGTTGCCCAGTGCCAGGGGATAGTCGGCGTAGAACTCGGCAGCAGAATCGTACGGCCCCGAGCCTGTCTCGATCAGAGGTCCTGCAACGAACGAGCCTGCGGCGCCTTGAACGATGGAGCCGATTCGTGGTAGGCGGACGGAAGCAAGCTGGGTCATAATGTTGGCGATTTGGCGCCAAAATTTCTCTCGAAACGGCTCTGGGATGCCTTCTCGGTTGCCAGGATAGCTCTGGGACACCTCCTCGGCGGTGTTGCCGTGGACATATTCCATCATGAAAAAGGGGCATCCAACGGCATTTTGTTCATTCAGCTCATAGGCATAGATCTTTGGGATCGGGATGTCTAGTAGAGTATGGGGCTTTGCCAACTCACCGCACAAACTCCATGGTCGCAAGCTCAGACTGCATGCTCAGAAGACGCTTCTCTCGGGCTTTGGGAGAGACTGTCTCGACGAGCTGGCCTGTCACGGGCACTGGAGGCATCAGTAGCCTCACGATCCACTCGACGCCGTCATGGAACTGGATCTTGCGCACGAGGTTGAAGTTTCCCACCGAGAACTCGGTGGAAATTTTGCATGGCTGATTCCCTCGAATTGACGAGGCATAGGATTCTAGGGCTTTGATGTCTATTTTGTCAATGAACTTGTGAATACGCTCGGCGTATTCTTCCCCATAGTCCCCAACACCTTTCCAGGAGACATTTCCGAGTGGTGGAGAATCTGTCATGGTTTGTCGGCAATTCGAGATGCGTGGGCTGATGAGGCGATGATTAGATCCAAACTTTGGGAAGAATCTCGGCGAGAGTCGAGAGTCGAGAGGCAGAAGCGCGGAGAAGCCCTTGCCACAAGCTCTGACCGTGATCTGCTGCGACCAACAACCATGGCAAGAGCATGGAGGGCTTGGGGCAGTTGCCAACGGCGCAAAGATTGCGAGGCCATCAGGTACGGCCCGTGCCTTGATGGCAACGTGACCTCCGTGTAACACAAGGGCTTAGCAAAGGGCTTGGAGTAATGACTCGATTCATCTGATAACAGTCTTGAGTAACGAAGATTCTTGGTTCTCTAAAGGCGTAGATGACTCAAAGAGCTCTATTTATACCAAGAAGTTGGTGAGCCTTGTGCCCTTGTTCTCGTGGTCATAGCCCCTGTGTAACACCCGTGCAATTCCGTGTGACAGCGTATCAGTGAACGGGCTGATGTACGTCGGAAAGGAACAGTATAAGGGCGAAACACCACTAAGAGTAGCATTCCTGATGCCCAGAAGCGCCTTCATCACTACTGCAATGAATATACTTTCTACTCCTCATAAGACGACTTGAAAAATCGACGATGACTAGTATGTTTTGTCCTGTCCCGCGCATCCAGACTCGAACAAAATTCTAGTAAGAGCTGAGGGTACAGTTTGGGCTAATAAGTCTGCCCCTTGATAGGAGAGGCTATTCATCACCCATCGCTTATCCGGGCACAGCGGGTGTCATATACGATTCGTCTATCCTGTGCTCGAGGCGCATTTCTCACAACATCAATAAGCTGGTTTAAATTTCATCGCTTATTCATGCGTCCATCTACTTGCCTTGCATCATTTGGCCATCCAGACAGCATCAGCATCATCTGCTACCGCCTGTTGAAAGGGATGTGCATCCAGCCAGTCCTCCGCCGTCTCCTTCCGGGCGTGATTATTGTAGAACTCGTCTAATGATCGGTTTAAATCTAGCAAAGATGAGTACATTGCTTAATGCTTTAGCTCGGCATATTAGAGTATAACCTTTTAATAGCATTCCGCGCGATGGCTGGAGAGAGAAATGGCAACCAAAGTCGTTGATGAGAATGAGATGGCTGGGTATTTGCGTCCCTGTACAACTTCGCTTCAGTCTCCAGGACATCAAGTGTGTGGCAGAACCTTGTTTATACCTTTGGGAAGAGTGTAGATAAATGGAGTCTCAACGTGTTTGCCTTCGTCCTCACGATCAAGAGCTTCATCAAAGTGTCGACGCACCAGTTCCTGCATCAAGAAGGTATTTGGAAGCATGACTGCGCCATTCGACACTGGTGACCAGTTAGTGCTACCAGTTGACAGAAGCCTCTTGTGCACGAACCCGAGCTCACGTCGACGGCCGGATATACAAGACCGTTCTTGTGTATGGTTACTCCCTCGTCATATATGTCATCGGGCCGGCTCTCGGTCTCTTGGTGGTCAAACAAGCTGGAGGTGCGGCGCGGACAGTAGTAGTGTAACGTGGCAGGAAACGAGGAGTATATCGCCTTGACCGAAAATTGCCGCCGAAGTAGCATGTACGGCTGTCGGCGCAAGTTGGAAAAGCTAAAAACGCGTCCAATCATGACGAGACGATGAGTATTCCATTAATCAATTCGCAGGTACCAGTAAACTCGGGCGGAAGCTACAGATGAAATGCAGTGACAAGGGGCTCGGCATGAAGTTTTGCCGACGCTCTTTACGCGGTTGTGATTGGATGAATTCGCTCCACAATATCCCTGTGAAGACACGCAGGGCTGGTGAGCGCTTAATTCGCGAGATGAACCATTTGAGCCTCATGATCAGCAATGCTGCCTAATATACCAGACATTTATTGGCTTCCAGATTATCAAACGCTGCCGGCGTTCAATTGTCTCTGTGAAGTGCAGTCGGTGCCGGAAAATTCTTGACTCCGGAGCTCTGGAGTCACTCGACCACCATGTCCCAGCTTGAGCTATCCAGACATCGTCCTCTCCATGCATCCTGTGAGGCTGTGACCCAAGATATTGCGCAGCGAGTGAGGATCCCGTGACCGACTTACAAACGAATTGGGGCCCTTATTCTCTCTCAGTCTTGACCAGATTGAATCTACAATGCAGGCCTCTCATCTAATTGCTGTGTTCAAACGATTCCCAAAACAACTTTTCCGGGTGAACAATGGCCGTACAATCAATTTGCGCGTCTGGTCACCTCGACGACATAGCTACGATATTTTTGCAGAAAACGGACTCGTTAAGCCCAAGGCACTCGACCCACTAAGCTATGCAGGTTCGTGATGGCGACAAGGAAACGATTGAGCCACGTACAGGATTTCCTCGGACTGAACTTTGCTGTAGCCCCTAACGGCGCGTCGATGCGGCCCAATTCACCCTACCAACAATCTCTAGTGTCCTGGCGATTCCGGGGCAGTGATATGATCGTGTATTCAGTTCCTAAGGGTAAGCTGGCAACCAGTTCACCACCGCGATCGGGCGGGTTCCAATGCTAACAAACGCGATAAAGGAACTAGACTTCCCGACGACCTTATCTTGGTCCATGAGCGGTCAGACCACTACTCCCTTCAGCCTGCGGTACCAATGACTGTTGACGGCAAGTTTTCTTGCATGCCATTTCGAAATTTTGACCAAAGTCTGACGCGCCACCTAGATATGAATGCACGAATGACGAACTTCTTCAGGGATAATGCGCAAGAATTCACCAGGGACGAGTGGCTTGAAGCGTATCCAAAAGCTACTGAAAGCAGCCAATTCCATTCATCACGATGAGGACAGCCCCAGCAGGCAGATTCATTTTCCTAAATAGACTTTCAAGTATCGAAGCGTAGGTTTGTACGTCTTGAGAGTTGGACATATCATGGTGTCTAATGCCATGCTTAGGACGCCCTTTGACTATGGGATGAGTTGAAAGACTGACTAATCTCACATAGTAGCATGGCAAGCAAACCAGTGTTGTAATTTTAGCCGATTTAGACCTCTCCCCACAGCCTTTGCCTAGTCCATTCCATCTCTTAACTCCTCCGGGAATAGCTCGAGGAAGCTGCCAAGTAGATGCTGCCACTTCTGTTCTCAAGATCTGGGTGCACCATGCAGATGTATATTCCCAATAATTTGGATACTAGTCATTAAATTAATATAAAAAAAATAAAAAAAAGGCTAGTTAATCACCAGGACCCACTAGTAGTATAATTAATAGCTGTACCTAGCTAATTTAACAGTAATATATAATTAAAAAAACAGTACACACATCGCGATGCGTCAAATCCACTAGCTTAAGAGGTGATTTATAACCTTACACGCCGGTAAAAGCCTGTAACTCTGCGCGTTAAAGATACACGTAATAATAACGGTAACTTACGACCACGTGGCGTAAGTTACACCCTAAAAAACTCAGAGTAATCTAATATAATATAAAGTAATAAAGTCCTAACTTTTATAAAGCCTATTATCTTCCCTATAATCACCCTATT
The DNA here is from genome assembly GCF_000187425.2 of Metarhizium robertsii ARSEF 23. Classification (NCBI taxonomy): domain Eukaryota; kingdom Fungi; phylum Ascomycota; class Sordariomycetes; order Hypocreales; family Clavicipitaceae; genus Metarhizium; species Metarhizium robertsii. Next base: position 454,226 of record NW_011942151.1, on the reverse strand, counting down.
TTACCTTTATACTCCTAATTTAAATAAATCGCTTTGTAAATAACGCAGCTACTTATGGGTCTCCGGCTTTACATTGCTCCCTGAAGCACTTACTGATATTAGACTCGGTCAGTAGTTAATAACTATAACTATAACTAGTACTAAAAAAGGTAATAAGCCTAATATAAGTAAGTTACCTATTATAACTTTAAGGATTAAAGCTAATAGGCCTAAAAGAATAATATTAAAAAGGCTATTATTATAAAGGATATTAATAAAAAAAGGGATATATTATTAAAGGCTAAAAATACTAAAAAAGTTAAAAAACTTAATAAGGCAGTAAAGAATATAGGAAAGAAAAAAGAGATAAGGGGGAAGATTAAGAAGAATACTATAGAGCTAGTTAATAAAAAGTAGCTCTGTGTCATAGTTTTCCCCCTCATTGCGGAGGGTACCGTTGGATACTAGTCATACTCTCCAATACCCGTACAGAGCTCGGACAAACCCTGGAAACTAGCTGACCAGCTGTCACAAGATATAAGGGGTACTAACACACAAAAGTATTCGCGCCCAACCCTAACCCTAACCCAGCTCATGTCCCAGTGGCCAAGCACCCGAAATAATGGAACACCGTCAGTCCCGGTGTATCGCCTATGCACGTTCCAATTATTGATACTCACATCTGCACATGAACATTTACACCAATACTCGCTTGGATATAGATGCCCCAGATATAGCTAAAATGGTCAGGGAATACACTCGGCCCATATTGATCATTCAACTCGATGAAATTGTTAGTTCTGAACTCTTGTCTCGCCCAACACTTCAGCCATCTCCTGGTTTAGTGAGCGAGCTTCCGTCGAGTTGTCTAGTGCGTGTATGTCTGCTTTTTGTCGCCTTGTGTCGCATATACATAGACTAGATGACGTGTTAGTAAAGTACAGCTGAATTCGGGTATACAAAATAGATCTTACAATAATCCTCCGGCAAGTATGCATCCTGCCACTGCCGACCCTACCGCGATGCCCACCTTCTGGGCAACAGTTAAGCCTGTCGATCGGTGATACAGTCAGTACATGGATTACACCAGAACCCGGTGAGGTTAGGTCGGCTACAACGTTCTCGAACTGGCTCGAACTGACAGAAGTACGCCATGCCTATATGTAAGGGTTCAAAAGGTAGCTTGACTGACCAATTGTTCCTAAGGCGGGAGGGATCCCTGACGTTGTTGGCACAGTTGGTGGGAAGGATGGAGCTGATGAGCTTTCCGAGGTCGTTGTGGTTGTATTTGTAGGCGGTAGCGGCGATGAAATACTGGCAGTGAAATACACAGTCTCTATCGCCGTCACAGTCCCGCAGCCATACGCTACCGCGTGGGTTTCTGGCCAGGTCAGAGTCTGGCAATAGGGCGAGTTTGAGGGGCTAAGTTGCTATTTAGCACATGTTCAGATATAAATGCTCACGGGTGCCAAATCTACCATGTTAGGACAGCATCCGACGAAAGGCGTCCAGATGTACGATAGTTGAGGCAAGCAGTTGGAATCCTCCCCTCAGAGCCACAGCCAACAAATAGTGTTTGGGGATTTCGGTCCCATGTTGAAAAGTTGCATGGACCGGCTGTACATGTCACTGAAGAGACTGTAAACTGTCAACGAGTCCAGCTCGTCTTCATGATTCCAAGCGGCATGGTTGTGCGCACCTTGGATACCGCTGATATATCCGCAGGTCTCAAAGTCAGAAATAGAATCCTGTCTTCTCAATTTGGTATCGGGGCGTTGGGTTGTTAACGAGGTGATTGTCGCGCCTCCTGTTGTGGTTGTCAAACTCGAGCCTAGCGTAATATAGGCTGCGTAACTAAAAAATTGTATCGCGAGATAGGGTCTCATTGTCACTAGAATTCTAACATTAAACTCGTGAAATTCTAAGGAACAACTCGAGTCGTTCTGGCTTTATTTTCATCATCATATTAATCTCTGTAGTCAACATGCTTCTTCGGCAGTCGGCACGGTGCCAAAATGTCCACGTCCATTTTTCAGCGTGGCTACCATCATCACGGCGGTTCCGCTTCAGCTGAAGCTGAGGCGCTACCACGTGGCGCTTTGCTTCTTCGTGGCAACCCGAATGTTTGTGTGTGTGTGTGAGTGTGTCCACGATGTCTTCAGGGTGTGGATGTTCGTCACTTCAACCGGGGCGTTGAATGAATGGGTGAAAATGGCTAGGATGGCAAATGTACTCTCATAAGGTTCACATGGTGGCCGTTTGCCCACAAAATAAATGGATTTGATGGCAAAGCTGTGACCTCGCCACTCGCCACTTTCTTTACTAAATCCATACGTGCCATGTCATCCGAGTGAGTACCAAGTGGATAAAAGGTTTACAATTCGCAAGAAAGCTTATGTTTTGCATGTCGGGACGCCCAAGATTATTGAAGCTACACATTGCGAATCTTGGCAGAAGAGGCTTACTGCTTGCTGACATGTCTGGAAACAGCAGCACTTTGAATTGTTCCGCTCTCGCCGAAATGGGAGGGTTCGAAGAGTACATGAAGCTAATTCACAACATAACCGATTTCAATATTCAAAAACTGGGAATTTGCCAAAGAGAAATTTGCAGCGCGTTGTTTGGAGTGGGCAACCCAGATGTCTCTGGCATAGGAGTTTGTCTAGTCCTCCATCTAGCACATGAGGCACACAGAACTAACGTTTTCCCAAGGTAACCGTTGCATATGTCATCGAGACTGGGCTTGGATTCATTCTTTCTTTATGCTGTTATCTCCTCCGGAGACATATAACCAAGTCGCCATGGAAGCGACTCAAGGAGAAGGCAACAAGGCCAACAGAGAAAGGACTCGACACTTTCTTCATGTCAGCAATTTATTTCACAGCCTCCATATTGATTGCTAGTAACTACTCGCTGGCTAAACGGGATTTTGACATCAGCGCGGAAGGGTTTGGAGTCCTTGAGTCTGACCTTGTCTCGTCTGTCACGGTCGTTTCTGTGCTGCCGCTGCTATATCTAATAACTATTGGTCTGGCAGACGTAAATGGGGAAGCCAGCTCTAAAGATGCAGCCGCGACTGGAAGAGATGCAAACGAAACTATGGCAGCCGGCCCAGGTCATCCTGTTCAAGCGAGAAGCGCTGTCGGAAGAAGAGAGGCAAGGAAAAAAGAGTATAATGAGCAACTGCAGAAAAGGTATCGTCTGATTCTCCTAGGTTTGAATCTGGCTCTCTTCTTCTATCCATTCATCTCCCAATGCACGCACAATTGGGCACCGACAGATATCGGACAAGGCAACGGCCCAGGTGGCACTACGATCGTGGAACAGCCAGAATGGGATGCACTCATTGAAACTTGCTTTACAAGTCATAATACGAGTAATCCCCTTTCAAACGTCGAAAGTACGGTAATATCTGTGTTCCAACTTACAGGATCAATAACGTACATTATTGTGACGGTGTGGAAATTCCTATTCTTGCTGTTGGCATACCTGAAAATCCACACAAGGAAAAAGCTGGAATTTTTCACGTCTTTCTCTTATATTAGGTGGCTATTCAAGGCTCTCGTCTTCTTGGGACCTCTTCTTCTTTCCATTCCTTTGCTCTGGAGCATATTCAGGTTAAGAGACCTGCAAAGGGGCCTGGCTGAAGCTACCCAGAATACTTACCCTGATAACTTCTGGTCATTTGGTCAAGTCATGGCTATTGTGATATTCATTCCAGTCATCACAGATATGTTTTGTTGCATGCTTGAAGTGTAATGCAGGTCTGTTATAGCATTATTTTCTTACTTTTACACTGTTATGTTCAGTGTGTAATATTCCACGTTGCTTGTGGTTCCTTAATGTACTACGAAGCCTGTTGAGAGTACCACAGCCAACTCTTCTCAGTCCTTTCCGTTACTTTCTCGTAATTCTAGTTAATAGAATATAGATAAATGGTCCTGGGCTTCAAACAGAAGCCGCGCATCCACGGCCATTGCCCTTTGTAGCTTACCAAAAAAAAAAAAAAACACAATGCGTAGGTCCGACACAATGGTGCCGAAACATAGTATAGAATTAGCAGAAACACCAAGTCGATAAAAGATAGGTGGTCACTGGTGATGCTACAATTTCCAATTTTTTTTGTTCTGGAAAACGGCACTCATCACTCCTGTAGGCGTTGTGATGGGCCAAAAGCAGATAGGGAGATAACTAGAGCGGTGCAGAGGCAGATCAAAGCAGCTCTTCCAAAAGGGACGCAGTGCCCCCCTTCTCCTTGGTTCGTAATATCTCCATGTACTGCATGTCGTTGTATCATTTGCACACAATGTTTGTTCTCGCCCGCCGTCTGGAAGTTGGTGAGGAAGGAGTCTGGTGGCTGTCCACGGCATGCACCTTCCCAAGCAGTCAGTGCCAACTGGTGGTTTCTCCAAAACAACAAAATTTGGGCCTGGGCCCTCACCGCCCATCAGTGCCATCACCCGGTGGCGCGATGCACAGTGCCCGGCACGAAATGGCATCACGCCGCAATAGCGGGCATCAGCACGCACCGTCAGAGTTCCCAGTTCCATCGGCTATATGACCTGTTTGGCCCTGGGAATGGCGCACACATTTTATCCTTTCAAGGGCATTAGCTGATTGGCATCTCCTAGGCCATGCCGCATTAGGTCCCGGCAGGCAAACAACGTCTTTCTCAGCCTATCAGCGACACCAGCAGAGCTCGTTTGTCTCACATCAACGAGGAACACAAGCGGAAGCAGCCAACAGGGATGGGCAGTGTGGTCAACTGGTGGTTCCGAGCCTAATACTAGCCCACTGTTGTGCAGCACCTGGCGGCCGAGACAATGCCAGCTGCATCAATCCGGCAGGCAATTTGATTCTGATCGGGATACACATATCAACACACAACCCCCATCGTCACCTCCCTTGTGCAATTCAACATGCCATTTCCAATAGCGCCAAAGGAAACGGAAATTCACGAAAAAAAAAACCCCCCGAAAAAAACCAAACGCCAGCTTCCATCCAGAAAACGGCAGCTGGGCTCTTTGCATCACACGCCACGGCCTCATTCCTTTGTTCATCGGCCCGTAAAACGCTTCTCTAGAATCCGAAGCGGCACATACAACAACGCACTCAATGAGAAGGCCACCTCAAAACCAATATCACCAGCCTTTTCCGCAATGGGGCCAACATACCACTCCTCGCTCATACAGGGAACCACCAAGCCCAACGCAAGCACGCCGCTGGAAATGGCTGCCGCGCCTAACGGCAGCTTGCTTCCTTTGGTCCATATGGCCTGGTCGTACGAATCAAAGCGGCAGCGCCGAATGACCACATGATCCGTCATGACAATGCCCACAAAGGCCGCCGACCAATACGAAATCATCGACATGAAGTTGTTGAGGCCAGCATAAAAGTCGCGATATGCGTATATTGCCACCGGAATAATGATTGCCGTAATGACTACCGCAAACACGTACCTGGGAACCTTGAAGAGAATGGGCGCGAGGGCCTGAAAGTTCAGAGTGATGGCATAGAAGGTGCCGCAAGTATTGCCGAGCAGAGAGAGTGCCTGCAGCACCACTACGAATTTCCCGAATCCGCCTGCGCTACTCAACATGGCCGCAAGAACGCCGCCCACGCCGTATGCCTCGTTGCCTTCTTCCCAGGTGGGATTGTTAGGTAGCGCACCTGCAATAGCCGCACCGAGAGACATGAGCAATACAGTGGGAATGACGAGCCCCCAATATGTATAGTGAAACACTCGCCACCTACCACGTCGGCTTCGTTAGCAAATTCTTGACGGAACTTTGGGTGCATGTTGGGGGAACAACTCACGACGGGACTTTGGGGTCAAAATACGTGGTAAAATCGCTGGAAAGCGCAGCCCAGGGGATTTGATACCCGGCAATGATCATACCAAAGCTCAAGATGTCAGCAGCTGTTGCTGGTGGTGCGGGCTCTTTCTGTTGTTTCAGTCTGCTCCCGCCAACCCCAGCAGCTATTGTGATACTGATGAGAGCAGGGATAAAAGCAAATGTTTCAAAAATATGCAACACCTTGAACCCGGCGAAGGAGACGATCAAGGACAATACGGAAATTACAACAATGCCTACATTGGGCGTTATGGTTCCCGACGATATTGCTGAGAGACACTGCCCGCCAACGACGCAAATGATGGCAGTGAATCCCGTCATCGTGGCCAGATTCAACAGAACTGGAATGGAAACGAAATAACGGCTTCCGACAACGCATGAATCAGCTCGCCGCTTGATGAAAATACGTTGGATGCTATGGCGCGACAGAGGAGAGGCGACTAAACAGCCATGGAAAGCGAGAGAGCCGACTTACCCAAAGCTATAGCGAGCATGAATCATTTGCCTCATGCCCGTCTTTGGACCAAATGTGGCAAGATACCCTGCTGCGATGGCTGCAAGCAGATTGAAGAAGACGATCACAAGGGCGGAATCGCGTAAGCTCAGGTTGTGCACGAGAGGGCCGAGCATGCCGACTGTTATACTGTCCGAAGAAGTGGCGTTAGTCAAACTCGCGCTCCATCTCCAGCCCTGAGCAAAATATGGACGAACCCGAGAATGTTGGAGTTGATGGAGAACCAAATGGTAAATATGCTCCAGAAGCGCTTCTGCGTTCGTTCCCCCACCGCCAAAGGGCGGATGCCGTTTTCTTCGACTCGACCGGCTCGCAAAAGCTCCCGAGCAACTGATAGAATACAGTCGGATGGCGCAGACTGAGAAGGTTTCCCAGAGCCGTAAGTTGAAGTACTGCCTACCTGGCGCTCTTCGGCGTCGATATCTGAGCTGCTCGTTGGGGAATGGCGGCAGGGTGGCCGTTGACTGTTATTGCGCGCTGCCATGGTCGATGACGACGTGTTCTTCTCGTCGGTGGTCTCATGATGCTCCGACATCGCTGCAAAGATGCCCGTTTCGATGAATTATATGAGTCTGGCACGGGTCGACTTTGTTTCCGTATCTTGCTGCTTCCGCGGGGACAGGCCTCGAGCGGTGCTCAACCAACCCCAGCCCAGCAGGCAACGATTGAGCTCAGCCCGCACGAAGGAGCCAAGCACCAATCACGGCGAGAAACATGAGACAAGCCGAATATGGGTAACGACTTCTCCAGTCCGCCAGGTTTTGTCAATAAAATCTGCAAGCACACGCATGGGCGGGACTTGTGGGGTGTCAAGATGGTAGCATGCAACCGCCGCGATGCCAAGATCGGCTGTGAAGGGGGAGCAGAAGCCGTCTGTCTCTCAAGAACCAAATCGTATCACGGGCCGGGATGGGGTTTTGCAGGACGACTGCAACGTTCCGGGATATCTAATGCCTCATACCACTTTGGGAGGGTTGTGCGGACGGAGGGGTCAATAGGGTACGAATGCTCCGTATGGCAACAGACTGCTCAGGCTGCAGATCTGAGAGGGGTCAGGTATCATGAGATGGAAGCAGTTTTTTTGACAATCTGACAATCAGAGATTGGGAAAAAATCCGACGATGCTGGGTTCTGGCATTGAAGAGATGGCGAATGCATGTTTTAGTATCCGTCCTTCTCCTTTGGCCCACCACCATGTCCACCGAAGAGATTCAACAGGGGTTCTGCGGCATGGCGGTTGGCGGGTTGTGGATCAGCTCAGCAGCCAGGTTCGGGACTACCAGGTACATTATTCGTACTAGTTGTGAAGGGCTAGGCTGGCGGAGAAGCTTTATCTATCTAGTGTATGTAGACCCGTCACATTGGCGCTCTTGGCTACTCTATTCATCGCCAGCTTGACTAATGCAAACCCCGGCAGTTGTGAGCATCGTCATGATGTTGGGCCGAAAAGAAGAGCGATGTGGTCTTTTTATCTTTGCAGATGATGTTTCTTCTCTTCGAGACATGAATTCAATGATTGCCATAGTAGGCTAGGCAGCTGGTCGGCATCGAACCATCTATAGAGGATGGCGATGCTGACCGGCTGTGAGGAGGCGCTGCAGAATATTACACAAATATGGAAAAACGCGCATCTTCATCACAGATGTTTGGTGCTACGGCAGAGTTGCCTTGGATCATTAGCACACGGCTCTAGCCGTCGTTGCATTCGGCTTTACCCCATTTATCGCTATTCGGCAGATCATCACTCAACAGAGGCTCGAGTACCATAGGCGAAGGTACATACCTACCTAAGGTAGGCAGTAATGGTAGGATTTGGTCTCTCCAAGGCGACAAATCGGCCCAGGGCAATTGACCAGGTTGACATCACCAACAAGTAGTGGCGCACAACGGCACTCGGCCAAGGCACAAGATGCCCAGCAATGGCGCTATTGTTGTTCGAGGCCAACTTCCCGCACGAACAGAGTTGGTGGATCAAAGATTTTACACTGGGTCATGGTTTTTCAGCCGATAGTTCTAGCGAAGCTTAACGCTTTAGCTCAAGCCACGGTTGTCTACTGCGTACCCAAGCATTAATGAATGTTTTTCTTGCTATTTTTCTTGCAACTATTGACAAGAAGAAGGAATCGCCGGGGCCTGGACTTATATAAGCTCTTGCTCAGCCATCTCAACTGTTGAGGGTCCCACGTGATCACGTGCGGGCAAGCAGCCTCGCGTGCTGATGATTTTTTTTGGTGCAAACATTCAACCTTGATCCTTGGGGGTGAATCTCGCGCTCTTCTCCCTATCTTTCAAAATGCAGTTGGATGCTCCACCCAGAGCACTCTTCGAGAGGCTCCCAGCCGAGATCCTCGACTTGATTCTACTGCAACCGTCCTTGTGCGGTGAAGATATCAAATCGATTCGCTTGGCCAGCAAAAGAATCGAAAGCTCTGCCACCAGGCGCTTGTTTCGAAAAGTTCATATATCAGCTCTTCATCGTGATCGGGAAGCCTTCTTGAACATTGCTCAGTCACCACACCTGGCACGCCATGTACAAACTCTGGTCTGGGACGAGCTAACAGGAAACTTTCGACTTCTGCAGACTTCATTTCACGTTGAATACTTGGGAGAGATAATGGGCTGGGGAGACTCACTTAACTCTGTCGGTTCTAATCTAGTCGACGACCTTATATCACAAGTTCAGCCGCTATTTTGGCTAACATCGGAATCTGCCCCGCTGGAGGATGGCGAGATGGGATATATTGGTCCCCTGCCCTTCTGGGACGAGTTTGTTGAGGCGGTGGACAAGTTGCCGGCTCTTCGATCGTTTGTTTCGCGCCCAATGCAGCCCGATCGCGAGGTTCAGTCTGCCGCGGACGGTTATCCTCTGACCGTACGAGTCATCAAGGGAATTTTTCTCTGCGAGGATGTGTATGAACGCCAGGACGCGATTTTCAATCTTGGATTCTTATTTTATCTGATACCACTGCTAAAGCTGTACACGGAACGGGGTGATGAACGACCACGCCAGCTATTCTTCTCCGATGAAGATTCAGTTACCAAGAGCTCCCTCGAATATCTCGCGACCAGTGACGCTCCCGCCTTTAGACATCTCCACCATCTAGAGCTTAACGTCTTTGAGCGAGCTCGATGGTCACGTAGAGAGACGTCTGGACTGGAGGCTTGCCTCACCGAGGCTGTCAATCTGAGACACCTGCACCTGAGGTATATTCAAGCCCAATGCAGGGACGATTTTATCCCCGGAGCCGACATTGACAGGAGCCCGCTGTATGCCATACCTACCCTACCATCTCTTGTGAGCCTGTGTCTGGACGACGTTATTCTTGAACATAACTATTCAGAGAGCCCCGATTATGGTATCGATTTGCCTCGTGATCATGAACAGCCGGCCTTTGTGAACTTTATCACACGCCATGCCGCTACCTTGAAAAGGCTCTGTGTTTTGTCTTCCTACGTGACAAGGCACAGCGTGTGTAAGCTTGCTAGGGTACCTGACTTGAAGCTACACAGGTTTATCATGGCAAACCCGGACACGAACAATACAGACTATACTATTAAAGAGGAAGATATCCTGAATTTCATTAATTGGAAGTATGAGTATGATTTAGAAGGCAACAAGCTGCCTGGGCAAGCCGAAGGCCCCATCTTATCCTCCCGGTTTCCTAAATGCACACATGTACTCCCGGCATTGGAAGAATACGGGAAGGATGAATCGTTGACCATGGTTGATGATTGTCGAGAAATATGCAGAACACATGACGCCCCAAGCGGTCTATGGGTGGATGAGGACGGCATATATTATGATCCCGCAACTGACCAAGAGATGACGGAGCCAAGGCAGGAATGTTGCCGCCCCAAAGATTGGCAAGGCCAAGTTGATAAACGCAGGTGGTGGGATGGTGATTTGGGGCTTTGGCGAGATACCTCACCCTGCCACAACACTCCCTTGCACAAGTATGCGATCGACCGAGTCGCCGACACCACTTTTGGCGACAACTTGGACAAGCGCGGAGAAAACGACCCCGGTCTACAGGAGGAGCGTAACAGGGCTATCGAATTACCCGCCTATCCACCTGAACTATGCCTCTTGGAAGAATTTGAACATCAAGCTCGAAAACTCGGACGACCAAAATGGGCCTGGGGGACAGACGACCTAGGCCATGTCTGGTACTGGGAAGTCCCCAATAATGGTCCAGGCCACCCCACGAGAATCTGGCACTTCACGCACAGGAACGGCGAAGAAGCATACGGCGACGATCCGCTCGAATTCTGGCCAGACTGGGAGGGCGGCACATCTGGGGACACCGTCTCTGCGACACCCTTCGGCAGCGAGCTGAGGTCATTCGCAGAGGCTGCCAGAGACAAACGGCGAGGAGACTCGCACCCGCCATCCACCCAGGTAGGGACGAAATATGGCCGACCGGTCAGGTATAGTCTGCTCAGCGACCCATGGTGGGCTCAAGAGCACCCATAGGCGATCGAGTGGCTATTCTTCAGACATGTTTTTTTCTGAGGGGGGTTTCAAGAGCCTAGCTTCGTCGACAACAAGTGGCCTTGATGAATGTCGGAATGCCGGGATGGACATGGCGGGCGGATAAGCCCACTCGCGATGCCTGGTCAGGTTTAAATATGTACTTGAGAACTGGGAATTGCACAAATTAGACTAGTAGCAACGCACAGTGAGGAGTAGGACAAGCTGGTTAGATCATAGTCCCCTGGGCGCCATTGCCACCAGGACGGGCGTGGACGAGGCACTGCTGGGCATTGTAATGAAGCAAGCGTATAATATCAAGACTTTCTTAACGATGGACGCCGTTGACATTGTGCATGAACGATTGTATCATGGACGCCCTCACATTGCGGTATCTGGAGCTCTTTTCGCACCACGCAGTAACTCAACCACCACACTAGTAACTTGCTGCCTACTGTACACGGAGAGACGAGACATGTAATGGCATTGTGCATTCTTGGCAACAGCATGACATCATTTGCATCTAGTTCTTTGTCCCTTGCCCCAGGCATAACTCCATCTAGAAGTTACAACCGCGCCTCATGCCGCAACGCAGCCATCATGCATGCGTCTGCTAAGCACTAGGTCGTTTGCTCTCCCACGCACGTCCCATCCAGGTCAAAGTCCGTCTCGCCATGTCGTCACTCGCAAACACCACGTTCCATCTCGCGGTGCTCAGCTTCGCCACACGTCCCTTTGCCCATTCTTCCCTTGCGCCTGGTAGCATGTGACTGTCGCAAATGCCGTCCCATCTTCACGAGCTGATGCAACACGCGCGTTTGCATCGGGCCCGTAATAGGCCCGGGCCTCTCACACCAAGCTGACCACCGCTTTGCACACCACCTCTCTGTTCCCCACAGCCTGTTGCCGTCTGACCCAGAACAACGGCTATTGGGCGCCTTCATTTTGACCGTGGCCATGAAGCGTTTTTTGTTTCTTCCTTTGGCACGGCCGTGTCTTGGATCTAGAAGCCACGACTGCCCGGGGAGTAAGCTGCCCACGCTACTGGCAAAAGGCGAGCGTCTTTGGAAATCGAGTGTGGCATACGTGGACCACGTATTCGCCGCTGGGGGGGGGGGGGGGGGGGGCATGTCATGATAATTCCAGGTGTTCTCGTGAGCCTACGCCGCAGTCATTGTGGGTGCAGTGTGGATGGATACCCTGACATCACGACTTTGTGTACCGAGTATTCGCCTGCTTTGTAGACGATATCCCGGATCATTGAACGCTGGCACCACGGGCAGTACTAGTGTACCAGGACTTTTTGGCATGCTCCTCTGCTCGAGGCGTCTTCAAAGTACAAACATGATGCGGGCACATGGTGTGAAAGCCATCCCGTGTCCGGTGGGTTATCATCTTCATTGCTCTCACCACACTTTGCGTTTCGGACGATGCAAAGAGTGGCGTCGGTGACTTTGTCGTCACAATGACGAGGCGTCATTAATCGGGGTTCAAACTAGGAAACATTGCCGACGGACATTCGGGAGACAGTTTGAGCCGTATTTGGCACGATGGCTGTAGGGTCGACTCTGGTGCATGCCGGCAGTTTCGACACCGCGGCGGATCACTATTGAAGCATAGACAAGGACTTACTTTGGTATCCAAAAGCCGGCTGCAAGTGTGCCGACATGGCTACCCTTCCCGAAGCATCCGCAACAGGTTTGCAATAGAAATTGATCGCTGTCGCCTGATCACACAATTCGTTGGCCGCCCTCGGCTCTTTCTCAAGTGGCCCAGCTCCAGTCTGCAGACGGGTAGTTGGCCCTGTGGCTGCTTTCGTAGTACCATCTTATATGTTGCCATTCTCAGCCTCAGCTCGTTTTTTTGTGACTAAGACATTTGATGTGCATATGCGCCTATTCAGAAAAATGGAAGATAAAAATGAAAAAGGACACACGTAGCGGTGATGTGTTTCCTCATCTTGGCAGGACAGATCACACCAAGCCACGATAGCACATACTCGTAGACCATGTCAGAGTGCGACTCGCCCAACCCAACGGAGCCTCCCGCCGTGGGTACGGCAACGGCTTGACGCGGAAGTCTAAAGCCACTGCCTTGTACTCCTGGCGACCTCCCTGGGCGCCAGCCGCGCTTTCGCATCACGATTATGCTTGTCATTTGTCTGTGGAGAACATGGCTGGATTAAAACTTGGGGACATAACATTTCCAAGTACCATGTCAGAAAAGGCAGGTCTCGGAAACAAAGGAAAGAAAGAAAGAAGCCACAACTCATCTAGCATGGCCCTTAGGGCTGGAACCCAGAAGCGCGCCAAGCACCGTCACCAGGTGATTCTTTGTGGCTGAAATGTGCAACTTGCAAGCCTGCCACTGAGAACCACCACAGGGTTGGTGACAGCATAATGCGGGGTGCAGGATCCTAGTGCAACACGCAGTTCGTCAAGTCGTCGGGTCGTTGCCGGTGCTTCAGCCATCGTTGGACCGTCATGGCCGTGATTGGTTCCGGCATCAGAGGCGGCCGATGACGGTCACGCGTTGGCTCCTCCTTGATGACGGCGACAATACGAGAAGGACCTGAAGCGCGCGAATGCCGGAACTATGACCCTGTCCTACGGCCATCCTCCCTCGCCACGAGAACATCATTGCGGTGCAAGTTATACCACATTATTCATTAGGCACACTAGATGCCGTAGGGTAATGCGACGGGTTCCGCTCGTTGCTTTTTGCAGTCGCTGACTCAGAATTGGCAGCTACCAGCTAGTTTGGGCGATGAATCTTTATTACAAGATTCATTCTGAGGATGGGAGAGGTATTGTACCATCTTACAATTCAAAGAGTACGGAGTACACAAAAGGCTTTGAGTCTCGCAGCTGCTCCACAGACCGAACCCACGTTGAGCATGAACCCAGAACAAGAAAAGACTCGGTGTCCTCCGAGTGTCGTAAGTTTTCCGTGGAGAAATAAAATCCCAAGGACTTGCCAGAGCCCTAATTGAAAGAGAGGAAAAACAATAAAAAACTGATGAGTCGTTCAGGGCTGAATCAGGTGTTCATGAGTGGTGTTTGTATGACGGAGAGTAGCGCTGACCGAGAACAACCCTTTGCCCTACTGGTTGAAGCCAACCATGAAAAGAGCCATGGCTGCATTTGTGTTGCCCAATGTTTGACGTTTCTACTGAGCAAAGAAGCCAAGGCGGCTTCAGCTAGCCGCGGGTGCCAAGCTTGCTCATGTCGGACATTTGCATCGTGTCGTAGCACGCCAGCCAGCCAAGACGAGCCACACAAGCGGATACCATCGAAACCGGAAGACCTAATATGGATGGATGCACGTTGGTGTAAGCTTAAACCGTGGCATTTATGCGACAAAAAAAAAAAAAAAAGAGAGGTTCAATGTAGCTGGGCTTTGCCTACGTCTGCGGCCCATGGCATATGCACCCGATAAACTCGACGGCAGTATGAATCTTCCCGCCACGGCACTGTGAGTTGCGCCATTCCAGCCGTGGTGGACTGGTATTGGACTGGTTGGGTGGGAGAGAGACGGCACTGCGCAGAAGCAGAAGCAGCTCTCGTCTCCATACGAAGCACTCGATAGTTACAAAAGATCTTCTTCAATGTGCTCAGTACTACTCCGTAGTGACCATATCATAACAGGGTTGGACCTGGTGCGTTTGTGCGGCGGCAGGTTGGCAAGGGATGCCTAGGCTTGACCAACTTTTTTATTCCGACGGAGGATACGAAACGATCCGAGGCGGCATCGAATTCCTAGGTTGCTTCCTCATATATCAGTCCGTATTTGGCCAGGTCTCCATGCTTGACGTTGGCTCGTGACAATAATCTGGTCTGAGGGCATTTTGAGAGCACTTGCCACTCTATCATGCATGAACTCTGCGACTGCCTGACGTCGCGAACGGGGCCCTTGCCTGCAGTCAATCGGCATCAAACCGAACTGCGTAGGAGACCACCTGCAGTGCAGGTATGCGGCGAGAAGATTGAGCACCAAAAGCAGCAATCCATGAATATCGATTGTAAAAAGATGGCATTCTGGGTCCGGATATTGCGAAATGCAAGAATCCTTGAAGGACCCAGTCGTGCTCTGTGTCTTACTCTGGGCCGGATGACACAACATTAAGACCCGAATAGTCAAGTCGATGAACATCAATCATGTGGAGAGGTCAACATGTTCATGGTGGATGGAGAGATGATGCCAACTGCCGCGCAACTGTGGCGACGATCAGCGGCTGGAGGGGGCAGCTGGGGAAGAGCAGGTTGGAGTCTGGTTTGCTCCTGCCTCCGGAGTCCTTATGCAAGGCGCAACATCATCTTGGCAACTTGGGAAGGAGCAAGGATGTGAGAGTACATGATTGAACACCACTATACTCTTCAAGGCATTCCAAGACTCACTCTGTGTTGAAGTTTGGTCCGCTAGACTCGAAACTCGCCCTTCCCACTCCATCTCGATCTGATGTTTCTCGCTACCAAGTGTTACGGCCGATGCGCCCATCGTGCTCGTCTAAAGTACGAATCAGACATGGTCCATGCATCATTGGCATACTGGCGACAACAGGCTTCAACCCCGTGTGCACGCGCAGCATCTACAGCCTGTTTCTGCCCAGGATGCCTCCTTAGCAGTGGCAGATGGCGAATGACTGATTGGCCTTGGTAGGTGGGTGCGTAGCAGCAAAACTGGGCCATGCTGGGCGGCCATCCGCTGACGCAACCATAGGCAGGACTTGCCGGGGTTTTGGGTGGTATTTCCTGCAGCGAGTGGAATCTGCAGCGACGACCTGAACCACCTCGACCTCACGACAAACACGGATGTGATGCCGCCATTCATGAGCCGCGTGAGATGGCACCAAATCTTGTCTCGGGCTACGGAGTTGGGAGTGTCCCACACACACGAACACCTACCGCAGGCTGCATGCCTACGTTTGGGTGGCCAAGGTAGTAACTGTCCAAGTCCTATCATGAGCAATACCATTCGGTTCGCATGCTATCGCCTTATCCCCGGCCTCGCACACATGTATTTACTGTACTATTTATGAAGAGGCCAGTGGCAGTGTAGGTTCCCATTGGCTGCCTGTCTACGGGAAACGACTTGGTACAACCACCCAAAGGGCCACGCCATGTCCTCGCCACGGTTGTAGCCGCTGCGCACCGCGCGGGATGGGCCTCAAGAGACACTCCTCCCGCCAAGAGGCAGGCTAGCAGGCTCCAATCAGACCAGACACAAGGCTGGTGTGACAATGTGAGCTGAAGCGCGTCCCAGACCATGTGGTGGCTTTTCCTGACCGCTGTGATGGAGAGAAAAGAGCAGACTACAACTGCTACTACTACTGCGACGACGACGACGACGCATGTCACCTACGGTACCGGTTCTCTGGAGCGGAGGCACGCTAAACTTAGACCACCACCACTACGAACCTGGCCACTTGGATCTACGTCAGTCGCAGCGCCCGCCCGTGTCTCATTCCAGACGATCTGGGGCCCGGGTTGAGGGAGGCGTTCGATATTTCACGTTGGTTTTCGGTAGACGTCTAGTTATGCGCTGAATGGCGGCTAGGTTTTTCTTGGGTCGATCAGGGACATGGTAAGATGCGCGTTGGTCGGATTCTCCGGATATGGCAGCATGGCATCCAGAAATGGAATTTATTGCCCAGCTGGCTATGAAGCCATGATGTTGCCGGCACTAGCCTGGGCAGTACAATTCTAGACACGATGGCAAGACCAGCATGACCGCTTTGGGTCCGGTGGATACGGTCGGTCCGTATTCCATAGCATCAACCAGCTTCAGGATGGGATACGCCCACACACAAGTCGTTACTTCAGGTTGCAGCAGAAGTCAGTTGAGTCCCCTTGGTGTTCGGTTTGTCTCGCTAGCTTGGCCTGGATGGTATGCAGTCCAGGCTGCAGAACTTGCCGTGATGGATTCGGTGTGGTGGATGCCTGGTGGCAGGCAAAACCATGATCCGAGGCATGATGTGTAAAGTGTGGGTGCCGAGAGAGTCGGTGATGTGCGTAGCCATAAGAAGGCCACCTCCCATGTTGTGGTGTTCCCGGTCTTTTTGGAACTATCGAAGTAATGGCCAGGTATTGTACAAAAAACTGGCGATACTATGTGTGAAGTCATGATTGAATAAGACGACTTGCAAGGTAAGTTTTTCCACGGTTAATTCTTGTTCCAAACACGGGTTGCTCCCGCACTTTTTGTTGAATTTGGTCTATGATGTGCAACTCTTCTTCCTAGGCTCCCACTCCGACAGCACAGAATTACCAAGTGTCTCCTCCCTGACATTTGACCAGACTCAACTACAAAAGAGACTTTCAAAGCAAGGCCAAGGGTGAAGTGCGTGACTTTGACTGGCGGCGGTTGCTGTCAGGTCGTTGATAATTGGGGTTCGACGGGAGGCAGTCCAACCGTGAGCAAATATTTTGCAAGTTTCTATTTTACCACACGTCCGGTTCAGTCATCGCGGAATAGGATATGATAGAAGCATTACGATCAAGGCGTTTTTAGATGTTGGTATTACTCCGTATTTCGCACAGAAAGCCACGGGCAAAAAAACGATAGACGGTTGCAACAACGAAGGATCGAGCCCCCAGTCCCTTGGACGCTCGAGCGGCCAGGACAACTATTCGGCAGGCTTAACGCAGCTTTCAGCCAGGCGGGATCCGTTGCTGCTACTACTACATAGATCTGGTCAATCTGCACGTTGCGTTGCACAGAGATTGTGTATCACGCATATTGTCTCAGGCAGGGGAGTCGTTGATATCCGGCACAACCAGGCAGCTCTCGGCTGAAGGGAAAAGAAAGAGGAGAAGAAGAAGAAGAAGAAGAAACAAGTTGCACAGACAGTGGGCGGCACTTTGTCGATTACCAGCGCAGCGGGCACGAAACAAGTTAAAAGTCTCGAGCTGGTGCAAGGTGTCAATCAATCAATTGATAAGCAGGCCAGGCACTTGAACATTGAAGGCATCTGGGATCTACAGTTACTGCAGGCGCTGCAGTTGACGCTTGGGTGGTTGAGCTTGCAGCGCTCGAGCCGCCAGACAGACGCCAGGGGACTACACTGTCACCTCAGCACCTGAGCACCAGACTCCAGGTCACCAGCCCCCGAGGTCACCAGCCACTCGCTACGCAGCCAGGCAGGCACCTTGACTCCGGCCAGGCCATCCAGTCACCACTAGCCACACCAGAGTCACCTGTCAACTCTGGGTCGCCCGTCATCAATCAATTGATCCGTCGTGATGGATCGTCTCTCGGCCATGTCCCCTCACTCCACTCTGAGCGCCGCCTCGCCAGGTTTTGCTCCCCTCCCCTCCATGTCCTTGTCCACGTCCGGCCTGGCACCTGGACTTCCTCCGCCTCCTCTTCTCTCCCCAAGCTCAGGCTCGACTTGGACTTCGACTCGGACTTGGACTTCGACCTCGACCTCGACTTCGACTTCAAGTCCAGGCAAACGGCCCTCGTACACGCGACATTCCCTCCCCGCCGCAGCCATGCCCGAATACCGCCACGTCCGGAGCGGCAGCCTGAACATCCCGAATGGCTCTGCCTCCAACACCTCGTCCTCCATGATGCCGCGAAGCCCTCCGAGTATGTGCCCGAGTTGCCTTTTTTTTTTTTAATTTTTGGTTTTTCCGAGGCAAACCCGCCCTTTCCAATGCCGTGCGGCATCGCATCCCAGAGTCCCGCCCCCACCACCTCACCCTCTTTTATCGCCGCATCGCCGCACCCCATCCCGTCGTGCCGCTGACTGGACAGCCTCGTGAATGACAACCAAGATTAAACCCCGTGCTAATCAGTCTTCCTCAATCTGCTACAGATACCTCTCACGTCCCGTGCAAGTTCTTTCGCCAAGGTGCCTGTCAAGCTGGCAATGCCTGCCCCTTCAGCCACGACCTCGGAGCCGCAGCCGAAAACATCTGCAAGTACTTTGCCAAGGTACGTCTCCAGCGTGAGGTTATAGGCTTGAGGTTATTACTGTTTTCTGCGAGTCTGGCCTCACCCGGGCTCCGTCTATCATCTCCCATCTTTTGCCTTTGCGGACCAAGTTAGAATCACATATGAAGCAAGCGCCGTCATCTCCATTCCCCTGCAAGGACTAACATGCTTCCTCTCTAGGGCAACTGCAAGTTCGGCCCCAAGTGCGCAAACATCCACGTCTTACCCGACGGTCGACGAATAAACTATGGTAAAACTGGTGTCACCATAGCTACAGCTCCCATCGGCCTTGCCGGTCGGCCCTCGCCCAACCCTGCGTCCCCGAATTCTGGGACCTCAACCGGTTATCACCAGTCGTCTGCCAGTGCCCTGACAACCTCGCTCTACAGCGCCGAGCAGTCTCCATGGGATGACCGCCAGATTGCCAGCCCTGCTAACCACCCGGGACACCAACCCAGTCTCGACAATGGCATTCCCTCCATCGACTCTCCGTATGGCCACTCCAACTACGGCTCACCTCGCGAGGACGATCCCACTCGCCTTGGCTTTGGGCTGTCCCCTGCAAATGGCAAAGGACTATCCATCCTCGATGCTCCCCTGCCCGCCTCTTTCGACTCCAATGGCATCTCCAACGCCGCCCGCTTCCCCGCCGCGCCGTGGCCGTCATCTGTGCCCTCAAAGTTCGGCCTCGAGTCCCCCACAGCCTCGCTTAGCAATGCCAAAGACTCGCGAACCTCGGAGACGCTGAAGCTACTGCATACCTCGGCCTTCGGCTCGTCGGAGCACTTGAACCCAACCGCCAGTAGTCCGCCCAACTCTCAGTCTGCTATTGGCGATGAGTATTTCGGCAAGCGAGCGATGCACTCGTCTAGATATGCCAAACCCCGCATGCTTAGTTCCAGCATGCCCAAGGCATCGTCCGTGGACCGTGACTGGGAGGCCGAGTTTGCCTTTGACGATGACAATTTACCCGAAAACTACGTTCCTGAGAACCTGCAAGAACTCTTGACGCCTGCTGAAAAGGCCAGGCGAGGCTCTAGCTCCATGCGCGATGAACACGCCATCGAAGCTCTCAAGTATGGTAGCCCAATGGGTACCAGCCCAAGCCGCTGGGGATCGCTGTTCCAGCGCCAAAAGGAGGAGGAAGACGCAGCCAGGGCAGCACGCAATGTTGGCTCAGCTTTTGGCCATGTGGGCAGCCCTTTGAGAAGGTCCACCTTGGCCCAGGAAATAGGTGACGACTACAAGAGCCCAGGGACATCCGGCCGTCTGTCCGCGGGCCGCTCTACGAGCGAGTCCATGTCAGTTCTCTCACAACAACTGCAGCGCAGCCGATTGGACGACGCCATCAGCGGCTCGAGTTCCAGCCCTCATTTGCATCCTACTACCGCACGACTGCCATCCAGTAGTCTTGCGCCGATTGGCAAAGATCGGGCCATGGAGCGCCATGTGTCTAGCGGAAGCATCAGCTCGTCCGTCACTGGTCGCTTCACTACTCCGATTGACGAGGAGGACCCAGCATTCGTCTTCAGCATGGAAGAGGAAGATGACGCACCTACAGCGAGGATGCGCAAGCGAATTTCTGCCGGCCTGAGTATGGGTCCATTGGGCAGCTATGCCAGCGCAGTGGCCGGCAAGAACCAATCCAACAGCAGTTCCAAGGAGAACAGAGATTCAGTGCCGGTCAACGGACGCTGATTGGCATCCCAAAACATGATTATTATTATTATTATTTGACTTGGGCGTTTCACAATTTTGATGCAACATGCATTAGTTATAGCGAATAGAAGTGGCGTGAAAGGTCCACGCGGAGATTTTACGAAGCTGCATAACAATGGCATACATGCTTTACACGCTCTGAAGCAATTCGTCAGCAGCAAGCGGCACATACACACACACACACACAGCCCGAGCACCTTGACTGGCCAGGACGACAGGGGAATAATGATGGGATACCCGGCAAAAAAGAGCAGAGACGTAAAAATAATGCAACGGAACAACATATCAAAGGTGCTTAAAATTCTGAGTTTGGGATACAGGCGTGGCCGGTTTTGCTTTTGTTTTTTTATGTTTTCTGTCATTTGCTTCTAGTCACTATTATTGGCTTGGCTTTGGTTGGTCTACTTTTTCTTGTCTTCTAGGTTGATTTGATTAAAACTCGCACTGGAACGGCCCGCGTCGGACAAGATGCTCTTGTAGTCCTAGAAAGAAAGGCGTTTGACGGCCAACGGATCTAGCGCATACTGGAGGGAATTATTGTGGTTGGTATTCTCATGCACTTTTCTTCTGCTCTCTTTGCTACACTGTATCCAGGGAGGCGGCGCCAACCGCAATTGGCGTCATTTTATACCAAAGTTGCTACACGTCTTTTTTTCGTTCTTGTACGATGCCTGTGTCCTATTTCTGCTTTGAGAAGATTGGGGTAGTTCCCAACGGTCATGACGTCTTGATCACGGGTGTCTCCGTGGCAGTGGTTGGCGCGGATCATACTGCTCGGGTGCTAGGAGGGTGGGTGTATGAGTGACGGTGGATGGTGGGTTTGTATTGTGCTGTCTGTGTCTGTAGCTGAGCGGAATAAAGAGAGCTACTTTTTCTCGTCAAATATGTCCCTTTGTGTAGATTTACGAGTCGACGTGCACGCCTGGCAACAAAACACAGCCAGGTCGGGCTCGTGGAGCGAGTGTACCGTGGTGCAACGCTGCCCTGGCAAGTCACCTCTGGCATGGTAATCAGTGTAGGAAAGAAAAAGCCACTCTGCACCGCTGGCTGTTGAAAACCAAGAAAAGAAGCGAGTTCAGCTTGGCGAAAAAAAGAAGCAAAAAATGTGTATTCCCCTCTTTCTATAAAACAGTACATCCCCCGATTTCCCGTCCACCCATGAGCTGAGATAATAGTACAGAGATTGCGACGTGTGATTAGTGAGCATCGGGTTGGCTGAGAATGTACTCGACTGCCTTGTCCACTGCGAAACCGTCAGTATGGGCTTCCCCCGTATTGAGCCGTCGGGGCACATCAAGTACGCACCAGAGTGAATGGAGTCGGCGTCCTTGTCGGGGATCTCGATGCTAAACTCCTCCTCTATGGCCATGACTACTTCCACCGTGTCCAGAGAGTCGAGGCCCAGGTCGTTGGCGAAGTGGGCGACCGGCTTGATCTACAATGGATGTTAGTCTACGAGGACATTCGAGGGGTGGTCAGGTGCGTTTTCGTACGTTGGCAGTGTCGTTGACCTGGGCGAGTTAGCGAACGTGTACGAGGGGGGGGAAGCGGGGGGCGTACCTTGTCGAAGCCCTGCAACAGGCTCATGATGCGCCCTTCTACCTCTTCCTTCTTCAGGCCGCCGGCGGCTGAGTACATCCTCACGCCGAGCATTTTGGGCACGGCGGCAGCTCGGGGTAGGGCGATGCGCGCACTGAGCGGTGCGGCGGCCAGCGGGCGAGCGGCGACGCGGGCGGTGCGGAGGAGGGCGGTGCGGAACATGGTCAATTGGATGATGGCTTGGGGGGAGAGAAGAGCTGAGAGGTGACGTGATGATAAATTTCTCGGTGTTTTTGAGGTACGGAGGTCGGGAGCTACGCCTTAGAGAACCTTGAAAAAAGAGGGTCACGTGAATGCTGGATTGGGGCGTTGCTGATTGGGCCGGTGGATGTGCCTGGATTCTGGGGCGAATCTTGGGGCTGTTGCAGGCGGGAATGGAGGCGGGGTTTAAATGGCTTTATTTTTTGAATTGGTAGAAGAAAGACGATATGGGAGGTGAGACATGAGACTGCGTACTGAGTTGTGAACTGTGTGATGTTGTTGCACTTGGGAAATTCGAGGAAGTTTTTGGTATTGTTTGGTGGTGAACTCCATAAAGTGCCAGTATTTCTCTGGCATTGTGTGAACCGAATATGTGTCGAAAACGGAGGTAATATCTCGAAGCAGACACAGCGGCTTATGCAAGTTGCAGAAGGCGATAAAACACGGATGCACCACTACACGTGTTGAACAAGGTGCGGCAGCATCACATTTAGACACTTGATTTGGGGGAAAATGTTAATCTTATGTACAACTTTTTCTACCGCCCGGCCAGCCCCTCCCCCCAAGATACTTCTACATGAACAAAGGGAACGGTGAAATAACGCTGTCAAGTGTGGTTAGATTATCGGTAGGGCGCATCCGCGCGAATGGCAGCCGCCAGCTCAGGCTCCCACTTGTCTCCGTTGGACAAAAGCTTCTCTGCAGCAAAAAGGATCAGCAAACTAGCTACACGGGATGCATGTGCTGAGTGGTTCAACCTACCCTTGTTGTACAGCAACTCTTCTCTCGTTTCGGTGGCATACTCGGCGTTGGGGCTCTCCACAATAGCGTCAACGGGGCACGATTCCTGGCAGAAGCCGCAGTAGATGCATTTGGTCATGTCGATGTCGTAGCGGGTCGTTCGGCGGGATCCATCGGCACGCTCTTCGGCCTCAATGGTGATGGCCTGGGCAGGGCAGATCTACAATCCGTTAGTTTCTAATGAACTTGAGAGATCCGGGGGCAGTCATTTATTGATGGATACGTACAGCCTCGCACAGCTTGCACGCGATACAGCGCTCTTCGCCAGAAGGATACCGTCTAAGGGCATGCTCTCCACGGAATCGGGGGGAAATAGGTCCCTGTGTCGTGTCAATTGAAACGGTCGCCATGTCTAGATGGGTAGTGCTGTCCAATTAGTTCTCATCATACCTTCTCGAAGGGATAGTAGATGGTGTATCTATCCGCCACCGGTCAGCTTCACGAAAAAAACAAGGCCATTCGAGCCTCGAGGACTCATGTCTCAAGGGCAATCCACATACGGAGGTCGGAAGAACTGTTCCATCAAGACGTACATGCCTCTCGCCATCTCGGTCAAGAGGAAGTACTTGCCCAGCCGGTCCAGCGTCTTCTCCTTGTCCCACGGCCACTCGGTGTGCCTGCTCGTGCGGAAGTTCTTGGGGGGCGGGCCCGCGGGTGTAGCGTATCCTCGCGTCTGGTGTTGCTGCGCAGCCATGAGCCGGCTGGCCACGACTACCAGCGAGCTGGTGGTGCTCGGAGCTCCGGCGAGCTGTCTTCGCGCGAGCATGGCCGCAGAGGCATGCAGAGCCGGCGCCATTGGGTGGACAAGATCAATTCGTCGTCGTAAACGGCCTTGGTCGGCAATTCGACGAGGCAGAGTTGGGGGGTGTGGCCAACTTAGAGAAGAGAAGTCAGGTGGCGATTGGGGAAACGGCCCAGCGACGAACGGTTTGATGTGATGGATTTCTTTGCTCGACTTGGGAGGCTCGTTACTGCGGGATTACATTGTTCGGGATGTGATTGGTGGTTGCGGTACGCGTGATGATTCACGTGACCTCTATGTCTTCCCTGAGGTGGACCGAGGATGCTGGAGTCAATACCAATTGCCGACAGCAGCAGTAGAGCACTTCAAAGACTGTCTACAATGGTGGAGATTTTTTCTCTCCCTTATTACTCTCCATCTTCTTCATTCAACGTCGCTAAGAGCTCTTTTCACACCGCAGGCAAATAATCACGTCTTGACGTTTCGTTTCGCAAATTCTCCCCGTGTCAAAAGCTCTGCTCTCAGCGAAACCCGTGCCCACTTTCTATTTTCGGCTTGCAAAACTATTCCTATTCATTGATTTTGCCTTCCATGATCCCTATAAATTACAAAGGATTTGACCAAAGTCTTAAATCTTCGTCGCAGGAGGCTAATACTAAGGGAATTAAGTAGTCTAGGGTAGCTTGGTTGCTTGCTGCTTGCTGCAAATAAGCTCCCCCTACTTGGTATGGAGGATAGTCTTATGAAATACTTGCTGATACCATAACTGGAGTGTTGAACTCGACTGGCGTGAAATCTAGAATAAGGAGAAGAGCTTACATGAAACAAACAGCATACAGCGGCTTGGAAGAAAGGCTCCCTCCTCAGGTGCTCTGGTGATTGGGGGACCCTCACGATGGACACATTCTGCTGCTACATCGATGTAATCCAAGTGAACCATTTTGTGCAACAGAAAATCAGGCCCAGAGATCCGGCGATCCAACTGATAAATGAAAGCGTGGCTACATATCTGTGAATGAGATGTGAAGCCGAAAAGCCATCGTCTGCGCCTTACAAAGTTTTTGATTGCTGTATTGAGATGTGTAAATGCAAGAGATATGCCATAGTAAACACGGAATGTGAAAACCATACAGACTCCAAGGTTCAGTGTCATCATATTTCTCATTAGATGCCTTAACATCACGCTATGCGGCTACGCTGACTACAAATAATGCTAAAAAAAAAAAAAAAAAAGAAAGCTACCACAACAAACCAGGCCTTTGAATTGTCAGCCAAAGCAAAGTAAACCACACCACAAGACCACCTTTCCACTTAAACTCCGGCTCCAATCTTGAACATCTTTATCGTAAAAAGGGCAAGTCAACTGTCATCTTCGATGGATGGAAACGGAATCTGCGCCTCAGAGACATGCTTCTGTTCAGTGGAAGCGGGAGCAAACTTCTCCCAAGTTCTCCAAAATACTCCAATGTTGGCTGCCACTAACAGATCAAGCATCTTCAAACCATCGTCATAAATAGTTAACGTGGCCAGTTTTGCTTCCCTGCCATTTAGACCGCCGCCGGCTCGCTCAGCCCCAAGGCTAGTGAAGGATGACTCGTAGCGAGAGTCAGAGGGAATATTGCTCTTTCTCGATTTGCTGCAGCCGTCTATGAACTTTCCAAGTACTCCCGTGGGTCCCTTGGCTTGGACCGGTGAAAGCGCAAGATTGTAACTCAGCGTACTGATCAGTGTGGATTCCGAGTGACTAGTTTTGACCAGGGAATTGCTGTAGACGGTGGCCGTCGCGGGGGGTATGTAAAAACACTGGAGACTGTTTCCATGTTTCCCCGTTGAGAAGTGACATTGGCCCTCCCATGGACTGACAAATGTGTATCCGCGGGCTTTCATGCCCTCTGGCGGCGATCCGAATGTACAAATGGTGTCTGGCTTTACAGCAGTGTCGCTTTTGTACGATGATACCGATGCAGCGCTGTCACTTCTGTTACGTGTCAAATTCCTGGCGAACTCCTTCGCGTTCGTCAACAAAGAATTGGAGTAGTTCATGGCGACTCGACGATGGAGGGCCTCCTTGTTTCCGTACATTGAGCTTTGATGATCCATGCTCCCTCGTGCCGTGGACCCAGCTGCAGCTTTCAAGTCGCCGCTTTCCGTCGGGCTATATTTCCTGACACAATGCTCGCGAAATTTGGCGTATCCAGATTGTATTATTTCAATGTCTATTGGGGGATGCTGCATTGGACTTGTGGTCGACGTTGAAGCCGTGTCGCCATCTCCCGAAGACGATTCTAGCTCGGGCAGCCTAATACATCCAACTGTCCACTTCTGGGCGGCGGGATTTTGTCGGGTCAACGTCAGCGTCAGAGGCATATCAGTAGAAGCTGTGCTGTGCTTCCGTGGAGACGGAGATCTGCTGTGGGCTTGTGATATAGGCTGCGAGTTTGAAAGGGAGCTTTGATTGCCAGAGTTAGTAGGTGGTAGAGATGTATCCGGCCGAGGCACTGAAATTGAATTAATACAGTGCGTTTGCGTATTCCCAGAAGGCTCTTGTGGATCAGAAGAGTCTTTTGATACGATTTGAGCGGAAGCCGATGTTTCGGTTGATGTCCTAGGCGAAGACTGAGACCCAACGGGCTTTTTCGGCGGCATAGCTGTGTGCAATCCATAAAGAGTCCGTCCTGGAGCTTCTATTGCAGAGGGCTGGTGGCTTTGACTTGCACTTGGCGAACTTTCGGGGGTCAGTGGACGGTCCGAGCCACCAACAGGTCTTCGTGGAATGATCGACTGGGGGAGCCGGCGGGTGTCCTGGCTAGATCTGCATTCGGCTTCACCTCGAACTGGCGCAGGGTCAGGATTGTCTACATGCACCAGATACAGAGCGCTTTTGACATCCTCGGCCGAGACGACCCTCTCGTTTGGTATAACGGGGGAGAGAATGACAACTGCGCTTGAATATCAGCTATGAAGCAGGGATGACGTCTTTGAACAATGAAAAGACTACCGTTTAACCCCACCACACGTGAGATGTACAAAACGAGGGGGTTCTGCTTCTGAGCCCCCGCAGCTGATTCGAAGTATTGTGGTGGGTTATTTGCAGTATCGTTGATATCGCTTAAAGACTTGGCCTCGATGGCTTTGGCCATGGCGTTGTCCGCCTGTGAGCCAGTAAGGGCTGGTGTAGATGTAGATATTGCGAGACTATCGTGATGTTGTACGGTGGATGCGCTGACGCTAGGAAGGTACGCGTTCACGGAGTCGACGTTGTTGGAATCACAGTTGATGCGTGACCGGAGAGAGGGTGATGACGACGGCCTTGCGCTTTTGAAGACGACGAAGAACACGGAAGGATCTAGGAAGACAAACAGACGCAGAATTGAGCACGTCACAGGCACAAGGAGGAAAAAAAAAATACAAAGAAAAAAACCAAAAAGATAAAGAAAAGAAAAGAAAAGAAAAGAAAAGAAAGACGACTACCAGAAACTATTGTAACAGGGTCGTGGCCAAGAGAAAAAAAAACAAAAGCCCGCCCCGTGCCATGCAGATCAATGCCAACTGGTTCAGAGTCATTGTTTGCTCCCGCCACATGCAGGAAATTGATTAATGGCCAGGGCCCAGGGTGGGTGCTGCGGTGCTGCTTACGTCACTGCCATTCCGCCAACCCCAGACGGCAAGTGCTTCCTGTGCGCCTCACGCGGGCGCTCCTTCCTTCAGCGCATTACCTCATTTCCTCAGTACGCGAGGCAAAACACAAAAACGTAAAACAGCAAAACGACAAACCATCAAAGCAATCCTGATTTCTGTGCCGATTCCGGGCGGCCCGCATGTGCCATCCTTTCGCATCATGACCGAACGCGACGTTAGAGTTTGAAAGAGAAGAAAGAAAACACGACACATCAATGGGCCGAACTGCCGAACGCCTCAGCATGCTGCCGTACGGTGCGGTGAGCGAGCCAAACAAACCCTCGACGCCATTCACCAAGTTTTCTTGACTCGACCTCATGTTGTAGTGTTTTGGGTTCCACATGGAGTCCAGGACCCCCGAGATTGGCGAGTGGATGCATGGCAAAAGCTCAACGTCAGCTTCTGGGGCTGTGCCAGCTACCTTGGCCGGCCAACCCAACACATGTTCCAAGCCCCGACGTGCCGCTGCCGACATGTTCTTGACACGTTATTCATGTCTGTACCACCGCTGCCAAAATTACACGAACCGAGTCACATCTTACACTACTGCCGAGTACCGAGTACGCAGTACTACGCATATTAATAGATGCCCATGCTGGCACGCGGGAGTGTCTTGGTACCGCCTCAAGTTTCTTATTCTGTCCATGGTCCTAACAATAGATATCTGCCATCGACACCCGATCCCATGACATTGATTCGCGGTGACACTGGCTCTGCTCTGCAGTCTCTGCTCTACCGTCCAGCATCGACTCATCGCGTGATATTAAACCATTGCGCAATCCCTGCTTGACTGCCTGACGCACAACCTGCTGTACCCACTCGTTTCTTCATGCGACCTCAGATTCGCGACGTGGCAACGGCCCAAAATGCAGCCCATGGGCCTTGGATCTGCAGGGTCCTACTCCATGGAGCTTTGACAACAGAGCAATCTATGCTGTAGTAATAGCGTAGTACGAGTCTCAGATTGGTCATCATGCCGTCCTTCGGGACGGGAAAACCCCAGATGTGGCCTCTCCCACTTTGCTGTTTCTGACCCGCCAACGAGGCTGTTGTCGTTGTGACATGGCTCCCAGTCAAGACGAATCGAAAGATTTCTTGCTTTGCCTTGTCGCTTGGCGCATGGATTTGTTCTAGCTGTCAAAGTGCCTGCATGAATTCAAACCCACACCCACCTGTCAGCTCCTTTTCATGACATTCGGTTTTCTCCCAGGGGCACACTTTGGTGGAGTAGAGGCGGCTGCAGGCACAAACCAGCAGGAGAGCGAGTCAAAGACACTTCTCTACAGACAATATGGCTATTACATTGTGGCCGTTATCACGCTGTTCATCCCGCATGTTTCATCACGGCTTGTTTCATACCATATGACGATTATCCGCCAGAATGGAGAAGCGCCATTATCGTTTGTCCAATACCGTCATGTCATTTATATAAAATCCCTGCCAATGGATATTTTTCTGCAGTGTTGAATGCAAAGCTCTCGCTTTAGTCCCTTGACAACCACGGATGATGCGGGTGTCTCCTCTCAAGCATTTGACAAACGAAACTAGTTGAGCTGGTTCCCACAAACAGTATACAACAACCCGCTAAGCAATAGACTCATCAGACTGCATTCTACTTGGCCAAAGACGTCGCGACCGTAATGTACGACGTCTTCCCACACCCCGTAGGGCAATGCCCACCGCACTCATATGCAGTCCGGCTCGTCGCAGGCGGGTTAGGACATCCATGGCCAACAGTAACATACTCGGTCGACACACACTCCAGAGTACGGCAAGTAGAACAGACCACCCCGGTGGATGTGACGGCTCCGCACGAGGGCTTGGGCGAGACAGCTCTCGGCGCCTCAGTGACGCGGGCGGGAGGAGACACGAATTCGTAGGAAGTGGACGCACACCCGCCTGGACACTTGGTCTCGGCGCAGGAGTACGCCGTGGTGGTAGTTGGCACAGGAGATGGGCAGTCGAAGAAGAGGGTGATTGTCTCGATGGCGAGGCACTTTAGCTGGCGGCAGGCGCTGCAGACCGTGGCCGTCGACGTGACGGATTTGCAGTGCGCCTCTGTGTGCGCCCCGAGAGACACTCTGCCTTTGCTTAATGATGTTTTCACGTCTTTATCTGTCGTGTGAAGGAACTTACCCAGCGAGAAGGAGTATGACAGCAGTGAAGAAGCGCATTTTCGATGCGTTGAAGATGATGTGAAGCGGGAAGTCTTGATGTGTTTGTCTGGTTGGAGATTCACTTGGTGGTATGTTTTGTTTAGACGGAAGCCTAGCCTTTTGTACCCTGAAGACGGCTTCGTCTCTTCACAGATGGTTATGCCAAGAAGCGGGCATCGTCTGATGGACGCAAGTAATACCCCGTATAACGTCAGAGGGCGTGCATAAAGGCTGGGCTGGATACATCCCGACTGGATGAACGGCTTGAGGAATTGATCGGACGAGTGGGACTGGTGGACGGATGAATATTGAGCTTTCAATGGAGCTACTTCCTGTGAATGCCGTATTTCGTATACTTTGTTAAAGCTGCTTATGATGTAGGGGGCTTTGTTGGGCGATGTGATGATGAATGTGAGTTGGGGTCGGGACATGGAATAGCTCGCAACGAAGAACAGGCCTGGTTTGAGAATGGCTCCATGCTGCTTACTGGACAAATTTGAAGACTGGGATATATTCTCTGTGTATGCCGTGATACGAAGCGGTGTAGGCACGGTAGATGGTAGAGAATGAAAACTTTTGCTGGTAGAATCTGCACCTACCTAGAGCGCCAGCGACTCGAACCCTTAGCTTGAACCAATAGTTAAAGTTCAGCTCATTTGAAGAGCGATCGTGTCGGATTTGTACTCTCGAATACTTTGTGCCTCTGACACAATCCGACGTCGATGCTTACGCTCAGCTTTGGCCCGCCGAGCCTGATGGGCAGAAATAATCTCAACAGGGCGAGAAGTAGCGTCTGCACCAAGACCTGTCATCTCGGGAGTTCGGGGGCCGACTTGCTACCGGCCTGTGCTTGAACCACGTGAGACCATTACGGAGAAGTTGTGTTTTGAGCTGCATGCACGTCTTTGTTTGAGGGCTGGTTGCGTGACGCTGCATGCACGCCCGGACTTGGCACGGTTGCCCATATCGCCGGGAGTCTGTTGGCTGTTCTCCTTCTCTTGGATTTTCATCTTTCCAAGTTGTCTTGTTCGAGAGATTTCAACCTTTCACAAGTTTATATGAATGTAGCCCTCTTCCGCGACTTCAGCGCGTGTACAGGACCGGACCTAGAAACCACTCGTTGATCTCTGAACGAGTGAGAGGCCGGACCATGACCCATGAAATGGCAGAAACTGCGAAAGTTGCTACACACGCGGCGGGTAGCTGTACGCCTGTTGCGCGCAGAGACTGAACATGACGTGGTTAGTTGGCGAACGGCAACAAAAACGGCGGCTGGACTGGCCACATGCCGTTTCACCGCTCGCTCAGACTGAGTATTCATGAATAACAAAGGACGAATCACAGATGGGACGAGTTGGCTCTTGCAGAGATCTCAAACTATTTAATGACGCTGATCTCGGCGTTTTTGAATCTTGGTTTCTGCACCTTGCATCTTCTTCTTGACAGAACCAAGCCAACTCTCACCAGCAACCGAGTCAAACTCTCAATAGCAGCCAAGCCGACTCTCAACGGAATCCAAGTCGACCCTCTACATCAATCACGTCAACTCTTCACGGAAACCAAGCGCCTTTTGCTACACCCACCATCACTCGAACAGCCAGCAAACCCGCTAAATCCACGACGACTTTCCATCAAGCGACAAGACGAGCGACAAGACGAGCGACAAGATGAGCAGCGAGTTGAGCGACAATTTTATGAATGGCGTAAAAGCGTTTCTTCGTATTCTTTTACTTGCCTGCGGCATCCTCGTCATCATTTTCGCAACCCTTCTTGGCGTCGCGGGAAATCATCTCGCACTCGGCTGCTTCTTACCCGCGGTACGTCACACCCCCCAGGCCGTCGCATGTATACAGAGACTGACCTTTCTAGACCATCATTAGTCTTTTTTGGAACTCGTTCGTTTTCTGGATGATCCGCTGGGGCAAGCCAGAGCCACCCCTCATCCTTCGACGCGTCGTCGATGGCTTCATCTGCTTCACGAGCGTCGCGCTCATTATCGTGTTTGCGTTTCAGAACGACTATGCAGGGGACGGAAACATAAACATTTGTATTCCTCTTTTTGCGAGCTTGGCAGCGTAAGAGACCCCCTTTCCGTCACATCTCATTGTCGGGAAATGCTAACTAACGTAATAAATTTAGAGTGATGACGTTTATTTTGATTCTGATTGGAGATGGGAGGGGCATTCGCGCCATGTCAAAGGCAGCTGAGGGATCCCTCACACGCGGAAGAGCTTGTTGAAATCTGAGCAGGTTTGGAGTTTGGATGGGTGTGGCATTTGATGTGGTCTCAAGCTTTTAGAATACCAGGGAGGGCTTCCTTCTTCCCTGCCTCGTCAATTGAACAGGTATAAATTTCGCGATGGAATTATTGTCTTGACTTTATGAGGCCTAGAAAGGCCTTGTGTGAATCTATAATTCGGATCGTAGCGCGATGTTCTGGTACGCTCTTGTGACGGGACTCGATTGCTCGTAGAAACACGCATCGGCAGCTGCCTCATGGTGGACTGTGTCTCTGAGAAATAGGTAGCAAGGCAGTGACGCTCGGTGCAATTAGGTTCAGGAGAATAAGGGGACTTGCTAGTGTTTTGCTCATTGCAACGTGCCTGTTGGGTTCGTGATGCGCGATCCAGCCATCCGCGGCATTGCAGTAGCTGCGTCCTCTACTTATGTACTCGCATGCGCAGGACACGTTCCTTTGTTGATTTCCCACTCTTTCGTTGGTCGGTTGAATTCCTTTGTTCTTTTGTCATGGGCTGATTATGAATCGACCTGGCTGTTTGCTGACACTGGCATGTGACGTTGGTCATGTGGTCATTCTCGCTGCAGTCAAACAGAATCGGACAATAAAGGGAGGGTGTGAAGAGGCAGTCATGTCAAAGCGAGCGATTGGGCATTGCCGTGGTCGCCCCTGAAAGATGAAACCTGGCAGAATGCGAACCACGTTCTCTTTGTGGTGGGCAATGCACGCTTAGTAATTTGTCTGTAGCACCTCTGAGACCAAGTCTTTTCATCAGATGGAGCATAATGGTGGTGAGCTGTAGAAAGGGCTTACAAAACTTTGTCTGTTTTCCAATTTCAGCTGTACAATCGTCTTTCTTCAAATGCGGCACAACGAAACCGGCTAAAGGATTGCCTCAAACTCTTTAACGGCACAAGGAGTGCCTTTGTTCTGTGAGATGTGAAAGGGGTGAAAAAGATCTTCATACAACGAACAAGTCTTGGCTGCAGAAGATTCTTTGCCATCAAACAGCTTGGTTGAGGCAAACTTCTGCAGTGCAAAGAACAGCAATTTCATGAACGCTTAATGAGCCAAGGAGCCCCGGTAGACTTGTCTCAGTGGAGGAACATGAATATATATATATGATAAGCGTATCGTTTACTTCTCACCATCCAAACCATAATCTCCTTCCACCTCATACCTTTCAATTTGATAAAATCGGCTCTCTACCCCCAGGCAGGCTACCATGGAGGCTACCAAGAAGGCTACCACGAAGGCTACCATGTCAGCTACTATTACAGATTTTGATGATCCATTTCCTAGTGCCTATGAACTGGGAGTGGCTGCTGAGAGGTTTGTTGATTCTTGGGCATCTTCAGAAGCTTAAGTTTGACTCCTCATCAAACCCACTTGGCTACTCTTTTTGCCCTGGCAACCGGGGGGGGGCAATGAGTACTCAGGTATTTGACCCCTTTCCCAGGTTCCGCCCGCAAATACTAATGAAATACTTCTTGCAAGCGATCATAACACGGCTGGTCCGTTATTTCTTTTTGACGAGATGAGGATATACTCGAGGGTATGACATGTTGCAAAGCACACACCTTGACGGTGGTGCTAGGACACGAGGTGAATGAGGTTGGAGATGACTGAAGGTCAAGGCAGGACCTAGACCGATGGCATGTGCAAGTGAAGGGGATAGTATCGCCAGATAGGAAGAGGAGCTCACCTATGAGCCTGACGCAACGATGAAACACGCGGTCATTTCTACCTGGCAATGGCATTCATTCGTCTTTCGCTGTACCGGTGGCGGAACAATCCACTGTGCTCCGTGACTGGGTTGTGCTTCCCACTGTTGGCCTTCAGTGGAAACAGATGGAATGTATACCACTCCATAGGCCTTGAAGATGGCCTTTGTAGTGCGATCCATCTGCATGCCTCCACAAGTGCCCATGATCCGAACGCCACCATGCATATCGATGTTGCCATCATCAGTCTTGGCAACGCTCCAGATGCTGCCAGCTCCATGTAGCGCCACCAAAATTCCCAGTGCCTGCTTTTTCCATTGCATATTTGTTGCTATTGGTTTCTAGGACGGTAGCATGGAAGATAAGACGTATAGAAAAAAGTATGGAATGCGCGTTTCATTTCGTGCCTTGATATTCTATGAAGCTCCCGACATTTCGACCACATTGTCAAGAAGACGCTCTTGTTTTGTGAGCGGCCACCACCTCGCGAACCACCTGGTCAAGATTCTCATCTTGCAGACCCAGCAACTCCATGGCAAATCCGTCCTTGCGTGTCCAGTCGGCGTCAACAGTACCCAGAACGAATACAATCTCCTCGGTAGCCTCCCCATCACCCGCCTCCAGGCGCTTGCTTTCGCGTTCCAGGAAAGCATTCGAGTCCAAGTGCTGGGTGTGCCACTTGTTGCCCGTGGCGCGCTCGAGGGATGCCAGGATTTCGAGCTGCGTCGGGCAGAAGCTCTGGACGTAGACGGCGCGGTTGCGGGTAGCCTCGTGACGCTGCAGAACGCGAACTACCGACTCGCCGACACGACGGAGAGTAGAGGCCGAGGCCTTGATATCGCCGGCGTCCAGGATCTGGGCCTTTTCGGCGTCCAGGTTGAAATGAAGCAGGCCGCTTCGAAGACCGTAGTCGAAAAAGTGCCCACAGATGATGGAGGTCCATGTAAATGGACTCGCGCCAGTCTGGTCCTCGGCTGCCATTTGCGAAAGCTCCTCGCACCTTGTGCGCACGGCGGTCTTGTCGCGGTATAGCCTCAAATGGTGCTGTGCCTGGGGACTGGCGGCATCGCAGCTGCCATAGTCTGCCGGGATATAGCGACGGACGCCGGCGTTGAAGGCCGCCTCCACGAGTCGAAGATGCTCCGAGACATCCTTGAGCGGAAAGGCAGCGACGACGGCGTCTTGTCCCGAGAGGGCTCTGGTAAGCTCTTGGAGCTCCAGGGCGGGTGAAACGGGGATCTCGGTGACACCGGCGGGCGAGGCCGAGGATGAATTGGAGCGGCGGAGAATGGACACATCAAAGCAACCGGCTTGAACAAGCTCCCTGGTTATGACGGAACCTACAGTTCCGTTGGCGCCAATGAGGCAGACTGTTTTGATTGGTGGTGAAGACGCCATGTTGCGAGGAGACGTGAGAGTCGAGAATCGAGATGTGCCGGTGGGCGGGGGCGACGTCACTTGAGCCAGATGCAGGAACCCGCGGTTTGCAAGCTGATGCCGATTTATGTGTCACACGGTGAATTTGCACCAGACAAGTTGCAACTCGGTGCAGCGTGAACCGATGCCAGGGGCTTGCATGCAAGAAGCCGATCTGGTGGAAATGGTGGCAAGCCGCTGGCCGTTGCCTGCCGTTGCCGTGTACAAGCCATTGGCGGGGGCGGGGGAGGGGGTCGAAGCATGACGTAAGCAGCTTGACAGCCTAGGCTCTACAGGGTAGGGGCTACTGTCGACCTGTCCTGCTCCTTCCCCCAACAACTAGGAGGCCGCACGCGCCAATTGACCCTTTTTACTTGAAATTGTTTACTTTTCCTTTGCTGTTGCCAAGACTTTCAGTCCCATTGCCGCAACTCCAAATCCTGGACATTAGCTTGACGAATTGTAGAGTCATCGTGTACATCTCCCCTGCCACGGAATGCTTGCTCTCCAATACTCTCCAGTCATGTCCCAGACGACAAATTCTCTCATCACTAGAGACACCATCCTGGTACCAAAAAGCCGCAATGAATAATTGGCGTCGAGACATACCTGGTATACTTGTTATGATTGGCCATCCTATTTCCACCCCCACGTTATATCCCATCCATCAATCATTTGGGTTGGCTTGAAGTGGTTTTACACCTTGTCTCCTGTTGATAGGGCATCGAAATCAGTCCATGTCCTCCGCAGGGCGTCCGAGTGACTGGGAATTTGATGTACATGATGTACATTCCGTTCTTTGGCATGTCGGCACACAGTGGTATCCCCACAAACTCTTGGATAAATCCCGAGTTGGCTACAATGCCGTCGTATTTCTCGTGAGGCAGAGTCCACGCGCCAATCTCTATCGTCCTCTTGATACGTACATGCACGACCTACTCGGGTCCCGACCTCGGCCGAGTCTTCAACTCTCAAGCCAGAAATAGATGCAAACATTCCCTCATAACACCTCTGGCATGTGTTCGTGTATCAAGTAAAAGGAGAAAGGGACTTCAATTATATCAATTCATCTAGCCGGCCACTAGTACATGCTGTCGTGGAGTCCTCGCAGCCACGTCCTGCCTACTAATTGAACCTCACTCAATCAATCTTGAGCTTGGCGACGCTTCGGAGAAGGGGAGTCAACTCAGAAGCCCCCTCAGACGACAGCTCTGTAAGCTCAATGCCCTCGACGGCCTCGGTAGAGAGCGCCGCCACCTCAGCCGCGTCAGCCAGCTCACCCACACCGGGAATCAAGTTGGCAACGACAACAGCCGGGAGCAAGGCAATAGCCAAGATGTGCGACTCCATAAAGTGGCCAACCTTTTCCCAGAAGCCCGGCTCATGCGGCGGCGCCACGGCCTTGGCCGCCTTGGCCGCCGTTGAAGACTCGCCAGTCACTCGCTCAGGCGGGTTGAAAAGAGGGAACCCTCCCCTCCAGCCGACGGCCTGTCCATTTCTATCCATAAACTCCTCCAGAGACTGCGGCAGGTCGAAATCGGGAATCTCGCTGGTACTTGCCAACTCGTCGAACTTGTGCTCGTAATCGTCGTTCTTCTGGAATAGGTTGCTCCCCGGGAACAAGTCATTCTTGGCTTTGAATGCCTTTTCAAAGTGCTGCTGTATATTTGCTCGCTGCTGGGCATCGTGCTCGGGCAGCGTATAGTTGAGCGGTACCTGAACCCAACCGAGGACCTGCGACCAGCGTATGCCGCCGACGGCGATGCTATCCAGCCCCGAGACGAGCATGTTTGGCGTGGCGTGAACGGCATACACGACGCCGTGGAAGCCGTCTGTCGCGTGGGAAGCTTTCCCAGCTGCGTCCTTGGCCGCGGGTCCGAAAATGAGACGAGTCTGGAGGACTTCGCTCGGCCAGTCGACGACCGTGGCGGGATCGGGGGTCGGCCCTCCTTCAACTTCATACGTCGGGCCGGGCGGACGGGTGCGCGGAGGGAGAAATCCGCCTGCCGTCTTGGCCTCTGCCGGCCATAGAAAGTCGCCGTAGAAGACGACCTTGGCTGGAGCTGGGGGTGCCTTGCCCTTGGGCCCCTTGCTGCGGGTTTTGGGGGTAACCATTTTGCGGGCTCGTTTGCAATCCTGCTGGTTTCCCGCGGGAGAAGCTGGGAGGAGAGTCAGCAGTTGTATACATTGTAGTCCAAGGCGTGAACTGGTTCTGTCAAGTGATGAAGGCGCGGCCAAGCCTTTGCATACCTCCGGTCGAGCCATCGTCTCCGTCTTTCGGACCAAATACGCCTTCTTCCAATTTCTTGACAATGGCTGCACAATTAAGCCCGTCAAATTGGCCGGCTCTCAGACGCTTTAGTTCGTCGAGTGATATGCCGGCACTCTTGGCAGTAGCCGAGTTTTTACGATTCTGGCGTGTCTGGTCGATGACTAGTCCTCGTATCTTGTAGAGACTCTGGCAACAAATATCCTTCGATTGTCCTACAAAACTGTCAGTTTTCTTACGGCCACTTCTAGCAACATACAGACTTTCATACCGGCGCGAGCTCGTAGTTGCGTGCGGGGACGCTTCGGAGGGGAACAAGTGTCCCTGTCAAGGTTATCCAAAAGCTCTTGGAGCATCTCGTCATAGTCGGGGTAGAGTTGTCGTATTTGCTCCGGGGTCAAATCTGCGAAGCGCTCCAAGTCTCTCATGACTATGTTGGTGGTTGTTAGCACCCCCCCTTGCAAATGTGCAAAGTATTGCTTTGCCCGTCAAAGGTTTCCCACTGCGTCATCTCGGCGGCTGCGCATGGGCAAGGGCAATTCTTACCTGCGTCACGAATGACATCCTCTTCAGATGATGCCGCAGCTCCTACGCCAGATGGCCCAGGGATGTCGTCCCGAGGAGGGTATTGCGTAAAAGTTGGCGGAAAGCGGCCGAAGAGAGCTTGCATCGCCGGGCCACTTACATGAGTCGCAGCTGAGCGATAACGAGGGTATAGGTCATTGCCTTCTCCGTCAGACTCATCGCTATCCGTATCTTCTCTTGTTACGTCTAGCGAGTCCATCTCATCCTCGCTCCAATCATCGTCAAGGTCCGGGGGAACATCGTTGTCGACGACACACCTCGCAGCATATTCAGAGTTCTCGTACAGATCCCTAGCGTACTCGGGGTTGTCTATCCATTGTATCTGTGCGACTCTGCCGCCTTCGGCAGTGCTCATAAGTCCGAACCTTCGAATCTGTCTCCAATGAACGCCGCCCAGCGCTAGAACCTCAGACTCTGCAAGGCCGGGGTTGATCATGTTGGGCGTAGCACGAATCTCGAAAAGCCAAGTGTTCCTATTTCGATGCTCATGGGTGTAGGTTTCAGATGTGGCCCTCTCTCGAGCCAACGATACGTACGCAGACTGAAAAGGCCTGGTGGACAGATCTCGCGATAAGCCACACCCGCCGGGACCGGCGTGGTAATGGCGATCCATGAGAAATGCTGCTTCATTACGGTGCCAGTTCTCGCCCCAAGGCCGGAATCCCCCAGCCGCTCTGATCTCTTGGGGTGACCTGGTATCTGCACGCCAGACGAACTCACCAGGGGGATCATCCTGTCGACGAGTAGGTGATGAGTCTGGCAAGACGCCGCCATTACAGAGCCCAAGCCAAGAGAGCCATAAAGGCGCGGTGGAAA
Source organism: Metarhizium robertsii ARSEF 23 (assembly GCF_000187425.2). Lineage (NCBI taxonomy): Eukaryota > Fungi > Ascomycota > Sordariomycetes > Hypocreales > Clavicipitaceae > Metarhizium > Metarhizium robertsii. The sequence continues at coordinate 415,524 of NW_011942151.1, read as the reverse complement.
GAGCAATGTTTGCCCACCGCATCCTCAGGTATAAGAATAAAGATGTTTAACGACCGAATCCAAGCTTGACTGTGAAAAGACTCGTAGCTATGAGAGTAGTGCAATGGTGGACATGATGAAGGCCAAAGAGGGAATATATATACGTAGGATATATCCTAGAAAGCCAAGGGCGGACATGTTAAATCGTCCCAACCTCTGGCATCGGCGTTATAAGCCATAGAATGACCCGTTAATCCGATAATTCCTGCTTGACGGGCCGATATCGCAATTTGTCTAATTTGCGTATGATGGCTGCTGGAGTACAAGGGCCATGATTTCGGCAAATTCGATTCATACAAGCCAGGAACTGTAACAGGGGATAGCGTACGGCCTACGCACGGCCAATTTCCACTCTCAAAGCTCGATAGAGGAAGCTTATCATCATGCTATTGGATGGTAGTATAGTATTAATGCTAGATTATCCTTGTTGCGTAACTGGATTCGTAAAGCTCTACCTGTATTAGTTGCACTAATTTGTTGTTGCATTCTTGCGTTGGACATGTGGAATGTTCTCCTGTCCAAACAGGCAAGGAACCAAGGAAAAGAGCTGATAGAGTACACATACATGATCATGTACGTAATAGTTTCCTTGTGTTCGAACCGAAAGACACAATGTTCTCCTAGCGCTATATTTGTGCACTGCATACGCGGAATGGCTACCGTGAAGCGAGTGCGTACTGCACTCACAAACATTGACGACATTTTCCAGAGGAGTCAAAGAGTTCAGTCTTACAGAGAGCTTCTTTAGGAAGCATAGGAAGCAAGACAAAATTAACCATGCCTATATCCACATAGGCCCAAGCCATGGTGGCTACGTCACTATAGAAGACGCCATCCTAGCTTTTGCATTAGGCTGTGGCTTTGTGCATGCATCGCGGCTTTGTCCGTGAGCTTTGAACCAATCATGTTCAGTTCCTCGAATCATCTAAATATACACGAGCATCGAGAAGATGTAGAAATAGGATACAAAGCCTCGATTACACTCGGACTGGCCCCTCAGTATAAATCGATGCGCCATCAACACGCCCGAGTATTAAGCCCCCCTGTCGGCTCCTATTCATACACTGCCTTCTAACCCTCTTTTAGTTAGTATATTGACTTTTCGACCGAGCGACAGCCGTGTCGCAAATGATCAGCCTTACGCCTCGGGACCGGATTCCAAATCGTGTACCAAAGATGGTCCATTGAGCAAGGAAGTCTTCTGTGGATACGCCCAACCCAAACTGAGTCGTGACGGCATGGGCTATAAGTGCATCCCTTGCTTGATGTTAAGATGGACAGGACAGGGGGGCACCGATTGTATCGCCGAGGAAATTGGGCCCCCAGGCAATAGTAATGCAGGCCATTATTGCCTATCATGGATTGCCTCTATATAGGCAAGTAAACTATATCAAGTACTTTTCTCCATAACCTTGATAGCTGCGAAGTAAGAGATGGAACAAAAAATCACAAAAGGAACCCTTTCCCAGGTTGCTAGGGCGTATGAAACAAGTGGATCAACAGCCCGGAGGAAAGCAACTTGAATGGAGTAAATGGATCGAATAGAGGGTTTCTATTACGCTACTAAATGTGCGTAAACGGGCATTGGAATGCCAAGAGTCTTGAGTGTCAACTGGTGCCCCTTCGGACGCTGCCAAACCCCAGACTGAGTAACTCAAATTCAACTGGCTCCATCACCGCGGACTGCGAAACAGATACCCTTCTCCAAATTGCGGAGCCTATGGACTTTTATCATAATCAAGATACATCTTCACGACCAAAGATGGGAGGTTGAGCGTGGAAATTTCCTCGATGCCCGTCAAACGCGATATATAACAAGGTGGGAAAGTATAAATCGAGAACAGGCATTATTATTAACCAACTATTCGTATTCGTTTTGATCTGTCACGTTTACTACCGAAAGATCCAGAAATACGAGCAAGAGCCGGAGGAGCCGAATCAGCGCAGGGATCCCAGTGAGCCGACCTACCAGACAGGAGGAATTCTAGACCGCTCGTGGCCCTGGACAAGCTTCACAATTACAAAGCAGACATTATGAGGATGAAGTTGAAACGCCTAAACATCTCCATGGATTGATTGAACCCCTGCCGTCTGTCCTGCCACGACCAAGCGCGTTGGGACTTTGCAGATTTTCGGCCCCAAACCCATGGAGACCCCGTCTTGATGGCCAGGATATCCATGCCGCAGCAGAGGCTGCCGCCTAGATTACGCCGAACGACGCAATACGGCATATGGATTATTGGTTCTCGGACCGTGAGAAGCTTGGCGACGGGCAATGAGTCAAACGTCATTCCTGACGGGGCGAGTGCCGAGCCATCAGACACGAACCAACCGTGAGACGTTAGTCCGTGGTCCCTGAGATGACAGGCCGGCCCCCGTGTGAACAAAGGTGAGTCATTTTAGCACTTTCTATAGCTGTGTGAGTTTGGAAATTTAGAAATTGATACCCGTGCCCTTAAGGCCCGGGCTAGGATCGTGTAACGACTGGGCTGACCAATCCATCTCACTTGCCACTTTGCTATTGTGAACCTTTACTATTGGAGATATCTGTGAAGACTGCTTGCATGTATTGACAGACTAAGTCTTTGATGGGTCTTTGAGCGAAAAAGAACGTTTTGCAAAGCCAGTCATAGTAAGCAGCCAGGCATTATGTGACAAGGCCTAGATGCTGTTGTCCAACGGAACCTAGGGCAAAGTCCCTCACCGACTTCTTGTATTTAAAGACCAGTTGATGTCTTTAGTCAATAAGGCCTTGAGGAAGACCAAAGACCTTTAAAACCAAAGACTGTTATTAGATTAATTGAGCTATTTGCTCTGAGTCCTCTTGAGACCTTGTCACACGTTATTACTGAATTCTTTTGTTCTATGGCTCAATGGCGAACCATGACGACTACTGTAGCAAGGGGTTCTTATTGAAGCAATATGTTGCAGCAACTACATGCAGCAGGTTTCTGTCTGCCATCAACACAAGAATGATGCATTTCAGGTCCAACTAGACGCATAAGTTAATTTCGCCCTACTCACAGGGTATTGTAACAAGTCTCCAAATTTAATTGCCGCACCAGAGACTTGAATTGGGATAAATTTGCGTATCCATAACAATTTTCCACACTCCAAAATAACAATTATGCTGTTAATCATCGTATAACGGCAGCGTACAGATATCTGCAGGGCACAAGTAGCGCGCACTCTTGTCCTTATTTCTGGTGCAATGGAGAAAACGAACCTGCTCTTAAAAGCCAGCTCTTTCCCATCCCCTAGAATGGTACCTTTGCCAGAAACCACAATCGACACGGTTGGTCCCTTGCGATTCCAAATTAATTCCTCCTCCCCAGCCAGCTTGTCACTTCGAATCAAGTCAAATCCATCAATAGGCGGCTGATACACCAGAGTACCAACCTCAGATTATCCAGCCGAGTACCCGAATCCATTCAAGGAGTGTCGGAGAAGAGATGGATGCCGTCGCGGTCGGCAACAGGGCAGAGTTCGCCATACACTCTACCATGTCTCCAGACAGATAACAATGGACACCGTCGGCTGGGATGATTGATAGTGTGTAAAAGCTCCATGGGTACCCGGCGTGAGCAGCTTATCCGTAAATACGTAGCACTGAGTCAATATGAATGTTAACCCAAATTACCCACAGCTATTTATTGATAATCTTGGGTAACTTTAGGTACCCGCCCAAGTCCTTATCTAAGCCCTTGTCCACCAGATTCCACCTAATTAATAATACGTGATAGCTTATTAATACATATTGCAGATGGCTATAAAGTACCTATTATAGAGTAGGGTACCCGCGGAATACCTAGGCATTTTATATGAGAAAATGGATAGCCGACGAAACCCTTGGATACCCACGGGTGCCCATGGGCACCCATTTTTACACCTTGGGGAAGAAGACTGCTTCGCCGGGTCCCAGAAGAATTGCTACCAATAAGCCAGCATTTGCAGCAGAATACTATGTGGGATTGTGATCGCTTAATCAACTCGAACATGGAGCTTACATAACCGAGCTTCTAAATATCTTCTTAGGACTGTAATTCTAAATTTTCCTCAATATTCTGAAAGGTTTGCTCGTCTGCCTTTAATATATGACGGATAATATCCCTTAAGGTTTCGGCATGTGTTGCGCGGAAGCCACGGTGCCATAAAGGCACGGGCTGGACCTTGAACCTCACGATAGTTGTGACAAGGCCTCGGAAAAAGGGCTTGGAGCAATAGCTCAATTCATCCAGTAACAGTCTTTGGTATCAAAGGTCCTTGGTTTTCCTTAAGGCCTTAGGGACTTTGCCCTAGTCCCGTGATTGTAGCTTTTATGTAACCTTTAATATTAGGCTATCTTTGTGTAATATTAGCTTCTTTTTCTTCTAGCTTTTGAGCTATTATTAAGGTTAGGATATTAATATTAATAATAATAGGAATAACAATAATAGGAATAACAATAATAGGAATAACAATAATAGGAATAACAATAATAGGAATAACAATAATAGGAATAACAATAATAGGAATAACAATAATAGGAATAACAATAATAGGAATAACAATAATAGGAATAACAATAATAGGAATAACAATAATAGGAATAACAATAATAGGAATAATAATAATAGGAATAATAATAATAGGAATAATAATGTGACTCACGTGGTCGCGAGTCGCCGTCATCATTGCGTGTATGCTTTCGCCGGCGTGTAAGGTCATGAATCACCTCTTGAGCTAGTGGATTTGACGTATCGCGATGCGTGTACTGTTTTTTGAATTGTGTGTTACTGTTTAATTAGCTAGGTACGGCTATTAATTGTGTTACTAGTGGGTCCTGGTGATTAACTAGCCTTTTTTTTATTTTTTTATTATAATTTAAATAGGAATAATAATAATAGGAATAATAATAATAGGAACAACAATAATAGGAATAATAGGAATAATATTAATAATATTAATAATAGTAACATTTAGGACTTTTTTCTAGGCCTGGGTTTTTCTTTTAATAAAAAACTATTATTTATAATAAAAACGTAGAAAAAAAAGCATAAAATAATAGCTTAATTTATCTAATAATAGGTTTTAATATTAACGGTTTTTAGTTTTTTTTAAGGCTTTCAAAGACTAATAGTATTCATCTACCGCATCCTTGTAAAGTCACACATTTTGATGACCTCACCGCTGCACATTCGGCAAGTGAGCAAACGTACTGTACTTTATTCGGAGGCTAATATCGCAGTCTAACAGACTTGCTACTCTCCAAAAATGACCTATTGAATTTCGATGCAAAGTATCAACAGTATTATCTGCTCTAAATCCTTTAATTTCAATAATACAGTCTGCTCTATACCAAGTTGTCGGACCAAGAGAGGTCTATCCAGAGACCCTTGACGGTCGCGTTGCTGTTGTCACTGGAGGTGCTTTGGGAATTGGATACGAGGTCAGTCGTGCGCTTGCACATAGAGGATACAAAGTCATTATAGTCAACCGGAGCGAGGACCAAAGCCAAGAAGCCATCGCGGAAATGCAGAGGGATACCCCTACAGCGGATGTTTCGTGAAAGGAATGCAACTTGGGAAATATTTCTCATGTGTAATCCGCTTTTAAGGAGCTTCGCGAGACTCTTAGACGCCTAGAATATCTTGTCCTGTCCGCAGGAATCAATGCGAACCAGTACGGCTTAGATAGCGAAGGAATCGAATGTAGTTTTGCCGTCAACCAACTTTGGCCTAGGCTCCGAAAGACCAGTTCTATGCCAGGTATTACGGCATCTCGTGTAGTTGCCTTGCCTATCAAATTGGATCAGCAAGCGCCGACAGAGGTTAAGTTTGGTTCACTTAGAGATATCAATAACCCTAACCTCAGCCCGGCGGAATTATATGGCAGAAGCAAGCTGGTACTTATCCTCTTTTTGCAATTTGGGTTGCGAGAACGAGTCTTAAGCTGGCAAAGGACTCTATATTCGCGCTGGCCGTTTACCCAGGAGCTGTATGCACCTGTAAGCACTTTCATGAACTCACGTCGTTTTCTCAGACGCAAATACGTAGCATTCTCACTCTTAAATCAAGACCTAGCGCTCCAGGGGCAAGTCAAAACTGCCATCAGGAAGAGTGGAAGGATGCCTATCCTAGAGTTACAGGGCAGATACTTTCATGTACTGTGAAGGCTATAAGTCGGGACCCCGAGCAAGGCTCATACAACACGCTTTGGGCCTTATCAGGTTCTCAAATTGAAGAAAACAGCCAAAATGGGGCCTAGTTTTCAGATCCTAGGAATATAGCACATGGCACGCAATCTTAGTTCGCCTCGGAACGCGATCAACTAACACCCAAAATGGATGGAATTACTAAAAATGGAATGGCATAACGCCTAGCCAGGGTACTTGGATTTATCATGTTTATTGTTTATTAACTAATCTTAGCATTCATCATGTATATTACCATAGCTAGCAACTAATCTTCACGTCAATATATGTTTGGAGCTACAGATAAAGAAATAGCATCGAGGGGTTATCACAAAGATGGACCATAATAACAAGGTAGTGGGCGGCACTATGGCTTTTGTTCTGTTGCAAGGGCGAGCTGCAATGTTACAATACCCTGGATTGCCTGGGCCAGAAATGCAACTAAAGCACTCCACATTGTAGGCAAGTACAAATACATCGGAATAGCAGCAATAGCGGCTACACAGCCAAAGACAGAGAGCCATTGCGCCCAGCGATTGTAGGCTGATAGGGGGTACCAAAAAGATGGAAATATTGCACAAAATATTCCAAGAAGACACATCATCGAGTTGAGTATAAGAAGCCAGAAATCCGATTCAGTCGCAGAGCCTAGGTCATTAGTTGAATGTTGCCACGCGACAACTAAAGGGATAGTCGATATGAGCGTCATGAGAAAAACTATAGTAACTAATACTGGGCCATTCATCTGGATAAGCTGTGAGTATCCGCATTTCTGAATACTTAATGACTATAAACTCACATGCGGAGATAGATCGGGATATGCTCTAGCTACCGTTTTCTGACGTTGGCTGCCTAATGGAAACAGTTCATAACGAGGTTCTGGCTCATGTCGATCTTCAGTTGTCGTCGGTGTCGGTTGAGCGTCATATATAGCAGTAAATCGCCCCACTAACTGGAGCTTTGCCTTTATGTTTTCACAAAAGCGCTCTGTTTCAGGTGTATTCTGCGCGAATTGAAGCCGCTCAAAATTTTCCGCAGCCACATCACGCTGCGCAAGGATGTCGAACGCCTTTTGCTTAGACGATTTCCACTTAACCAAGCCTGACACTTCGCCTTGGAAAGATATGAGAGAATCAATTGCAGCTCTCCAGATAGGTAAGCAAGATTCATCTTCTAAATCTTTCAACAGTTTTTGGATCAACGAATCCAGAGCCTCCAAGTCGTCTTCCGTGAAATGCCAATTCCGTGGTTCAAAATTCCAATGTGGATTTGCTTCACGACGCCTTGCGTCGTGGTCACTTCGCTTTCTATCTTGTTGAGCTTCTTGCATAACAGCGATATTAATGGCTTTAAACGCTTTACTAATTGATATCAAGTAGACTCTGCTGCTCGACTTGAGATTTTTGGCAAGTGAAGGCGGACCTAAGGGCTTATATTAGCAGTAGAAGATGTCGCCATGTTGATCGACTTACTGTGCCAGGACATCATCGGATAGATGCGACGATTCATCATATAGACTCAGCCAGTCGGCACAGATCCAATCAATGGGTTCGGAAGGTTTTCCTTTGGGAATATAACTGCGACTTGAGTCTTGGCCCCCGTTTTAAATAAGAGCTTGTATGTTATGCAGGGCGTTGAAGAATTTATCCAAGAGGCCCAGCACCTTTGGAGAATGCATAGGCCACCGCTGTGATGGATTTCACGGCAGAGAAAAGAAAAGCTGCACAACGGTCACACGAGAGCTCAGATGCAAGAAACATGCATAAATAGCAGAGAGCCAGCTAAAAAAGGTGTGATGGATGAAGATGCAAGAAAGGTTGAGGAGGCGGTGCCTGCCATTAGATAGACGGCGCTTCACCTCAGTTAGCCCTAACAACTGCCGCCACAAAACCCGAGGCTTCGCAGGAAGATCGAGCTGCCCGCTGGAGGTAGGAGGTACATGTACTAAATCAGGCCTCGAAGCTACATATGCAGCCTGTAAGCACTCAGCCAGCTCTGCACGTATGTCAAGGTGAGCACAGTATTCACCGTTACTTGACTACCAGTGATACAATCGGAGAGTTCAAGTTTGCAAATAGGAAATTGCTGTTGCCATGTATTCAGCTGCTCAAGCCATGGTGGGTTGGCGAATACTCCCTCGCAGTATAGTCATGCTAGGACATTCATCTTGGTTCGTCAATTGCCACAAAGCCACAGTAGTAATAACACGAAATCTTGCCGCCACATAACTACTAAGAGCCTAGTAGAAAGTGGCATCTGGTGGAATAAAGTTAAAACACAGCTAGACTTTGTGTCTGTCCGACTACCGTGACTACTTCTTCTCGAGCCCCGTCCGAACTAATTAATGACAGACTCTACCAAGACGCACCCAGCTCTCGAGTCTGATGGATACTATTCTATACCCCTCATCGAGGTTTATCTCACCCCTTATCGCACGTACTACTTATATCTGCCCTTTAGTGACCGGCGGAGAGGACCACACCTGTCATGGAACTCCGGACCATATACGTCCAACAATCTCTATGTGATTATGATTTCCGTATCTCATTCTGGTAAAGAAGAAGAAATTCACCAGGAGGTTGTGTTGCATACTCCGCAGTACCATGGCAAAATCCTTTAATGCAGTAGTTGCAATATTTACATCAAAGAATTTTGACTATACACGCCGAATATTAAAACTAAACAGCTATGCAAGAAGTGCAAAACCAGCCTGCCAAAGGGTTCGTTGCGTTATTGTCATTTGATTTCTTAATTGTACAAATGGTGAGAAAAGACAGTGGTCGGGACGGCCTACCGCCGTTTGTATCATTGAATTTGTTCCTTGGCACTTTTTGACGTCAGGAATGAAATCTTCACAGGTCGACTCCAAGGGTAGAATCACACTGGGGACTCTGGTCATACGGTCGGCATATTTCAATGCAGTCTTGGAGAGAAATCTCTCCAGCCTCGACTTATACATGGACGTTCCATGGCTTTATAAGGTAGGACAGTATGCTCAAGGTGTTACACGGAAATGGCTTGTTACACAAGGGCTACGGTCACGGGATTAGGGCAGAAGGCCCTCACCGACTTCTTGTATAAATAGACATCTTCGGTCCCTCAAGGCCTTGAGGAAAACCAAGGACCTTTGATACCAAAGACTGTTATTAGATGAATTGAGTTATTACTCCAAGCCTAAGCCCTTGTCACACAAGGCCCTCTTGGCAAAAGGGTAGCATTGTTCCATTTCCTCGAGAGACGTAACATCTTCTTCAAGACCCCCCAAAGCCGAGAAGCCCGCTCGTTTTGCAGGCATAGGGCCTTCGCGCTCAGCAGCAACGAAGCTAGTGTGGGTAAAACAGATAGTACTGGCGAGGTGCACAATAGAGGCTGTCAGCACAGAGTATGGCACAAAAGAGGGCGTCCTTTGTAGTGTGTATAGTCTGTCGTACGACTTTACTAGAGTGCCAATTGCGTCTGCCGCTTCGGCACAGATATTCCGTGACAATAACGCAGTCCCGAGAATTTCAAGTTCCCTGAAAGGCCAAAATAATAATATAATAGTGAAATGATGATACATTCTATCGGAGTCAGTAGAGGATCAAGGCTTGGTTGGAGAAATTTGCGGGCAGACATTCTGAACAAAGAGCACGTATGGAGTGAAATTCTGGCCGAGCCGCAAAGTCTCTGGTAGGTTGCCGTACCAGACAAAATATTTTGTGTACAGCCGTAGCAGAGTCTCGGCTGTTAAAGATGCCGCAGGGCTGTGTACAAGATACAAGCATTCATGAGTGAGTTCGCTTAGCTGACAAAACAACACGAAGACTGATCGCTCATTTGATGCTTGCTCGCAGGGCAGTGTTAAGTGTACCCCTATCACCACAGCCATCAATTGGCCTCTCCAAGTTGCAAACTAAGAACTCACAGTTATCTCTAGATGGAATCCATGGGAGCTGCTCTGTTGCTTCTACGATAGGAGGCTTAGGTGGCAGGGATGGCATATACGACGTCGGCAACGAGCCAGCAAAGGGCAGAGCACTAGACAGGGTTGTTAGTATCCCACCGTATTGTAATTCTTGGATTATATAATTTTTGGCCAAATTATCTAGTGTGAAAGTCCCCAAAGAGTAGCCAGTCTAACGGTACGATGCTCCTGGTCCTCGTCCTTCTGTGGGTCGTCAACATTGTCCCGATGAAGGGGCGTCTCTATAGCCGAGCTCATACATTGGCCGGAATAATACGCACTCATATAGATTCGAATGCAACTCGCTTCTCGAACGGACATTATTCTCAGTTTCTGGACTGTGGTTACTGAACGATAATCTGCCTCGGAAAGGTATAGTCATTGACACTCTTTGAAGAAGTGTTCACCCAAGGTAACACAATCGCTAGAATCTCCCCCGATCGCGTGCTGAGGAGAAAAGCGGCAGCCCAACGAAAGCAAGGCGTTTATGAGCAACGAAGAGCGGTACCTGCTTCTGCAGTCATGGAAATCTCTGAGATGGTGCTCTTTGCTCAGCGATGCAAATGTGGGATATTCCCAACAAAGGTACAATGCTAACAAATGCTGTATCAGGTCGGTATCGCTGGTAACCATCGTCCATGACCCGGCAAATTTAGTCGTTGGCCCCCCAAACCGCCACAAGACAGAATTGCGTTCACGGGACGACTGCCCGCCTTGAGCGGCAGTCTGAAGCATCGCATTCGGCGCCGCCATTACGTCTGCAGGGCTTGACAATGCTGCCGCATGTCCCTCCTAGTCGCGTGCTTCAACATTCCTCGAACGGTAATCGTGGACCTCATTTTGCAAGTCAAATGGCTGACTTCCTTGGAGCCCAAGACTGTCCAGCTGGTTGTCCACACTGCTGCAGTTTATCACCTCGTATATAGTTTCGACAGAATCTCCGGCTCATAGGCGTCTCAATATATTGTTAGAAAGTTCCGGCTGGGCCAATGCCGAAATTACAGGGACTACTTGTGTCCAGGCGCTGGTGCAACTGCTCAATTTTCGTTCGGAGTTCGTCTTTTGACTGCCGTAATGGGGTCTCGTATATACACTCCACGGCAGAAGATTTGCAGCGACTGCATGAATTTTGTCCATCGAATAGTGGTTGGGTTGTTAGCCAAGGTTTTACTTTTTCACAAATTACTCGAGGGTCGATCTTTATGGTAAAGTTTATTAGCTTACATTTGCCCACTTCATTCGGCATTCTGTACAAGCGTTGGGTGTCATGATGCCACGACCACGCCTGCGCCTCGGGTCCTCCAATTGGCTTCCAGGCGTGTTTCTCGTGGACTTGTCGTGGCTGCTTCTAGCACACGTTGTGAGAGACTCGGTGCCATCTTCCGTAGAGTAGCCAGAATATTATGGGTAGTTTTGATACCGAGGGGTTATTCTTGAGCCGAGTTGTTCTAAATTGACAATGCCGTGGTGTATTTTGAGAATACGCTTTTCACTAACAGAGAAGTTTTGGAGACAGCCTGACCTGTTGTGGATGCGGCTAGTTTTGCTATAATCTCATCATGACGGGCGAGCCACAGTAATCCTTGGCTGTGGCAATATGAATTACGGGCCAAGAGTATTAAACCCGTAACCGAATCTAATATCTAATTCTAAATTCTACTGTCTATTACTAAAAATTAAACCTAGACACAGCAACCGCGTCGTGTGCTGGTGCTATTACATCCAACAGCTGTGTCTTGTCGCGTGATCAAGAGCGCAGAAGAAAGAGATATCAACAAGTTTGAAGTACTATCTTTTAGCTTCAACCACTTGCAACAGCCCCGGTAGTAGTTCAAATGAAACCGATAGATTGACATGGTCCGCCGAGCCCAGGCTGACGGGCTGCAAAGTACCGACCAGCTCCCTCGGTGGGTTGGCAATGCCAACTTCTCGGTCTACAACTCCGTCGCCAACGGTGAACCAAATGCAGTCGTCTTGCGGGCCACGCATGACTGGTGGCATCACGACCCGCTGCAGATTTTCTGCTGTTGCCATGGTGCAGACGCGGTAGCGGCCTGGTTCGTGGAGGCCGCCGTCAACTTCAACACTAAGTCTGTTCATGTTCATCATGGCTCCGCCACTGGTGTAAACCACGTTGTTATTCCGGCCAGGGACTCTAGCGGAATAGACAACGCTGTCATCACCTAGAAGTGCACCGCTGCCTCCAGCGGCCTTTTGAATCACAACATACACGTGGCCCCTGACTTGGCCAGTCGCCGGGTCTAAACGCTGTGGGCCGGCGTATGGCATGATATTATCCACTAGAAATAGATTCGCGATTGTTAGATCAACACTGAAGGCTGTGTTGGTGTCAAAATTCTGTTCCGTCTCCGGGTGATGAATGAGAGTAGAGACCATCCGATCCACTTCAGGAATCTGATCTGTGACTGTATAGACGGTTAGAACCTAACCTTGGTCTTGCAAAGGCACATGTCTCGAGAAAACCACGTACTCGCGTTGTCCCAAGAGCTTTCATCAACTTGTCCGTCATTGCTTGGACGGCGGCACTGGTCGTCTACATTGACGGAGAAATCTATACGGTCCGTCTTGGCACTGCTACTCGTTAGGTCGTTTGCTGCGTAGTCGGAACGATTTTGCAATTTATACTTGACGTGGCCAGACAAGACCTTTTGCGCGGTCCGCTTTGTGCCTGGCGTTGATGGTGGAAAGGGTGATGACTTGCCAATAATTCTTGGCGAAGGCTTTGAATCTTGTTCTTGTTTAAAGGCATCCCCTATGGCAGGTAGGCTCACAAGGGACAAAAGAATAGTGCTTATATACATGTTTCTGATAGCGTGAGTCAATGATGTTCAAGGGAAAGCAAAGGAAAGAATCGACAGTGTTTCTTGTTCCAACAAAAGGCCATCATAGTGAAGCAAAGTTGACAGATTAAACGATTATAGGAAGAAAAACTTTTCAATAAGAGGCGGAAGTTGGAATAATCTTATGTGCAAGCGTGTTTGGGATGAGATGATTGTATTGCTAGTCATGTTCAATTCCGAGACTGCATTCGTGCATAACATTCAGTATAATGTCGATTTTGAGTAGGTTTCAGATTGATTCGAAACCTCTCCTGCATCAAGGGAAAGGGAGCATTGCCTTCAATATTGTAAGAAGGGGGAAATCTGATACTAAAGGATTCAGGAGCGTTCGTCGGAATTATTCGATTGGCCACGCTTACTGTGGGTGGGGCAGACGAGCGTTGTAACGTCCGTCACGAGATACATGTACATTGGCTAGCTAGTGTGGACTAGTGGGAACCATAGACTATATTTGTCCTAGGATGATCAATGATGTCAACATCCGAGTCAGAGTTGCATCACTAGCCTTGTCTTGGCAGGTCGCGGAACCTAAAAAGGGAAGTAAAAGTCACTCTTCCGACACGACGGGCTTTATGCGGCATCCTGAATCTCGCCGACGCCTGGCGTGATTCATGCCATTATGCTTTTACTTGCGCGACGGCACAGGCCGCTTCTCTTGAAAATATCGATGCGATCAATGCCATATTCACCAACACATGGCTGTTGAGAAACCGGGGCAAACGTGTTGGCCTCTTTTACCAAACAAAGTGATTGCCTGATTTTCCTGATCGCCCGCTGTATACCGAAACTCATTGGACGATCGGCGCCATGGCTGCTTACAATGAAACAGCCTTACGGGAGAAGCACACGATACCGACGACGACGCCATTGAAACAAGGCAAGGGCGTACTCTACTTTTCTAAAACACTCATCCATGTCCGAACTTATTTCCATTAGACTGGACCCGAGTAATGCAGCCGAATAGCACAGCTGACCGTACGGTCGGAAACAACATTTCGGAAATTCTCTGGTGGGATAGTTGGCCTCCTGCCCTCGGCCGAGCTATGAATACACGCACTCTACATGCTCAACGTTTTGAGACGCACCAAGACGGTAGCGCTTCTCTCTGGAGCTCAGGCTACTTCTCCCCCCCTCCCTCCACTCCCATCCTCGTTCATCTGTTCTGTTCTCTTCGTCTTTTCTGTTGCATTCATCGTACGACCGAAATCATTCCTCTCATTTTTATTCTTGATGTCTTAGCACCGGTGTCTGCGACACAGGCTCCAAGTCAAACAATCTCTTTTAATTATAGTAGTCCTGTTTTTATCCGGGCCGGACCCGATTCTATCACTCACAAGGACAATAACATCCTCCGATGCCAAGCAAGTACTGAAATCTTGACTAGCAGAGACCCTCTCTTCAAAACACAACTTGGAAGCACGTCATGCACATCGCAGGTCTTCTTGTCGCCCTGGTGGGCTTCACTGGCGCCATCCAGGCTGCTGATGATTTGGCTTTTCGCCCTCGGGTTTCCCGCCAGTTGAGCCGGCGACAGTTCCAGCAACGTCCCGGGGGAAACCAAGGTGCCGTAAAGCCACCGGGTACTATTGTTGTTCCCCCACAAAAGGGCAATGGCCAGAATGGTGGTAACAAGGGCCAGAATGGGGGTAATAACCAGATTGGTGGTGGCAATGGCCAAGAACAGCAGAGTCTCACCTTGTCTCGAAACAGCTTGCAGCGTACTCCCAATGGTCTAAAAAATGCCGATGCCGGAACGGACGAGGCCCTGCAGTAAGGAAAAGCACTTTCTTTTCGTCTTTTTATGAACCCAGACGGCGCCTAACCAAGAGATAGGAGCCAGAATAACTTTATCAATTTCTGCTCAGGGAAGCCGCTATGCAATGGCGAACAGGTCAAGACGGGACAATCCTGCTGCAACCCCATCAGTATGTATGACCAAGATGAAGACCGTGTTGCCACCATCTAAACTTGTTTGACAGTCATGGGCGAGGTCCCAGCACCGGAGAAGATGGCCACTGTTGTATTCAGCCAACCGAGATTATGCGGCAACATTTCTCCCAAAGACGGCATGAAGATTAGTGCGGTATACCGGAATATAAACCTGGGAACCTTCACAAACCCCCAGAACACATACAACGGCAATCCACAACGGCTCGATGGGAATGGCGTCGTGATTGGTCACTCGCATGTCACTTGCCATCTTATGGAAAACGACGAGCTGCAAGGTGCAGCTCCGATCGCGGCGGCCGCCTATCTCCAAGACCGGGAGCGAGCCAAAGCAAACAATAACCGAGCACCCCAGAAGACGTGTTTCAAGGGCTTCAACGGCGAGGGGCGAAAAGCCGGCGGCGGACTCACCCGCATCGACCTGGACCTGGAATGCGGCACGAATCTTGCGCAGGGCTGCTGGACTTGCAGCACCATGACGGGCGCCAGCACACACCAGGCTGCCATCATGGGCAACGCTGATCGTCCTGCGCAAGATGCGTCTACATTCTTTAGTGTTAGCAATGATCCCAATGCTGACCTATGTGGTTGCGGAAGAGGAAACAGCGGCAATAACGGCGGCAATAACGGCGGCAATAATAATAACGGCGGTAACAACAACGGCGGTAACAACAACGTCGGTAATAACAATGGTGGTAACAACAACGGCGGTAATATTAACGGCGGCAATAAAAACGGTGTGAATAAAAACGGTGGTAATAAAAATGGTGTTGATAAAAACGGCGGTATCAACGGCGGTATTAATGGTGGTATCAATGGTGGTAACAACAACGGTGGCAGCAACGACGGTGTTGATAAAAACGGTGCTAACAAAAACGGTGCCAACAAAAACGATGGTATTAAAGGCGGTACCAATGGTGGTACCAATGGCGGTAACAACAACGGTGGTACCGAAGGTGGTATCGACGGCGGTATCGATGGCGGTATCAATGGCGGTATCAATGGTGGTATCAGTGGTGATAGTAATGGTGGTATCAACGGCGGTACCAGCGGCGGTATCAATAATGGTATCAGTGGTGATATCAATAATGGTATCAACGGCGGTAGCAAGGGTGATAACAACGGTGGTAACAAAAACGATCTCAACAACAACGGTGGTATCGGAGGTGATATCAATGGTGATATCAATGGTGGTTTCAATGGCGGTATCAACGGCGGTAGCAACAGTGGTAACAAAAACGGTGGTATCAGTGGTGATATTAATAGTGGTATCGAAAATGGTATCAACGGCGGTTCCAGCGGCGGCATCAATGGTGGTGGCAACCGCGGAAGCAACAACAAGGGTGGTATCAATAGTGGTTTCAACGGCGGTATCAACGGTGGTAGCAACCGGGGAACAGGATAGACAGACAAAGTGCCAGACAATTAAAAACATGAAGCATAACTATGTCAAGTAACAAAAATCTGAGGAGCAAACGACTACGTCAAGTTGCCAAGCCAAGGGACTTGACGGCTGGATGATAGCATATATTGCGCAAGCATAGTATCAAGTAGTTCTGTAACCAATTGCATGCTACAGGCCATGGGTGACAGAATTCTCAACTTGCAAAGCGTTCCACGCGGGGGTACCTGAATCCAAAGAAAAGCCGCTCATGAAATGCTTCAGATGAATTGCCAGCTTGGGCAAGAGTGGCATTGGTCTGGGAGGCAAAGTTGTGATGCACGTGGACCTGATTTCACTCGCTCTTGGAGGATTGATAACGACATACAAGTAACGCCATTTTCCATGTAACACATAATTACTGAGGGGGAAAGGATACCATAGACTCGACCATGAATTCATGTGTATTGATGGTATTGGATGATGGGCAATCAGCCCACCTAGGCCGCTGTGACAAGGGCTAGAGGCTTGGAGCAATTTACTCAATTCATCTAATAACAGTCTTTGGTATCAAAGGTCCTTGGTTTTCCTCAAGGCCTTGAGGGACCAAAGGTGTCTATAAATACAAGAAGTCGGTGAGGGACTTTGCCCTAGGTCTCGTGACCGTAGCCCTCGTGTAACCGGCCATTTCCGTGTGACAGCCGCAACGCGATGGGATGATGTCTGCCTTGCACTATTGCATTGGATGCCACCAGCAGCGGCCTGCCATTCTGATTTACACATGGTGTCATTCAACTCTTGCTAAGGATTGGCCAACGTCATGGTATTGGCCTCTTGGCAAAGAAAAGGCAGGTGACATGAGACATGCGCTTACAGCCTAGGCCATGATGACCATGGTACGTCATTCTACTCCACAGCCGACAATATATATGTAGGCTGGATAAATAGTTGATATGCTTGCCGGGCGAGAAAGAAGGAAGTAGTAAACAAAGGAGAAGAAAATGATATACGTCTGTTTTTTCAAGACCTCCGACTCTAGGCGAAGCGCAATTGCTCTGGCCGCATATCTATCAACAAATCACCAAGAAAGGAATGGAGTTAACGCCATTGACGAACGAGGCCTGCGGTCATCCCACATTCAATAAAGAGACAGTTCTTTTTGGAGCAGCATCAATTACTCATGTAGCCATCCATTCCGCGGTTACCCGGATATGGCTGACTTTGACGCGAAGACTTCAAGCCGCTTAGAAATATCTGTGCTCGCCTGAATGCCTTCCACCCCCCATGCGATGTCGTTATTGACCGCTAAAACTTTGAGACAGCGTATCGGTATAGAGTACATGATCACACCGCGTCTGTTTGCGTCCTTGCCACCCGATGAGCGTTCCCTGTGGCACTCGCACGTTTACGAAGTCAAGTCGGGCATGCTAGTGATGCCCAATAGCCTAGTGCCGCAGACGCTGTGGGATACGGCAGAAAACAAGGAGACGGGAGAGATTATTACTTTTTATGGGAAAACGTATCGTCTCTGGCGAACGGATCGAGAGGATAGTTTGCCACCTGGGGGACCAAGGTTGATGACTCGTTTTACACGGGATGGGCAGCTGGACTTGGCCAAGGTGGGAGAGAGAGATGGACGGCTCGGAAGAAGAAGGATAAGGGAGGGGAGATTCCTACCCTAAAATACACAAAGGCAAGTTTGCGGCCATGGAACTTGAGGAGCTGGTACAATATCGTTGCTAACTAGCAGGTGGCAGATGCGGATTCCTCATGGTCCAAGTCATAATTGCTCGTGGCAACTAACTATCGAAAACCAAGTGCGGACAAGCATGACCAATTATTTATGCTTAGTATCACGGATATGCTTTTTATCCAATTTAGTAAATATGACGTTTTACATTTCTTCAGATATTTGCCGCCATCATTTGCGAATTGACTAAACAAGACCCGTAATTCGTCAGCTTAAACGTAATATAAACAATCTTAGTCAAAGAACCATCTCTTGGCCTCGACAAGACAACAACGATGCGTGAATGGCACTTGGAAAGCCCGCCCCAGCCGGAACCGGGCTTCGGTAGTCGGAAGTCTCATAATTCAGGCATCTAAAGTCAAACCGCCCTTTTCATACGGTGTGGTATTATTGTAAACGCCAACCAGGGACTCTCCAAGCAGACGGATCTTTCCCACACCACCCAAGCTCAACGTGTGAACCAGCCCCCTCTTGTTCTTTGTGCAGCACCTACATATACATATGCAGTATATGCGAGCCACCCTGGCATTGCTCCCTACCCGCTGTTTTCCAGGACGAGGGCCGCCTCGAATCGTAAAGAGAAATTCAACTCGCTCACTAGTTTCCGAGATAGTTACTTGAGGGGTCAATGCTTCCGCTGAGGCTGGTGTACCGAATTCATCGGCTCTGCCCCATGGCTGTCCTTCTTTTTCCTTTTCACGACGATAATCCGCTTCATTCTTGATTCCCCCCGTGGCAATATCATAGCCAGAATTCTCGGCTGGTACAGCGGCATGGCGACTCCAAGCCAGAGAGGGGAAGGCAAGTGTGAGCATCACCTGTTTCACATGAAAGCGGCAGCCACTTGACAAATCGGGAGCCTTGCACCTTGTATTCCTTGTATTCCCGCTCAAGGCCGTGCGACCGAAACAATTCGACAATGGCGCCATGCAAGTCGAAGATCCACGTCCAAAGCGGATAGCACAGCCAGCCACAGTTTTGAAACCTTGGGCGTGATGGCAGGTCAATCCCAGAAGTAAACGATTTCCTCACCGTCTTAAAGCTCACTTCTAGACAAGTAGACAAGTTCCATCTTGGGCTTCCCATCCAGATGAGCACTGTAGCCGAGTCGGAAACTACTTGGGTACTAAGCCGCTTGGTGCGTATTGTCGATACATATATATGCGTTGTTCGGGGGAGCACAACGCTTGCTTCTGAAGCGTCGACCTGCAGATTCCAAGCATCCATTGCTCCATTGAGCATTTGATAGTCGTGCCGTGTCCAATCCAATGAATAGCAGTGTTGCCACTCCGGCCAGGGGCCCGACTCGTGTCTTAGATGTCGCAATGGGGTTGGACGAGAATGAAACCCTCAAGCAATTCATCACGATACCATGACTCGGCCTGCCGAAAGAACCGGAGTCTTGACCTTGGCCAGCTAGCGACCTGAGCCCATGGCGACTGGTGATTCGCACACCAGCCATGTAACCTGCAAAACATGTTTGCACCTCTGCAGGCTACGTGTCAAAACGGCCAGATCATCCAATGTTTACGGAGTAATAGGTGGTTCTACGACTTGTACGGTCCTGTCTCAGATTGCTCAGAGACATGGCTGTCACAGGTGAGCTGGACACAAGTATGCTGTATACCTAGTACAGAGTACGTTGCAAGCACCATGCATGGAGATGGATCGAGTTGCGAAGCATGTGGGACAGCATTAACAAAGCAAGTCTTGGGAAGTTGGTTTGCCAATGAGAATTTACACCACCTTCAGACAAGAGCTGTATACTACCTTGTACGTAGTATTCTATGGACAAGTCACCGAAAATGACCCAACACCTGCTTAATCCCTCAACACTAAATACTCTGCGCATACGCTCCGTGTCACTCCTCAGCCGGCACCTGCTAGACCGTCCATGCGCCCCAGTAGCTCTTGGTAGAGCACCAACGTGGCTGACGTCTTTAAAAGCATGATGCAAAAAGCAAGTGTGCTTTTTATGAGAGGTGTTACTAAAAGGTAAAAGGCCGGCAGCAAACGTGTATAAATACTCTTCGTTTCCTCGCTCAAAACGAAGCGAAACTTGAACTTCAACCTATTTTCCACCCGCACGTCTTTACTCTCAAGTCTTCATCTTTCCCAAGCTTTACCTACACAAATACCATCATCACTCTTTGCTTCCAGTCATGTCCGGCTATACCCTTCGCCGTCGTGCAGAGTGGACGCCTCACAGCGGCATCATCCTCGGCTGGCCGGGCTTGGAGGGAATACTCAAGGACTACCCCGAGTTTCTGGCCCAAGCAACACGGGAAGTGTCCAATATTGCCCAGGCCGTCGCCCACTTCGAGCCCGTCACCCTCGTGGTGGGCGCCGAGCGCATCGAAGAGGCAGAGGTGTACTTTAACGAGATTGAGACCCCCTTCTCAATCAGGCTGCACCGCATTCAAGGCGATAGCATGGACATCTGGATGAGGGACATCGCGCCCGTCTTTGTTATCAAGGAGAATCCCGGAGAGGGCACCCTCGCGGGTCTCGACTACAACTTCAACGGCTGGGGCGGCAAATACCCTACGCCGACTACCCGCGAGCTGGCTCGCATAATCCTCCGGGACCTGGGAATCGAACGCATCGAGACGTCAATCGTCACAGAGGGCGGCGCCCTAGAGACCGATGGCGAAGGGACCCTGATACTAACAGAGAGTTCGATTGTGAATGATAACAGAAACCCCGGCAAGAGTCGTCAAGATATCGAGGAGGAGCTCATACGCACTCTTGGCGTTGAAAAGATTATCTGGATACCAGGTAGAGACGGGCTCGACTCAACTGACTGCCACATCGACGCCCTTGCCCGCTTCGCCCGCCCGGGCGTCATCCTCTTGAGCAGGGCCAACGAGGTCAAGCCGACCGACTGGACAGTCGTCTACGAGGAAGCCCGTAGTATCCTTGGCTCTGCTACCGACGCCAAGGGCCGTCCGTTTGAGATTATCGAGGTGGAGGAGCCCGACGAGGATCTCTTTGAGCCCCCTCCCAAGGGCATCAAGGGCGTCAAGGGCATCGACGATGACCGTGCTGTGCGCAGCTATGTCAATTATTTATTGGTGAATGGAGGCATCATTCTACCTCAGTTTGGCGACCCGGCACATGACGCCGCGGCTATCAGGGTTACGCAACGCGTTTTTGGCGAGGAAAGAAAAATCTACCCCGTTCTCATTGAGCAGCTGCCTGTATTAGGTGGCGGTGTTCACTGCGCTACGCAAGAAATCCCAGAGTTGCCTTGAATTGGAGGTACTTTCCCTTGCGTGGTCTCTTACAGTGCTCGTTTTTTTTTTGTCGTCTGCCGTTCGATTTCAAGATAGCCGAGATAGTACCCTGGTGCGCAGCCTGCCTTAAATTGATTCCTGCGGTCACAGACCACAGTGTAATGATGGGATATGGCCTTGGAGCCTCTAATCATTTCCTCGTAAAGTATCATGCCATGCTGACTGGGAAGTATCATCCTGTATCGCTTTGGTCCAGGCAGGCGAGATTACACACGAGTGCGTGTTTTCTCGGCATTATCGTATCTTTGCCATGTTTACCGCGGTTCATGCAGCATGGGTTTCATGGCTAGAAAGTCATGGCAAGCCTGAAGGGTTGATAGTATCGAGAAACTACGCGCTCGCCAACCGCTCCCGCGGATCCCAGAAGAGGCAGTGATGATCCTATCCCGAGTCCCTACCCTAGCTGAGCCTCCAAAACTCCGTCACCGAATTTTCAGCCCCGGAGACGAGCATTGCGCAGTCTTCTCAATCCTAGAACCCTGGTACCGTGCCGTCAAGCGAGTGTGGCCAGATAGCTGACCACGACAACATCGGTGAAGCAATTCCGCAGAGCGATGACGAATTATATACACGCTGTAGTATAGCTCGACCCGCCTCCGCTAAATCACCCGCATCGGGTTGCAACAGCCCAGTCTCGGTCAACAGCGGGGACTTTTGTCTGTTCCGTTTCAATGTTGTCTACTCCGTAGGGAACGACGAAGCTTTTGAGCGGTGAGCACCATGATACATGACGTACCAGCCACAAAGATTGCTACCCGAGAAGACATATTGCCAACATGCTGGTTCAAGACCTGCATACCCCGTTGTCACCTCGGTCTGTACTCTGCTCTTCAACCTTCTACGTCTCTCCGCTCATTATTTTGCACTTGATGTAGCTGCATGTTTCACTCCAGCAACGCCTCTTTTGCCCATCTAGTAGTTACTAAAGATGGCTCTTTGGTCTTTGGTCTCGTAGAGTTGAAGCTCATCCAGCCATTACCGGGCGCAGTCCATGGCAACGAGTACAACTGCCGCATCACAACAAATCATCTTACCGGAGTCGGATAGCCAAGAATCTGCCCGCGTTCCATGTATCACATCTAAACGTGGGCTCAGTGACACCCAAAACGGCGTCTCAGTCAACGTCACACATTGTATCAAGATGTGCCTACCATGTTTTCTTGCATGGATAAAAGATGGCGGCAGGTTCTGTCTGCAGCAGGAAGAACAAGAGTAATAACGATTTTGTATAAAGTAGCTTAGATAAGAACATGTTTCGTAACGTGACAAATGCATGGCTTAGCTGCCCGAGATCAGAAAAGAGACCAGCCTGACCTGCAAGGATATGTAGCGATGAGATTCCTCTGTGGCGTGACGTACATGCCCTTTACAGCGCAAATGCTTCCTTTTTCAGTCCAGCTGCAGGTAATGTGTGCCAGTGGCTACCTGAGGCAAGAGTTTCGAAAAATGTCAATCCGCAAGAGCCTTCCTTCCCGCGGTGTAGCCTCTCTTGGTGCATCATCCTGGATGCTACCTTGTTGGAAAGGTCTTGAGACCCGATGTTGTATTGCTGCCACTAGCGCACGGCTCACAGTCGGACGCTTCTGGGGCTTGATGCATACCAGATTCAGAAAACTTGTTGCATCTCATATGTTGTCCTCCTCTCCGGCTGGGCTGTATAAGTATCCTCAGCGTCCGTACTCTACGACCACGTTGCGTCCATACTCCAATTCCGAGCATCAATTACCAATCCAATTTCTTGTATTTATATCAAACTAAATACCAAACAACCAAAACTACTAAAATGGCTACATCTACTATTAGTGTCATTAATGAGGGAACGTTCACTGCTGTTGTGATATTCACCGCCAGGGGCAAGCTCGAGCTCGACTATGTCTAGAGCGTTCCTCGAAGGAGTTGCGAGTTGAAGGATCCTGAAATTGTGCTTCTGGTTTGCACATGTCCCAGCAGGACGTGGTTATCGGCAAAGAATTTTCTCCCCCAGTGTTTGAATCCGAGCTCTTAGCCTGGTCACCTGTTTAAAGCCACTTGGCGATATCCAGATGGAATAAAATCGTTGGAACTAAAATAGCTGCCTCATGGACATGTACATTGCCTACCGTCTAGAGCATCTCCTTCAAGAAGCTGGATTTAAAGTCGTATCCAAGACATCCAGCTGTAGTATTAAGAGGGGGTTATTTATTTAAAGGTTATAAACTAGACTTATTATAAGATTATTGAGCAAATTGTACTACAAGGTTGGTTTGAAAACTACAAATGAACAGGCATGACGCACCAGAGTCCGTCTAGTTGGTATGCTGGCAACTCAATCATCGCCATGTCATGTCCCGAGTCTATCTGTAAATGCCCACTCCCGAATTTGCTACGCCACCAGACAGAGTCCTGTCGATAATACACCCAACCATGTGCCCCCATGTCCTGAAGGACGGCCAAACCATGTATCTATTTTCGGACATGTAATGTAACGCAAAAGACATCCAAGAACTTATAGACGCCGGCAAGGCGAGTGGCACAAAGAGTTCTAGTTGGTCTACAGAGGCGATGGGCTGCGCCTGCCTTAAAATAAAGGGAATAGTGGACGGTAATTTGGTTGGCACGGTTCTGAGTACTTGAGGTGAGGGCTTATGGCGGCACAAAAAGACAGGGAAATATTGCCTGTTGGTTCAAAGTATTTTGCTGATCGCAGTTTTGGGGGTAATCCTATTACGACTGGATTCGGACATGGTACATTTAAAACACGCGGTAAATTTGTTATGCCCTAATGTTGGCCCGTTTGGGAAGCTGACCAAGTCCCGTCAAACTAGCCAAGGACAATGCCGGCGTCTTGAAGGCCATCCAAGCCCACAAGGACCGTCTCTATCGCGTCATTACACGCACAGCTCAGTTCATGCTTTCTTTCGATTCCCAACATGACTCCCGGATATCCTGCGGGTGGTTCATGTCGGTAGTGGCCAACGCATCCGTTGAATCAAGAAAGAGATTGGTTCGCACCATGTCCCATCCTAGGGTACAACCAATAGCCCTTCAATTTCTACTTGGGCAGCGGATTTGGACCAAGGATATGTTGAGTATCCTAAAACTGATCTTGACAATCTCAGGTTGGTCGACGATTTCTTTTTAGCGTATTTTGGAGTTGCGCATTGCCCAGACGCCACATTCCTTTACAGTGGGACGTACAACAAGTTGCGAGCCTTATATCCGGCGCAATGAAGAATGCTCTGGATTCGGTCACAGTCAGGACGTCGAGTCGGCTTCACAACCTTGCAATCGTTGTGGCAGGACATGCGCGAACAACTCTATGAGGGATCATCTGCGCATTTGTAAAGGAAAGTGCAGCGAGTGTGAGAAAACTCGTGTCCCGTGCATCCAGAAATCAGCAAATGGCTGCTGTGACCGCTGCGACATACTTGGATATGAGTATGCCAACTTCTCCCACGAGGACCACGTCATACTAAATGACTTTAAGGTCTGCCATCGATGTGAGAATGACATAGCATGGGCGTACTTTGATAGATCTTGACATCAGCTCGGGCATCCCTTTTGTAAGAACGAGGTTCGGCCACCACAAGAAACAAGGCTGCGAAAGTAGTACCAGCAAGGGATTTGAATGTACAAGCTCTTCTTACGCCGATGCTCTAGATACCACGGAGAAACCATGTAGGCGTTGTGGCACGTCTCTCTTAGAACGCCGACTCCCATGGCACGAGAGCCGTTGAAACAGCAAGTGCCGTCGTTGCCGAGACCTTGACGTGCCTTGAACTCGCTTGCGAGGAGGAAGGGGGAAGTGCGACAGATGCACTCAAGATCAAGAAGAGCGCGACAGACCATGGTTCAGGGATAAGGACGATCGAGCTTAAATGGGCACCAAGAACTTGTAGCTAGAGACACCGAAGGTTCTGGAAGGGGTGTGTCCATTGTCGCAAATTGATATCTTTACTGCACGCGGCGCGTCCTCTCCAAAGACGGCCAGCATCATGGTGCAATTCATTCTGAGCCCATTCGCCCTTTTCATTCTATGTGCCTTTATCTAGAAAAGTCTGCAAACGGTATAGAACTCACTTTTTATTCTTCTTCCCAGCCCACGCTGGCAAGTATTCCATCATGCCGCCTATTCCAGCTCAATGGTGCCAGGAGGCTTTGAAGTTCTAGTACGACTGTATTAGCACGAAGCTCGAGATTCAAAAGGGCCATCAGTTCCTTACAAATCATAGACAACACGGGACACACCATCTACCTGATTGCAAATGGCACGCGAGACCTCCTAGGTAAGGGATTAGTACGCGAAAGAACAATATGAGGGCCGGGTGATTTACTTGGAGGAAGGAGTTGTCAAAGTTGAACACCTCAGCGCTCATGAAGTCTTTGGTACGAACAGCGCGGAGGATTATAATGTAACCCCAAACGCGCATATCACCAAAAACACCAACACTACGACTAGTATCAAGACCAGCAAAGGCTTGGGACATCTAGGAGAGAATGTTTAGCTTGCACTCATCTTGACCTGTGTGACGCGCCCTACCTGGTCGTAAAGGCCAGCCTCCTTGATCATGTTGATGAAGATATTGTCAGCCTTGCGGGCGATCTCAACTCGCTCCTTGGTGACGTCGCCAAGAATCCTGATGGCAATTCCCGGTCTGCATTCGATTTAGTTAGCAGACGCTTCAAAGCTGGCAAGGAGAATGAGAAGCTCGAGGGTGATCAACATACCCGGGGAATGGGTGCCTGTTTACCAGCGACTCGTGTATGCCGAGTTGCCGACCAATTGCCTGCAAAGCTTAGTAAAAGTGAAGTCAAGAATTCCCCCCTTTATTAACTTACCCTCACTTCATCTTTCTGTGCAGTATTGTTAGCTCCATGGCCGAGCGTATTTAAGACAAGTATAAGACTCACAAATAAAAGTCTGAGCGGCTCGATAAGCTGTGATAGAAGTCATGTTAGATTTCACTACGTGATAAAAGATAGAAGTGTACTTACACGTAAGCCTTGCTAAATAAACCGTCTTAGTCAGTGTGATCAAACTTGGCTAAGCGGTGTTCGACTTACGCCATTCATCATTCGCTACATGCTGGTAAGTAACAGGGAAGTGGATCATAGACGTTGATTTTTCTTACCTCAGGCAACCCGCCAGTATTATGATGAGCTATCTCTAGTTAGCTGGTGTCCAGTTCTTGCACGACTTCATCGAGCTTTATCGGCTTACTCTTGATTGTCGCTGAGGGTCCTCTCCACGAGAGCGACTCGATACTGAAATGCTATTAGCTTGGACTCGACATTACAAGCTCAACGACTTACACATCAGGGTATAGTGTCCCTTGCAAGAACCACTCGACCTTCCCGGAATTTGGTGTGTTTTCTGCTTCTTTTTCGATCTTGTGGGCCATGTTAGTAAGTCTTCCACACCTTCAGAGAAAGGCGCGTACCCTTATAGCCTCTTTCTCGAACACATCGATGACTTTGGTGTAGTCAGTATCATTGTTGCGAACCCATCCAAGATAACTCGGAGTACGTACATGTCGACCCAATTATCTTTCGCTTCTTTTCGGGATCGGTAACACCCTCGAGACGACTCAAGAACAGCTCGCCGGCATCGACAACGGTGAGATTGATACCGAGGTGGTCCCTGAGATTTTTCTTGACCTCCTCGAACTCGTTGAGACGCATACAGCCGTTGTTGATACCTATCGCGATGAAGCGGTCCCCAATGGCTTCACGCATCAAAGTCGCTCCAACAGTGCTGTCGACACCGCCACTCACGCCACCAATGACGAGAGCTTTGGGACCAACGAGGTCCCGGATGCGAGCGATCTCGAGCTCAACAAAGTTGCCCATTTTCCAGTTTGCTTGAGCTCCGCAGATGTTGACGCTGAAGTTGAACAGGAGATCGGTTCCGCGGGGGGTCTAGATCCGAATGTCAGAGGGAGTTCTAATGTAAGGCCTTGGAGGGACGAACATGTTCGAGCTCAGGGTGAAATTGGACACCTAGTCACCCTGTTAGCATCCTGCCTTGCTGAGCTACAAAGGTAGCCTAAGGAAGACAAACCAAAGATAGGCTTCTCCTCGTGGGCGATGCCGGCGAACTCTGAGTTCTTGGTGGCAGCAATGACCACAAAGTCCTGCTAGAGTTAGTAAGTTTCCCAAAAATTCGAATGAAAATTCACTCACCTTGGGTAAGTTAATTAGCTTGTCAAAATGGGACATGAAGACAGAAATTCCGTCTCCCAGCCCGGCGAAAAGCCGGTCGGCATGACTGTTAACTTTAGTGATGGTGACGTCCGCGTGGCCATACTCTACGAGGAAGGGTCAGAAGTAATTTCAGATGGTGTTTCAAGCGTCACAAACCTCGTGCCTCTCCGCGAACAACATTACTTGAGTCGATTCGCCAAGCGATCTCCTGGCAACCATAGCTGGGGTCATTCATGTCAGTGTCATAGCGTGTATCGATGGGTGTTGGAGCAAGCCGCACCAAATACCACTGTACATCCGTGTTAGTCTAGGTTCAGAGTCTTGAGAGAAGGGTAGAAAACACTCACAGAATGGGTACATCGAGTTCAAAAACAGCAGGATCAACATCTACACATGTGAGTACATGTAACAGGACGTTTGGGAAACGGAAACCGTACGGGGTGAGCCCTCGTCATAGACAGAGGAAGGACCTAGTAGCTCAGTCAGACCTCAGCACAAACCATACATCAAGACATTTCACACCTCCAGAGAAGATAATTCCTTTGGGCTTCCATGGCAGCTCAGCGACCTTGGTGGTACACGGAAGTAGCTCAGCGAAGACGCCGAGAGCCCGAATCCGTCGCAGAATAAGATGGCTAGTTTGTGAGCCAAAGTCGAGTACAAGTATGGTCTGGAAAGACAGGGTCAGCTAGTCCACTCGTCTTACGGCTGTACATCGATTGCGCCTGCACGCTCTGTCTGCGGTGACCAATCGCAAATTGTGTAGAGTGACGACAAGGGAGCCTCGAGGCTCAAATTCTGGGCTTCTGCGGGGTAGTGGCGGTACATACGTCGAAGCTATTATGAGGCGCCTCGGCCTCAAGGGTAGAAGCCATTGTGATCGTGGTTTCGGCGGCGTATCGAGCAGATTGGTGGTATTCGCAAAGTTGGCTTCGCGAAAAAAAAAATCACTTTTGGTGGTGAGAGCCTTGCTTGACCCAAAAAATAGTGGGGCCTGGCACGATTGGAACGTATGGAGTATCTTCTAGCTTTGGTTGCGCCCCCAGATCCAATGCTTAGAGATCACGTGACACATTGCTTGGACTACAGAAGCCCAAAGCCTCCAACTCGGACACGACTCAGGTAGAAATGGCGTAGGCTAGAAATCTAACCGAGAAAGAAGATTTTGGAATATTCATTCGTCATATTCTTCTTCTAACCAACTATACGACTGTACACCCGCGCCCTGTCTTTTGTATAGGGGGCGGAACGAGTAGTTCCAGCTTATGGCTATACTCCTGTTTTATTTACGCCAATAAGGCTCATGAACTCGTCACGCGTCTTCTCCTCCTCCTTGAAGCAGCCGAGGACGCAGCTCGTGATAGTAGCGGTGCCTGTCTTTTCAACGCCACGCATCTCCATGCACATGTGGGACGACTCTATGACAACCGCGACGCCCCGAGGGCCGATGGTTTCCATGATAGCATCAGCGACCTGTTTAGTGAGGCGTTCCTGAATCTGCAGCCGTCGCGAGAACATCTCGGCTATGCGGGGGAGTTTAGAGAGCCCAATGACTTTCCCAGACGGGATATAACCGATGTGAATCTGAGCGTTTTCCTAAGCTTCAGGCTGAGGGAAATATGGATTTTAAAAAGACTTACTTTCCCCGTAAAGGGCAGAACATGGTGCTCGCATAGGCTGGAGAACTCAATGCCCTTGACAATGACCATTTCATGATGCTCCTCGTCAAAGAGTGCATTATTGACAACATCATCCACGTTGATCTGGTAGCCCTTGGTTAAGAACAACAGCGCATTCGCATACCGTGACGGCGTGGCCAACAGGCCCTCACGGTCGGGGTCCTCGCCCAAGCATTCGAGCAGCGTCCTCACGGCGCTGCGCATCTTCTCCAGCCGGGCTTCAACTTGCTCGGGCGTTTCATCAATGCGGCCGCGGGCGACTTTTCCGAAACCATTACGGCACTTCTTGGAAGCGTTGACAGGGCGGTCGGTAAGGGGCGCGTGAACGATGGAGGCATCAGCAGTGGGTAAAATCTCATCACGCTCAATATCCGTGTTCCTGCAGGCAGAATCGACGCTGATGTTTGAGGAGTCGGACATACTGGCCATGCTGAGGAGTTGCTTCTTGGATTGATCCATGAGGCACGGAGCAAGGTCTGATATCTGAGGAATAGCAGAGGGACGAGAAGGCATATTATAAGTGAAAGCATGAGGAAAAAGAGGCGCGATTACCATCACAGTCATCGGGATCAGGCGGTAGATTTTGGTGGCTCGAGCCTGGGGAGATTAAGAAAGCAGAGGCTAAAGATCAATGGAAAACCGAATGGACTGAGTCTTGTTTCATCACGTTTGATCACAAGACATGATTCTGTGCTCTGTAATACTCGCTGGCAACGACATGATTAGCCACTGAGTCACCGGCGGGTAGAGATAGCAGGCCGAAGCTCTACATAACCGTCATCACACCGCTGTTAGCGAGCTTTTGCCAATGGTCCTTGTTTCATGAATTCCCGCTCGCGTGTAGACGTTGCACCATCTCTGATTGCTATGCCGTGATGCTTTGTCTTAGGAGCAGATAGGGGCGGGACAAGATCAATAGCCAACCGCTGACACACATCCCGAGGCGGATGTAACAGCACGTATTTGTAGTACACGGCGGGTATATATATGCGTCACTTTGGGCATGTGTCACATTGGGAACCCACGTAGTTTGTGTGGCAAGGAAAATTCCCAAATAGGATTCCAACAAGCCGCTGCAATCCCCGCGCTGAGTCTATAAGTAGGTCCACGATCAACTCAAAAAAGACAACACTACATCGGCATCCATCATTTCATGAGATACATACATACACACAAGCCAAAAGAATGCCATTGACCACTCTGGAGTCCCTAAAACAGAGCCTTAGGCACAAGGGAACGACAACGTCATCATCCGCGAAGAGGCCGTTGTCTGACTCACAATATAGTGCTGGCTTCGAGATCCTCTTAGGGAGTTCAGGATGGCTGACGTACCAAGACTTTATCATTCCTCAACTATCTGCACTGCTAGACCCTCTTGTCAACTCAGGTGTCCGGATCTCGGTGCTGGAAGTCGGACCCGGTCCTAAAAGCGTACTTGGATATTTGCCCAGCCATGTGAGACGTAGCATCGGAAGATACTCTGCGTTTGAACCAAATGAACTGTTCGCTTCAAGGTTGAAGGAATGGCTTCACTCTACTTCGGGGGCAGGGATCCCACTCCCCTGTCTAGAAAGCCCGCCTGACATCCATCGGATTCCATTTGTTGTGGACAGCAGCGCCAGCTTCGACGGTATGGGTGACGGTGCCGACAAGTTTAACGTCATCCTATTCTGCCATAGCATGTACGGCATGAAACCGAAAAGCAGTTTCATCAAACGGGCGCTAGAATTGCTTGTTGAGCGGCCAGGCAGCGGATTCGTGGTGGTTTTCCATCGCGAGGAGACCTTGCACCTCGACAGCTTAACGTGCCACCAAACGACTTCTTTCCCTACTGGAGTCACTCGCGTGGCGGATGACGACACGGTGCTCGACCGCTTTGCCCCTTTTATCGCAGGATTCACCATGCAGGATGAGCACGCGGACAAGTCCACCCGAGCCGAGTGGCGCAAGGTGTGCCGCACTTTGGGCCATCGTGAGCAAGGCCATCAAGACCAGCTCCTATTCAGCTCGCCCGAAATCATGGCGGCCTTTACTCGGCATGCGACAGCGCTCACAGAACTGACGTCGCAGGTGCCATTAGGAACGGGAGATGGAGCGAAAAACCGCCAGGCTCGCCTCCGCCGTCCGGCCTCCATCGTTAGGCCGACCGATATTCGACACGTGCAGCAGTGCGTCTGTTGGGCTTTGGATCACGGCGTCGGCCTGACCGTAATCGGCGGGGGTCATAGCGGCCATTGCCTCTGGCCCAACGTCGTCTCCGTCGACATGGGCGCGTTTGACCAAGTACACATTGTCCAAGCCAGGGGCGAGGGAGGATCCGGACCTAACTTCGACTCCGGTTTCTTGGTTGTTGCCCAGGCCGGCTGCAAGACCGGGGACATCGTCCGCAAGGCCATGGCAGCGGGCCTGACTGTGCCCATGGGTGCGCGCCCAAGCGTAGGCGCAGGGCTGTGGCTACAGGGCGGTATTGGGCACCTGGCTCGGCTTCATGGACTCGCGTGTGATGCCATCGTTGGTGCCGTCATGGTCAGCGTCGCCGATGGTCGCGTCCTCTGCATCGGCAGGGTACCTAGCCAACACCGGCCGATCGATGCTGTGTGTCCGGATAACGAAGACGATCTATTATGGGCGATGAAAGGAGCTGGGACCAACTTTGGTGTCGTAATAAGCGTTACTTTCAAGGCTTGCCTGGCTCCGGTCTACTCGATCCGAAATTGGGTTATTCCGCTAAGCGACAGGTGTGAAGCGCAACTCAGACTCGGTGATTTCGATAAATTGGTCGCCGCCAAGTCCCCGCGAAATTCTTCTGTAGATGCGTATCTCTATTGGGAAAGGGACATGCTGTGCCTCGGCGTTTCCATGATCGAATCTTCCACATCTAAGCCCGCCTTCGGAGCGCCGACAGACACGCCCACGCCCATGAGTAGACTTTTTGGACCCGAAGACAATTACAATACTGTAAATGGCGTCGGTTTGTTTGAGACGGAAATGTACATGTCTGGCATGCATGGTGGGCATGGCGGCGACAAGACCTCGTCATTCAAGCGATGCTTATTCCTCAAACATATCGGGCAAGCCAACATGATCGAAATCTTGGTAACAGCAATTGAGACTCGTCCCTCGCCGCTCTGCTATCTCCATCTTCTGCAAGGCGGCGGAGCAGTCTGCGATGTAGCAGCTGACGCCACTGCTTTCGGGTGTCGCGACTGGGATTTTGCTTGTGTGGTGACTGGCGTCTGGTCCCGCGACCAAGATGGAACCGAAGCTGTTCAAGCTGCCGTACAATGGGTGTACAACGTCACCGCAGAGTTATTGCCCTTGAGCAGCGGAGTCTACGGCGCCGACCTGGGGCCGGACCCCAGAGACGCCGCTTTGGCAACCAAAGCTTTCGGTCCAAACCGGCTGCGCCTGATCCGCCTCAAGCAGATCTCGGATCCGCGAAAGGTCCTGGCTTACGCTTGTCCACTAGTCAAAGCACCAATGGCGCCGACGCTCATCATTCTCGTTACGGGCGAAAGCTGCGCAGGCAAGGATTATTGCGCCGACATCTGGGTCTCCGTCATCACCAGATGTGCCTCCATGAAGCTCACAGCACGCGTAATCGGCATCGGCGACACGACCAAGCGAGAATATGCAGAGGCTACTGGGGCCAATCTCCAGCGCCTGCTTCGGGACCGACGCTACAAAGAACAACACCGGGCTGCGTTGACGGCATTCTTCCAGGAACAGCTACGCCATCGACCTTTGCTGCGGGAGGAGCATTTTCTGAATGCGGTGAAAGACGCCATGGATATGGACGTGCTGCTCATCACAGGAATGAGGGACAAGGCACCCGTCGCAGCCTTTTCGCACTTGGTGCCAAGCAGCAGACTGCTTGAGGTTAGAATTCAAGCTAGTAATGAAACGCGACGGGCTCGTGGAAGCTGCCAAATCAGCGGCGACAATGACGACGGCACGGAGTGCTACCCACCCAGTTTGCTCTTCCACAATGACTCGATTGGCAATGAGGCGGCCAAGGAGTTTGCCCAAACCTATCTGCTTGCCTTCTTCCACGAGAATCTACAGCGACTGGCCAGCATGGTACGCCCGGTGCCTGGCTTCCCACGTCCTGGTATCGAATTCCGCCACGTGCTTGACATCTCCCAGCAGCCAGGCGGGCTGGACTTGTGCACGTCCCTGCTCCAAGCTCACTTTACGGGTGACTGGGCCAAAGTTGATTTGGTGGCGTGTTGCGAGGTTGGCGGCTTTGTCTATGCGTCGGTCTTGGCCTTGCGTGTCGGCGCGTCTCTAGCCTTGATTCGCGAAACCGGCAAGCTCCCTCCTCCCACGATTTCCGTCCGCAAAACCTCATCACACATCTCGTCCTGCGCCTCTCACGATGCGGGGGAGAAAGGGATCGAGGTGGGCCTGAATATAGTCCCAAGCGGCGCGTCCGTCGTGGTGGTGGACGATGTGCTTGCCACTGGGGAAACGCTTTGTGCGGTGCTGCAGCTTCTAGATGAAGCCGGAATCAGTGCTGACAAGGTCAGCGTCATGGTTGTGGCAGAGTTCCCTATTCACCGCGGCCGGGAACTGTTGCGTCGGCGTGGTTTTGGGGGAGCCAGGATCCAGAGCCTGTTGGTCTTTGACGGTGCTTGAGAAGAAGCGACATGACATGATGGTTCTGTCCATAACAGCAGAATTGGTGAAAGGATTAGTCAGCCGCCGCGTGAAAGGGTCAGCGTGGGCGGCAGTGGTGTTCCATTAACGCGCGAGTGTTAGGGTTAGGGTCAGCCGGTCGCCTTCATCACAACAAAGACAGCTGCAACATCCAGCGGCAGAAACATGGTCACACATGCACTTTCTAACTATATTGGGTTAAAATGTCTTTCAACCCAAAATATTGACGTGCGAGGAGTTATAAATGAAATGTTTCAAGGTAATAACTAACTATACTAGTCGCTATTCTCCCGAACAGAGGTTATTTGTAGCAAAAAGTGTAGTTGATTGAGCCAAGTTTTAAAGTAGCTTCACCGGCCCAAAACGAAAGTAACCATCATCAACCTCGCTGGTTAATGGTGCCCGCCAAAGACCAAATTTTCAAAAGTAAAAATGGCCAAGGAACGGCTCCCCCAGCTTCTCGGCCGTCTTGGAATTTAAAAAGAGCCCTGGAGGCAGCGAATGGAAAATGCCCTAATGTTCATGTACCGCTGGCTCTCATAGACCGTATAGGAAGGGCCATTACAGTTTGGTTCGCTTTTTCGTATGAGTCAGGCGGAACGATAAGAGGATGTGATATATGGTTTATGAATTTATTACATACTAGTGAATGTTGCAATGTTCGCCCGAGTCCACTAGTTTGATGGAGTTAATGCCTCGGTCGATGCTATCTACATATCAGCATAATAGTAGTTGGCAGGCTATGGAATTGTGTGCTCACAAAGGAGGTCCTAGGTTCCGACAGACTCCATTCACTGGGATATTTTCGCTCTGCCCGCTGAAGTTGTTACTATCATAGATGATGGCGTCGCCAGCAGCCTCAGGGGCAGGGGAAGCAGCCACCTCGGGTGCTGCTGCTGCAAGGGGGATAAGTAGAGTAGCAAGGAAGGCAAGAGAATGCATAGTGAGGATTGTGATGTTGTAGAATAACGTTTAGAGTGAGATAGTGTTATTTCTTATAGTCGGTTGAGAGTAAGTGTGTTTATTGTTGGCATTAAAACTGGGCGTGAAGATGGCAAAACATGATGGCTTTATACTTCATCCCCGACTTGGAATCCCCCTACTACCTGGAAAAATACGTCCTCCGACATGGTTACAGACCACAATATCTTTCAAAAGGCTTGGACAGTAATATATAACGTAATGTGGTTCTAAGACAGTGGCATGACATCTCCAAGCAAGTTATTAGTATAATATTACCATAAAACTATTACCTACAGTGCCAAGCTGAATCTCTTAGGTAAAAGTCATGTAACTTAGATTGACGGAAGTAACCCGTGGTGGAGAAACAAGTGATGCACGGTAACGGTTGAGACATTAGAGTAAGCGAGGTCTTGTTCGCATTGATCGTGGTCTTGAAAAATTAGTCTTTTGCAATATGTACTACCTGAGCCGTCGTCTTTCATAAATGCTAAAATTTTCAATCCTACTATATATTACCCACCACTGTAGAGAATGTAGTGTCGAGGGGTTCTTGGTCCTCCATGCCTCCGTTACACATGGATCCCTTTGCTATTGTAGAATCGTATAATCCCTGGCTTTAACTCATCCGTATCATCCTTGATAATTATTACTTTTTTCAGTCGAACAAAAACGTCGGAATGTGCTCAGATGGTTTAGCCAGTCACTTCAAGCGTTTGCAATAGTGTTTTCTGGGCAGCATAAAACTATAGCATCAAACACCCAACCATTAAAACCCAAGCAGCTGGCGATAACATAAAGAGCTAGAACGAAACTAAACACTGACAACTAATTTGTCGTATATACGTGTATGCATATGCATGGGGTGTGGCACACTGCAACCCAAAGAGCGTTTCTATGCCACATGTCAGCCAGCGAGCAGGGCATATGCGATGAGCGGGGATGCCGAACTTTTGCCTATGATTGACACATTCTATCAAAAGCTCCACCACTAATATGCTGTAGGTCTCATGTTCTTCTTCCGTTGTGTGTCTTATACATAAGTAGCTAGGCCACTGCCGTAATATTTGAACAAGTTGACAAGGTGGTCGGTTGGAGCCGACAAGTCCCTGCGTACAGATGTCTCAAGAGCAAACAGGGATTATCCGGTCCCATCCTTGTGTATGCACTGTGACGTAGTGACAGGCACTCTCAATGCAGCCACGCTACTTTGCATGGCTGAACGCCATGGCCCATGAGAACTCGACAGACTCACAGAGCCTATCCGTTCCATTCCAGCCAAGGTACTCCGTAGTTTTACGCACCACATGTAGATTCCTGGTCTCCAAGATAGTGTAGGAGATCAGGACCCTATGTGTGTTCTGTTCCCATCATTGAACCACCTTTTTGAGATTGGCCCATCAGCGAACAAAGAACTGCTTGGTAAGAATAAAGGGGGGTCGGATACTGAGACAATCGATGCGAAAGGATTCTCCACACTCTTCTCCCCGACATAGAGAAGCGACAACCCCTCAAGGTGGGCTTGACTCGTTTGCTGCAGAGTTCTGGGGTTGAGCGTGCCCGAGGCCCGGTCTGCGCAGGGCTCGATGAATCTCTGATTGGGCATTCTATCGAAACCCGGCTACATACTTTCCAGTAACTGAAAGGTAGCCCAAGCATTGACGTAATTTGTCTGTGTCACCGAAAAAAAAGGACCCAAGGTCACAGCGGATCATCTATGGGGTGAGACATGCCGCCGCCGCGGTAACTACTGTGTCCATGTGAACAATGAGGATCCGATGGAAGACATGCAACGGTCAAACTAGCCCAGAAGGTGTGCTGACGCCTCACGTCAGTTTTGACATGGTTGCGGTGGTGACAAGTTCAGCAAGTATTACACATAGAGAAGGGATGAGGCCATCGTACCCAACTACAGACACAGTACAAGAATTACAATGCGACGTGGAATGGATGCCCAATAGTGGCCATGTTGTACAAGCATTGGCAATAATACCAAACCGTCAAGGTGCAGCTATTGCATGTAATAAGATTATATAAGAGCACGGGAACGACTGCCGACTGCAAGATTTGCCGGATTAGGCACGAGATTGCCGATCCCCAGCAGTCCCCAGTCCGTGGAACGATTTCAGAGGATAGTATTGCTTCGGGCCGTGCCGGTTGGCGTCTTGGCAACATTGAAAATATATTGTAGATTTTCTGGGCCGCGAGACCCGTGGTTCTCTTATTCCCGAGGCGTTTGCTACAGCATCAAACCAGAAGCCAGCGGTAGGTATCGGGACTATGGGTAATGTCGGCTCTATAACTGACGTGTATTACTGTCTCTTCTGCCCTCCTGTGTCCTGGATGGATGGAACAGGAATGCATCATGATGCTTTTGGGGGGACTTGGGCACCACCGACAGCTGCTGTACATCTGCCAATGACAACACTTGACCCCTTTCTCGCGGCATCTCCACGCAACATCCGTAAGTATATGCCAGGCCAACCGGAATACAGACTACATGCATGTAGACATCCTGCTGTCAGATATGCTGTGACTGCTGATGGGTCAAGATGCCAACACTGAGCGAACGGCGAGGCGGGATATTATTGTCCCACAGCAGGCCGGATTAACACGGCTCTCGAGCTGTAACCCGTTCCCATGAGCTTCGGGTTCTGACATTTCCCATCAATGAATTCAGAAAATGCGGCGTCGTTTGAAACAAAAAGGGCCACACCCCATCGTGCTTCGAGGACAAGTGTGACAAGGGCCTAGCTTGGAGCAATTACTCAATTCATCTAATAACAGTCTTTGGTATCAAAGGTCCTTGGTTTTCCTCAAGGCCTCAAGGGACCAAAGACGTCTATTTATATAAGGTTAGTGAGGACCTTCTGCCCTAATCCCGTGACCGTAGCCCTTGTGTAACCAGCCATTTCCGTGTAACAACAAGACAACTGAAACTCGACTGATCTCCATCAATCCCAACAAGCAATATTTCATCTAAACCAAACACCCAGCTTTACCAAAGCATCCTGTCAAGATGCACTTTGATTCATTCACTCTCCTCTGCGTGGCCACCGCCATCGCCGCTTCTGGCTCAGCTACGGCTATGCAATATTGTGGGCCAACTTAAAGCTATTGTGGCTGGGTGCTCATCAATGATTTCGGTACGTTTAAACCAAGCAGATGATGCCATGGAGAAATTTGAAGAGTTTACAATAGATCAGCTGCTAAGGTCCATTGACAGGTTGGAGTGCGGATACAATCACCGATCCAAACGGGGTTTACTACTGCTATTCCCCCACCGAAGCCTTTATTCTTAATCATTGTGATGGGGGCTGTGCCGGCCCAGTTGCTCATTGCGCGTAGACTGCGCGATACACCTGGCCTCTGGTTGCATCGACTGCCCATGCAGCGCGAGAAAGGGCTGTGGTGGTGCGTATGGTACCACACAAGCCATTACGGTATATTATCTGATAGGATCGTCATCAAGTCGGAATAATCCTCAGGTGTCCAACACGAGCAGAACTGCAAGCAATACTCGCCAATATCGAATTGCCCAGATACCTGCGTGCCAGTCCAGTAAGAAGCAAGTGTAAAATCCAAGCAGGCTCGGTGACAAGGCCATGAGCCACGGAACTCGATCGAAGGGCCGTATGAAAGCATCGATATCCGACAATTGTTACCACAAAAGCTAGCCAGAGGTTTCTAGCAGCATGAGAACAGCAGAAGAAGTAAGTGAGGTGGCAATAAGGAGCGGTGGGGAGGGTCATTGAAGAGGACACATGGAATACATGTGATGCGGAAATTTCTACACTAGGATCATTGATAAATATACTTGTCCTGTTCCTCGCGTATCGTGACTCTGCAATCGGATGATTTCCATTCCCTTACCCAGGAACTCTGTCAATGAGAGCTTTCTTCACCAGTGGCCATGAAGAGGTCACAAGACCAGCAAGTAACCTGTACAATATTCCATACCCTGCATTGCTGCATTTTCTCAGTACAGGGATGAGTAGAAAGTATCCAGGTCCATTCCTACCATCTCGCGAATACTGCGGCTCAAATCACAACCACCATCTTCTGCCCTCCTCCTCCCCGCTCCAGAGTATCATGAACTTCCTGCAGTTGGTCGAGGCGAAACTCTTGAACTGGGACTTTAATCTCCCCCTTCTCAACTGCCCGAATTAGTTCACCCCATGGCAGCGCCAAGAAGTCCTTTGGATCACCCGAGTAGCCTGTGAGGCGCCGACGCTCGGCCAGATCTGTAATGGGCGAAAAGTCATCCATTGTCCA
Organism: Metarhizium robertsii ARSEF 23; assembly: GCF_000187425.2. NCBI lineage: Eukaryota > Fungi > Ascomycota > Sordariomycetes > Hypocreales > Clavicipitaceae > Metarhizium > Metarhizium robertsii. Next base: position 376,379 of record NW_011942151.1, on the reverse strand, counting down.
CTCCCCGCCCTGTATGCCAGTCATGCAGACCATTCCCTTGGGGCGCAGGCATTTGATACTATCTTTTAGAGTCTTTGTGCCAATCAGTTCCAGTACCTTGTCGAATTGTGCAGGAGCGTGCTTGGCAAGGTTCCCATCGTCAATAAAGACCTCGTCGGCCCCGTAGTCTCGCAGCATCTTCTCCCTGGCCCCGGAGCGTGTCGATCCCGCCACTCTCCCGGCACCCAGATACCGCGCAAGCTGGAGCGCAGTGAGGCCAACGGAGCTCGTGGCGCCGCGGATGAGGATGCTTTCGCCGGGCTTGAGTTCCAGCGCTTGAACAAGCGAACCGTACGCCGTTTGAAACATCTCTGGCATGGCGGCAATCGTGGCGATGGGGAGGCTAGTCTGTGGGATTCGGGAAATGTTCGCCTTCCAAGGGCAGGCATACTCGGCGTAAGACCCGGGGATTTGTCGTCCCAGTCCTCCCATGCAGGTTGCGATCCTGGTGCCGATGGGCAGGTCGCCGGGCTCTGCTCCGGAGCCAGAAGGATACCCAGCAACCTCACCAACAAGTTCAATGCCCAAGATACGTGGGAATTCAATACCCGGCGAGTGACCTTGGCGGGTGTACATTTCTGCAAGTCAAGACAACACCAGGTCCGTTAGGTATCATCAGGTGGGTGGGTGGGTGTTAAGGCGAGACGTACCAGCACGGTTGATTCCAAAGCCAAGAACCTTGACGAGGACTTGGCCTTCCACGGGGATGGGCAAAGGAATATCTTGCATTCTTAGCACGGACGTCGGGCCCGGCGAGTTGCAAACCACGGCTCTCATGGTTCCGGCCGCTGTCGGGGACATTTTTGTGGGAGGAGTCAGGAGCTAGATGATGTACGACTGTGCGGATAGCTTTGCGTCTAAACGGTCGAGAGGCTCAACAGTGAGAGAATATCGTGGGCGAATATGTTATGAGACCATGTATGGCAGATGGAGATTCCGGGGGTAAGGGAAGTTTAATATTATTAGGCCGGCCATCGCGCCCACAACCGCCGGCAGTGACCCCGCTCAATACTCGGAAGCATCGGAGGTTTGCTATCAATATGCCTACGCCAGTTCTTGCCTGGCATATTCGCCATCGGGGCTCCCACATGGAGATGCTAGAGTAAGCACTTTGTTGACACGTCACAGGTGTGGCGCTGCGAAAATTGCAGCACTGAAGTAATTTACGTGATATGCTGCCCTGTCAAGCACCATTCGGCTCACTACTTGGGCAGAAACAAAGCTTGTGTATCAACCCGTCAGGGTGCAATGTCGGTCCCAATATATATTGTGGTCATATTTCATTAGACCGGTGACATGTCCTAAATAACGCTGCATTGACTCAGGGGCTCTCTAACACAATGCAATCTTTATGCAACCTTGTTATTGTAAACCAGGCAAAACAAGGCAACTAGTTGTCATGACATATTCTGTACCTGGCATCTACGGCCCCTTAAATGCATGTCTCGACACACTTACCAGGAAGAGACCAAATATTGCCAATCTTGATCGAGTGCATAGGTTACACCATGACGGAATGAGTATTCAACGGAGGAACATGTTCCAACTTTCCGCCCTGCTTGCAAAACCTCTAGACAATTACTCAACTGCTTTTTTTGCAACACACTGCTTCTCGCCAGAGCTCCGTTGACGTCAGCACTCAAAGTAAAGATGAGCTTGACCACTCCATACAAGGGTGGCCACTGCACGAGCGATATGCCCTGGAACTTTCCTCAGCCCGTCGCCGTAACATACGAAATCACCGTTGGAAAACGACGAGCTTGATAATACACCCGAGGCCAGTGTATAATCTGGCCCGGAGGGGGGGATCTGGCAGTGTCAGCGCAACATCCAGTGTCTCTCGCCTGACCAATATTTACATTCCCATCAGTATATTCGCAGATAGCTGAATTAACAAAGCCTAAATAGCCAGATTTGTACGTAATGAGTCGCGGCTCTCATCTACTGTATCCGTATAAGACTTCTCTGTATCCAGCCCTTGAAAGTTATGGACTCGCGACTTGTACTTATTTATACCATTTCTATCGGGACTGGCCTCAAGACCAGGATTTACGGTCGCATAACATAAAAGCTGGCGCTTTCAAGCAATAGTTTGCGTGTATCTGAAATAGCGAAGGCGGAAAGCACAGTGATTGCTGTTTGTGTAGGTTTAGGTTGCGCGTAGCAGCGATCGTTAGCTGCAAACAGTATCGAATAAATCCTTCTTGGCTAAATAATAATAATCTTGATTCATTAATGCAACGCATTAACGGTATGGACTTGTGCTCCAGATAGCTAGTGACTCAATTCGGACTTGAAGATATTACTATTTTTTTTCCCTTTAATTTTTTTAAGGGGTAAGAAAAGCAAGAAACAAGGTTCATAGAACCAAAGCTGGCAAGTCCCATCTTCACAAGTAGATCGTGTAATAGCAGAACTAGACCATATCTCGTTTCCTCAGGGTGATCAGCAAGGCGTCAGAACCGCTAGCTGCAAATTGAATTGGACAACCGTTCCCTAATGGTTCGAATTTGGCGGGCACGAAACATGCCCCGAGAGCTAGGACCAAATCTCCCTGTACTCTTTCCTCGAAAGGACGGCCAAGGCTGTGCGAAGCTGCTCCGCCCACTCTTCACCATCCTCAAAGCTGCCCGCAAGAATCTGGGCAATGACTCGGTCCAGGTCCCCGGCAATGTCCTCGTCGGGTTTGGATTCCCAAAGTCCTCTCGCCATGACGGCATATCCACTAGTCAGCAGTTCAAGCCCAGGCGCGGATGCGGCATGATAGTTGTCAGAGGCGGCCGAGAAGCGAGCAAGAGCCTCCTCAAAATTCCCAAGCACCAGGTCGAACGCGCCGACGAGCCAGGCGCCTGTCCCGACCTGGACCGGACCAAGCTTCAGTCTTTCAACCAAAGACGCCGAGCGCTGGGCAAGATGCTTTGCTCTGAGCAGAGTAGGCTTGTCCGGCAAGGGTCCGTCGCGTTGCCAGCCCGGCCAGGCGTCAGCCGCGACATTAAAGGTGAAGCGTTGGGCAGCGGTCAACGCCTCATTCTCATCTGCAGACCCGGTCATGGTCTCGCCGACGTGGCTTTCTATATTGTCGGCAGCAGCGTTGGCCGTGGTGATGGCCGCTGCTGCATCTCCTCTGCTTCGAGCCTCTTTGACCTTGTTCACCTCGCCGTTCCAAGACGGCGCGGGACGAGAGGGACGACTAGCTGACATGGGTGGTGATGGTGATCTCCGCCAAGTGCTTTGTTACCGCGGGTGCCTTGGGAAGAATATTTGCAGAGAGATGCTGGACAAGGACGAGTTTGTTGAGGAGGGGAAGGGCAGATGGTGTTATATCCGGACAACATTCAGCTGCACATGTGCTGACTCTCGACCAGCAAAGTCAACATGCAACCAAATGACCGTGAATGTGGATCTGAACCAATTACATGCAGCCGCCAAATCCGAGTCTTGCCACTACCGCATCTTCATCTCGGAAGCAAAGTTGGGCATTGTTGGTCTTGTCATTGCTCTCGAGACAACCATTCCAATGGTAACGGCGTCTAATACAAGAGCATGACCCCAGATAAAGACAAGGTAGGAGGTCCAAAGCAGGAATCTCCAATTACTAGCTCGAGGTATATTCCGCGTCTACAAGCCAACATGTGCAAGAAGCTATTTTATGGTTCTCTGACAGCAGTGGAGAAAACGAGTGTTGTGATGGTATGGAAAACTTTGTAAACTTTGCTTTCATTGTTTCAATGACCAGTTGCTTGAGGTTGTGGAGTTGACTGATGCAGATAGTTGGATTGATATGATGCGTCTTGGGCAAAGGACTTCTCTGCAGTATTAGGTGGCTATAGACATGCCCCGTGTCAAGACATTCACCGTCACCTCGACTGAAATGCAGCCAGAAAGACGTCCTACTACATGCTTGAATTTTGTCCGCTCCCCGAGGGAATCGTTGCTATACTTCCCTAGCTGCGCATGTAATGGTCGGTAATCCAGCGTGCGCATCTTCACCCGGTGGCTGATATTGCTAAATACGAGGTGAAGAGCTCTCTCGTCCAGTGGGTCGACGTCTCGCTGGATCTGTCTGGTTTTACAAGTTTACAGAGTTAAGTGGAAGCCTCCGTCAGACAACCCTCACCAACTTATATAATTTTTAGGCGTCAACCACTGGCAATCATCTAGATGTCAGTTGATGACAGGTTTCAGCAGCGGTGTGCGTCAACCTACACCATGTCCTAAATCTTCGGTGTCTTTGGTGCTGCAGGCTAGTAGGGCAGCTTTGTCACCGACTACGTTCTCGGTGACGCGGGCCTGTCTCGAAAATACAGGCTCCGGGCCATTACCCGCGACCCGAAATCTAGCAAATTGCGATGCCTGCATACAGAAACATGGAAGTGGTTCGGGAAGACGTCCATGATCCCGGCTCCCTTGATACAGCCCTAGCCGGAGTGCGCGTCGTCTTCCTCGTCCCGCTGATAGACGCTGTGGGCGACACAGGCAAGTTGATGGGATCCATTCTCGCCCGCCCTGACGAGCATCATGGTAAAGTCGTTTATGGGGCGGAGAGGTTATATAGCCTATGCTTGAAGAGATTGCACTGGCCATGAGCAAGGCGGCGGGGGCAACAAGTCATCTATCGTCGGGTTCGGCTGCGCAAAGCGCGAGAGGAGGATTGCCCTCGTTTGAGGAATTTCTAGCCAAACCTGGTTCCAGGCTGCTCGGTATGTTTCCAAAGATCAGCTGACACTGGGGCTGCTTCTTTCATTTGAGAGAGATGGATTCCGCAAGTCCTCGGGGTGGGCGGAGATGGTGACTCGATGGAATGCGGCACAATGTAGCAGGTTACACAAACTTGCTTTGTCCTTGGTCGGGCAGAGGTTGTTAGACGAGCTTAGGCCGCGGCTTGAGGCTTTGGCCAACATGGCAATGGACACTCTGTGCCCTGCCCTCCCGCAGCCAGCATTGCCACACAGAATCTGTCATTGCTGGAATCCAAGCCTTGCGGCGCATCTGGATGATTTCATCAAAGCCAACGACATGTCATGGCCCGAGCTCAGCAAACAAGGCAGAGTAGGCACCGTATAAAGCCAGAGATGTAGACACACCCACCGAGATGGCCAGGGCACTCCCATCTAGTTTCTTGATCCCCTCATCAGCATCGTGCCCGCAAAAAAACATGTATGTGTTTTCAAGGCTCGTCTTTATCACTGGCGGCAACACCGGCATCGGATTCGAGACGGTCAAGGCGCTCATCCAGTCAACAAAAGAACAATACCACATCTTCGTTGGCGGTCGCACACAGGCCAAGGCATTGGCCGCCATGGACCAATTGAAGGGCATGCTGGCGCCGTCAAGCTCGACTGCTGAGGCCATACAGATCGACGTGACGGATGACGAGTCGATTGAGAAGGCATTCAACTATGTCAAGGATAGATATGGATGGCTTGACATCCTGATCAACAATGCTGGTATGGTGGTATTGCTCTCTTCACTCACACTTGGCTAACGCGTGCACCGAGGCGCTCTCTTCGACACCACCTTCAGCAAAGACGCATCCAACTTCAGGGCAGTCTTCAATAAGGCGTACGACGTCAACGTTGCGGGAGCCCAAGTTGTTACTGGCCTCTTCGCCTCTTTGCTCATCAGGTCCCCCCGTGCGCGGCTCATATTTCTCAGCTCGAGCAATGCGAGTCTCGGCGGGGCGTTTGAGGATTGCGATTCAGCCAGCACAAGAGAACGGCAAGACGGCTGGCCCAAAGATGGACTCATCACGCACCAAGGGTATAGGTGTGCCAAGGCGGCAGTCAACATGTGCATGTTGACTTGGTACCAGGTGTTGAAGGACGACGGCGTCAAGACGTTTGCCGTCAATCCCGGGCTGTCGGCGACGCACCTGGGCGGGAGCACCCCTCGAAAGATGAAGAAGCTGGGCGCTGTAGATGCGGCGCGGGCTGGCGACCTTGTGCGGAGCGTGGTCGAGGGCGAGAGGGATGCCCACGTTGGCAGAGTCGTGACGTGGGACGGAGCCCAAGACTGGTGATGGATGACGGTCTTGAATGACGCCACATCATGATGTATGTATCCAAGCAGGTAGTTTGAAACCAAGCCATGGCCATTCGTCGTCGGGTGCCGCTGTCCAACTTGCCCGTGACGCCTGAGGCTGGAAGGATGAAGGTGTGAAGAAACAAAGCATCTGGTGATGCGTCGCGCTTCGGCCAAACCATTAAGCCGACACTGTTGACCAGAACCGTTGAGCCTCGCCCGGCCACGCAACATGAAGCAAGCATGTCACCACTTCATCATTTCGACAACATGGGCCTCTCTTCCCTCTCCCCGACAACGTGGAACACGCTCGGTCTCGGCGTGGCATCGAGCTGGGTCGTTCTCAGCTCCCTCGCCACCTTTTCCCCTCATCGCACAGCTGCGCTTTTTGGCATCACAGCCTTGAGCGACTCCCAAACGGCAGACCACGAGAGCACCCTCGGCTTCTCGGGCCTGCTTGGGTCGCGAGACTTGGCCATCGGTCTTGCCATGTACTTTCTTGCCAAAAAGGGCCGTAACGACGAGTTGGGCACCTTGATTCTCAGCACCCTGTGCATTTGCGCTGCCGACATTGGGCTCGTTTTGAGGAGGAAGTCGTATGGAGAGTACGTGCTCTTGCTTCCATTCCCTTCTTCCTGTTCTCTTCTTTTGAGACAAAAAAAACGTCCAAATATAGTGCTAATCATTTCTAGGTTGTCTGTTCTGGCCGCTGGCACGGCCGTGTATGCTGTCATCGGGCTGGGGCTTCGCGGTTTGTTCAACTAACGCGAGCGACCCCTCTGTGAAGCTCGCTGAATACGAGTTGCGCCTCTGTTGTGTAATCAGCTCTTTGGGTAAATCTCACAAATTCCTCAAGGAAGACATTGAACCGTGCATGATGCCCGATGTAGTATACTACCTCCCTCGTAAGACCTCCTAGCTTGAGACTCCTTTCCACCTTCCCGAATTGATCCTTTCTCGGCCTCGCCTAGTTACAGCTTCGCGTTTATGGTTTTCCGAATACGTCCCATACCGTCAGCATGGTGATTTGCCTTGTCCAAACCATGGCCTTTTCAACCCGTGCTCCACGGACTTTCCGCGGGCACGCACCAGCTACATTGGGCCGTCTAAGACTGAGAATATACATATAAATCAAGAAACAGCATGATATCTGTCGTATAGCATTGGACATACACCTCGAAACCATCAACAAAAAAGCATTGAATCACATTCATCACTTCCACCTCTTCCATCAATATAGTTTGCAACATCTCCACGGTCTGAAACCAGTCACCATGTCTTCTACGCAGAGTCTCCAAGACATCAACAACCAGACCATGGGGACGTTGGCCAAGTCATTCCCCATTGTCACGCTCCCCAACGGCGACAAGCTGCCCACCGGCACAGTCGGGGCCTTGATAGTCAACATCAAGGCGTACGACGCCGGCGACGAGCACCAAAGAACGGCCCTCGAACCAGCCATCAAGGCTGCAATTCCAGTGCTGCGCAAGGTCGGCATGTTCGACATCTTTCCCGAAGACGATTGGATCAAAGGAGAAAGTGCAGGCAGGGCATTGGTGGGAAGGCTGGCCAAGGAGGAATGATTTAAGCGACAGGCCAGAGATTGGCATCAATTTGCGCTGTCATTGACTGGACAGACATAGGCTACTATATGAATTACAACGGCAATATGAATTTTTGTCTTTTGCGAGATTTTAGAAACAACATGTCAATGGAAACCCAACGACTCATACGCAAAATGCCTGGCCAAGATGCCTCGCCATCAATCCGAGCACTTTCTCGCTGGACATACTCTCCGTACGCATACCCAAGTCTCGCAAAGCAATCAAGACCATGTTTTAAACTCGGTCCAGCTACAAAGTAGAATCTCGTCTGGCCCGATCGCGGTCTGGTTCTTTCAGCATGCCGATTAGTCTTTCTTCTGCAACACGACAACCACCTCGACATATGATGCCGCACTTATACGCGGTTTCACGCAAAAATGAAGGCACTAGGCCAGATTCCAACCTGCTACACTGACATCCTCCCGTGACGGAGTACTCATGAAGATTTCGCGACGCGGCCCCGGCATCGCGTCAAAATGTCTCAGACACCACTCAACTACCACCCACCACCCAAAGCCTTTCCGCCCTCTTGGCGCCCGTCTCTGGAACGCTGTCCCAGAAGCCGAAATACCTGTCTAGGGTCGGTACAAGTGATTCTTCCAGTCCCTGGCGGCTCGTGGAAGTCCAAGTCAACCACTGCCGACGCCAGTTAAGCTGCAGCTGCATTCCAACGCCCCCTTTCCCCCCCTCAGCACTCGTTGCCCGCGACCTGCCTTTAATTTGAATGTGGCTTCGGCTACGTGCCTTGGACGGGCCCATGAATAGCTTCAAGTGTTTCAGGCAGCTGTGGCATTCAGTCAACGGGGGTGCTCCGAGGATATAATACGATGTCCTCGCCTATCCTTATTCCTCCATCGACAACAGCAACACTCTCACCAACGCTTCATCCCATCTTGATAACAGAGTCCTGAAATTGTCATTTGACTCGGACGAGCCTCCGTTGATTCTCTTTTCCCTTTCAACCCAAAAAGTCTTTCGGTGCTTCACTTGTCGCTTTCCTCCGTATTGTCCAACGCTATCCAGGCAGATATTCCATCATCCAGTACTTGTCTAAACTTACCAAAAGCACTCTGCACATATAAAAAAAATGATTCACACTCTCTTGGTCACTGGTCTCATGGCCGCCGGCGCCTCCGCCCAAGCCCGATATGCCTCAGACGGTTTCAAATACGTCGGCTGCGTCCGGGCCAAGGCCTGCGACTTCCCAGTCAAAATGGATCTCGGCGACTCCTTCACCGTCGCCCAGTGCCAGCAGGCCTGTGGCAAGAACGGCTCCTACGCCGCGGCCGGTGTAAACGGCTGCTACTGCGAGGACTCCGTGTCCCGCGGCCCCCCCGAGTACGAGATGACCGACGACTCGAGTTGTTCCAAGGCCTGCAAGTCGGGCGACGACAAAGCCGGACGCTGCGGCGGACCAAGCCCAGCCGAAGGAGAGCAGCTGTACAACCTCTACCAACGGATTCCCGCGGCCCCGACCGTTCCCAATGTCACCGCGACCCGTCTTACCGATAAGCCTGCCGCTGCCGCCGGCGATGCCACGCCCGCGGCTCTCAAGACGATTGCCACACACCCCGCCGAGGCTGCCAGTACCCCCAGGACCGGAGCCGACGAGCCTCACGCGGCATCCTTCAGGGAACCTACTCCGTCGGCAGCCGAGTCAAGGGGCGTGGCCTACTCGAACGACACGGCCCCTGCTCCTCCCGCGCCTGCTACCACAGCGTACCAACAAGAAGAGAGCAAGCCGTCTGCGTCTCTTCCATCCGGCCCTTGCAGGGGGGGCGAATGCCCGGAGGCAGAGGAGGTACCTTCTCAGCTTTCGTCCAAATTTGCTCCGGGCACTACTGCCAACAACAACCCCAGCAGCCCCAGCCACTCGGTCATTGTCAGCGAGGGTCCATCCCGACCTGCCAGTGTCATCACAGTAGCCCTGGGTATGGCGGCTCTTGTTCTCGCCATGGGAATGTCTTGAACGCCGGTTTCCGAGTCTGCGTCCTAAAAAAAAAGAGGCGCGGTGACAGTTTTTCCCTAGTGGCGCATATTGTTTTTTTTTTGTTTCTGCTTCCATTTATGAAAGTTCATGACATTCGGGATACGTGGGTTATGGCATTGGATGAGTTACCAAAGAAAAAAGGAGAGCACGTAAGACAGCGCTGGCATGTTGGTATACTAGTAGATTTAACGAGTTTTAGTGTCTTCTCTCAATTTCCAATCTTCGTTGCAATGTGACAAACCTCCATCCCATGTGACAGACCTGCAAAAAAAAAAAACAATCCGTAATACAAAGCCCAAAAAAAACGCCAATAGTCCCCCCTTCCCCCCCGGTGAGGTGGGCCATTCATATAGGGGGATCCGTCAACTTGACATAGCGAACACCACACATATTCTTCTTGTGCACTTTACCCTCCTTGTCTTTGGAAATGCGCCAAACGGATTGCATCACGCCACTCGCGTCGTCGTCAATAGGGATAAACATGCTGTGGATTATCATCAGAACCACTGCCGTCCCGTCACAGACATGGCTAAAAAAAAAACTCACCATCCCGGCGCCTTCAACTGGTCCAGCAACGCCTGGTGCAGCTCCCTTGCACTGGCACCGACATGAATCACGTCCCAGTCTGTCCCGTGCGCCTCCTCGCCGCGTCGGACGGGCTCCTTGAGCCCGAGTCTTCCGTCGCCCACTCGAAACTTGACCTTTCCCGAGTCCAGCAGCTTCATGCCCTCGGTGCTCTTGCGCATATTCTCCTCGCCAATCTGGCGCAGTGCGGGGATGTGTTCCAGCCCGACGACAAGACCCCTCTCACCAACGAGCTCGGCGAGGAGATGCGTCAGGTAGCCCGATCCGGAGCCGATATCGAGGACCCGGGGCGCCGGGGAGGCCGCAGAGGGCGTGAGGTAGTGGAGCAGGTTCTCGATGGCCATGGCATGCATGTGTGGTGCGGAAATGGTCGCCTCATGGCCGATGTACTGCGGCGAGTCTTCGTAGGGGGAGTGGGGGGCGTAGTGAGCTCTGTCGACCTGGTTCCCAGATGAACAAGAAGAAATGAGTATATGCACTCGGTATGACTTGGGTTCGAGAGGGCATGTACGCGGTCAAGATAGTACCTTGAGGAAAGCTTCCTTGGCGCGCGGGTCTGTAATCAGGCCCGATCGCCACAGATTCTCGATGAGCTGTTCGTTTGAACCCCCGGAGCACCGCCACGCCATGCTGTAGTTTTGGCGGATAAAGGGGATCGATGCAAGTGGTTGCAGAAAGTTGGCAAAGAGCATGCAGGCCCGAGGGTGACTTCGAGTAGCTCGTATCGAGTTGGCCAGGCTGCGTGATGTCGTTTGCGGAGCTGTTAGTCTGGTTCGGCACGATGTTATGAGCAAAGGAATCCTTCACAATCGACTATCTTGGAATTCAAGGCCAGGTCTTTGTTACGATCAAAGGTTGTTTTCAAGGATTCTTGGAATACTGGAGGGCAAGGATGATTTATTGCAAGGTGTGTAGCTGGGATATCCAGGTGGCAAACTGAAGCTTGAACCGTTATTTGTATGACAGCTGGTGCGGGGCCGCCCACGCTTGACTTCTGGAAGCTTGATCCGAGAAGTCGATGGCTCCACCTTAAATGAATACTCGACGACTGCCCCGCAGACTTGGACCATGTCAGGTCTGCGTCTTAACACACCATGTTCCAGCCATGGTGTACTCATTTGCCCTTGTAGGAAGTTGTCAATGACCATGGCAGTGAGCTGTGTACCTCAAGATGTTATCATTGCCAAGACGTAAACAGCCGTCCATCGCCGTTTTGGCTTGCAGGTCAAGCAAACGCACCATCAATAATCCGCATGTCGACATAAGAGGCTGTGCATTACAATCAGGGAAGTCTATGCCAAGCGGCAAGTGCTATTTTTTGCTATTTCAACGAGAAGAAAGTGCGAAGTGCGTGCTTCGCCTAGTATTGGTTCAACATGAGCCCAGTGCAATCCCATCCAAAAGGGAAAAAAAAACGAGCGCAGAATAGCAGCAACGCCGAAAAGAAATGCCAAACGCTTATCCAGGTCCGCGAATCCCGTCTCTCGGAGTATACTTGGGGAATCCAATCGCCGTTGTATACACAACTGAAAGGGATGAATCGTCAGGGTGGTTAAACACTCGACCCTTAAACCACTCGTTCGGGGCTCTCTCCCTCAGCAACAATCGGCACAGCCAGTCCTCGATCAGGGCTCTGTAGCACTAGTTGCTCATGTCTTCGAGCCTTCAGGAATTCAGCCACACTCTTGATAAGGATAAACCATCCTACCACCATCAGCACATATCCCATCCATTCGCTTCCAGTAATCGTCGTCGAACCGCCATCTGTGACATCGCCTGCGTTAAAGTCATGTGAGTTTGGATCCGGCGGAGCGGCATAGCCGTCAGGGCCACTCATCACTGGGGCATCGCCGCTTCCAGAGTCCTTCATGTAGAAACCATATTGTATCAGTGTGATTCCTAGACCGGCACGCGATCCGTTTTTGGCGGCATGTGTTGAGTGGAGTAGGTATGTGAGCAGAAAGCCAACGAGCTGGAAAGAGGTCGATATCATGCCGTTCCATATGAAGGAAAACACTGAGCCAACAGGCATTCCGTCAACGTAGACTTCATCCAGGCCGCCGAGGCCAGGTGCCAGAATAGTTGTTTCCCAGTATGGCGGCGCAGCGTCGGCGGCGGCTTGTTCATATGACTATGGGGTAAAAAATTAGCAAAGGTGCAAACACGTCATATGCTGGCAAGAGTCTTACCGGCGGCTGTTCATCCTTCTCAGAGTCTGATCTCTCAGGGCGTGCCGACATGTTTGCGAAAACACCGTCTGTGCCTACACCGCCCCCAACGACTCGTGGTCGTGAACCCGATGACGAATTTGGTTGTGCTGGCGTCGGCTGGGGAGATGACGGCCCATGATCGACGGGCGGCAAATTGGTGGTGGAAGGCGTGGTATTTTGTCTCACAAGACGTTGTCTATCGTCGGCCTCATCGTCACTAGCATCCTCATCGTCAAATGCATCTTCCAGGTCCGGGTCAACACGATTTCGTCGAGTCAGAGAAGAGGCTCGTGAATGGAATGATGGCGGCGGTGAGCTGGGGACCGGGTGTGAAGGTTTTGGCTCGTACGACGATTGGAGGTCGTCGTCATCGTGTTCATTAACCTATCGTGGGCAATTAGTAATGCAGCGCTCGCCGGGATATAGAGCGCCAGGAAACTAGGACCAAGTGGCAGAAAAATCACTAACCCGTTCGTATCTTCCGGGACCAGGCATCGTGACTGATGCCGCGATGACAGCGACGACTGAGGGTTGAAAGGGAAGAGTTGCTGATCGGTTGTCAGGGATCGCTGCCACGCACGTAATCAAACGAGGGGAGGCGGAGCACGAGTCAGGGATAACGCCTTCTTGTGTGATGCAAGAGCAGAGGGGGCCGACAAATTCGAGATACGGCGCACGAGTAGGGAAAAAAGTGAAAAGAAATCGCACAAAGGTATTCGAAGGAACGAACTAGCAGTGGATTAAATGGGATAAATGACGGTACCCGGCTCTGAGCGTTGAAGAAACAGGCTGACGAAGGACTTGAGAGCAGACTTCGGGAGGCAGCACTGAGATTGCAAGCTAACCAGACACGACCTCGCATCTAAAGCAGACATGGACCTCAGCGCTGGTGGCAGCAAGTGGAAACCCCTAGAACGCCCGCTACGGCCACTAAAATCAAGATGCGAATGACCGCATCATCTAATGGAGCGACCTGGGATTGGCACTGTATAGATGGCCGAAAGCATCTAATGTCAGACAGTGTGAACCTTGAGCCACATACATTATGTGGGCCCCGCATCTGTCCCTTGAGCACGAGAGTGGAGATCCGATCCACCCGACCGACCTCACGCTTGACATTTTATCTCAATTATGTAAGTCATCATCAGTTGGCCCAGGACAGAATCGTTTCGCCATAAAAACAGCATCACCAGCACCTCACCAGTGCCAGTACCAGTACCTCACCACCAGCGGACAGCCATGTCGCGCTCCATAGCGGTAAGCTCCACGCTGCCCTCCTCTGTCTCCCCCCAATTGCGATGCCCAAGCTCAATCTTCTAACGCTAACCACCACCACCTCAGCGCCGCATCTACGCCGACGCCTTTGCAAAATGGCCCAAGCAAGACCTTCGGCCCGACTACCAACTCCAAGACGTCCTCAAAGCTGCCGTCGAAGAGCGCTACAAGAACTATAATCCCGCCATGGAGGCAGAGGAGACATTGAAGGCGAGAGCTCTGCAATTCCTTGTACAGGACAAGTTTAACAACAGGGTACGTTAGTCCGCCACTCGCCGACAAACGAGACTACGTAACCATACATCTGGATACACTTTTCTTGCGTGCATCAATTGGTACTGATGTTACGATGCAGTATAAACTCAAAGGGCCAATGCTGGAACCAAAGAGCCAGCCGACCTATTTCCAAGATTTAGTACGAGAGATTGAGGAGGCGCCGAGGAGGACGTGGCTAGAACGATTAGGCAAACGACTATCCGGAATGATTCGACTTCAATAATGGCGCTTCAAGCCGATTTTGACATTGCTTCACTCCCCTTCGATAGATGTAATGTGTCGGAGAATGCAGGAATGGGCTCCCTGGATATCCCGTGACTGCTTGAAATATAGGGAACAGAGGAACACGATACCCCCTCCGTGGCACGAGACTAGCTGTACGATATCTGTACGAGATAGCAAAACGTGAAAAGAAAAAATGATATTTGCATCGTATATTATCCCAATGGTCTATATGGCTCTTTTCAAAGTCTACCACTGCATCGTGAAATGTTCACACTCGGCTACAAAACGCCCAAACCCCAGCCCCAAAGCCACCAGAAGCTCAGCTCAAATGTACTTCATTTCCGGATCCAGCCTGTCGAACAGGTCCATGCTCTTCTCGTACATGGTAAACACAATGCCGCCACTCAAGACCAACCTCGCCAGCCGAGGCAAGGCACCGCTCCAAAAGGTCAACACGCCCTCCTGCTTGAAGATCATAGTCGCGCAGCGGACCGTGTTCCCGTACTGCTGGCGGGCCTCGATGCTCTGCATCCGCGTCTTGATGGTGTCCAGGGGCTGCGTGACAAACACCGTCACCAGCCCGGCGAGCCCGCCCATGGCAAAGGTGCCCACGGCGCCGAGCTTCTCCCCAGGCGCCGTGTACGACTCGGCCATTTGCTTGAGAAAGGTGTACGAGCCGAAGCGGGTAGCGCTGTTGGCGGCCTGGCGCGCCGTCGTCGGCACGAAACCCTGGAAGAAGCCGCGGATGCCGCGTTCGCGCGCAATGATGGGCACGGCATGCAGGAACCCGCGCATCCGGGGTTTGGGGGACTTTTTGTCGTCGATGCTGCGAGGCAACAAGGGCGGTGTGTGTCAGCGGGTAGATTCGGCAGAGGGGATTGCACGCGGAGCAAAAACGTACAGGGTCGTCTTGATGCTCTCCGTCGGCGTCACGGCCAGCAATGATTCTGTGACGCCAGCTCCAAAGCCGGCGAGGACGGTTCGCGGGCCAGATAGCTTTCCATCAGCGTCGGCAAGCATTCTCTTGTACTGGTCGAATGCGACGAAGCCTACAAATCACACGGGCGGGCTATTAGCACCGGGCAGCAGCGCGACGGACGGGGGAGACGTTGGCCAACGTACGAATGCCAGCCTTGGCCGAGTTGCCAATGATGAGCGTGGTGCATCCTGCGTACCATTGCTTTCCAAACGGCGGCCAGGGCAATTTCTGGCCCTCGGCCAACCGCCTATTCAGCTGCGATCTGGTCTTGGCGACTGCGCAGGTTAGTATCGTAGCTATTCGACGCGCCGAACCGGGTTCGAGGGCCTACGACATACATTCCGCAGGATATGTAATGGCTGAAACCAGAGTATTAGTACGGCATTGGTGACCAGAATGTAGTCCGCGGGGATTGGGCAGCATACCAATCTCGATGGCCCCAGCAGTCGAGCCCGCCAGAATTGACCGCAGAGCGCTGGGGCTCTTCTTCTTGTCCGAGTTCGCGGGATCCTGCGGTTGTGACGCCATGGTGCCTGCTGGTGGTGGTGAGCAGGACAAAGTTGGTCGTTGGCCCAAGATGACTGATGGACAGCCGACGGCAATAAAATCACGGACGACGGCCGAAAGGTGGCCGATGGCGGGCCGGTTATTTTTTTTGAAATTGCAAGTGCCATCACACGTGTTGCCGGCCGGTGCCGCTGGGGCCAGGATGTAGGCCTGGCGGCTAGGCCTCAAGGTACAGCTAGCACTTGAGGTCTGGTACGGCGCACCTGGGTACTTAGGTACCTAATGTTAGGGGCTCAAGTGGTCGGTGGTGGTGGACTCAGCGCTAACCGCTTGGGCCTGGCTGCAACTGCGCATGTCCGGTGGCTGCGAAACATTCAGTGGTGGCTCAGGAACAGCACGACATCCGGACTCAGACATCTGCAGTGCCGCGCAGGGCCATAGCTGAATGCATGCATCACTTACGTGGCACATGGATGCACATGGCCGCACGGGCAGATTCGCAGGGATTCAATCATCATATCTCACCAGACTCTTGCATGACCAGACAGGCAGGCACTGTGCACGGAGTACTTATATAAGAGCCAGGGACCAGACTCTGGTCCTGCCTGCTGGCATCACGTCCAATGTCACTCCGCTTCACACCTGCACACGAGTAAAACTGTGTATTCCATGTGCAAAATTCAAACCAGTTCCAAGTCGTCATCATAAAATGCCCTCTCTATGCTCTTATTATTCGCAGGGTATCCGGATCCCGGGGAGACAACCCCATCACGCATACTAATCCCAGTCTAATCTCAGTTTACCCAGGCAAATTTCCAATAAATATATCATGCTTGCAAGTATATAGGTATGTCCAGTACTCCGTATCTATCGTGTATTCTCCTCGTCTGTCTCGAGCGCATCCTCTTGCACCTGCTGCTCCGAAAGCTTGGGGTTTCTCAGTGCCAGGGCAAACGCAATCATTGGTATGCACAGACACAATCCCGCCGTGCACAGCAGCAGCTGTACCGACTTGTAACTTTCGATAATGGCGTTTCGAATTTCCGTGCCAACGGGGTACTGTGCCACTATGGGAAATGGCGATTTATAAATGTCCCGAGCAAGCGTCTCGTTGGGTTGAAAGGCCAGGTTCTGCTTCAGCGTGGGATACAGGGCTTGGCTCCAGATAGCGCCAGCCAAGCAGGTGCCAAAGGCGCTGCCGACGTTATAAAAAGACAGGTACAAGCCGGTCAGGATCGCAACGTGGTCGCGAGTCGCCGACGCCTGGATAGACGCCTGTGTTGGGTACGCAAAGAGGCCGCTGGCAAGTCCCATGAGGACCTGCCCGCTAATGATACCTGCGTGCGAACGAGCCGTCGCGCCCCCGGGAAAGTTGTAAAGCACAACAAAGGCAACGGTGAACAGAATCGTGCCTCCGACAATGATGGCTTTCAGTCGTCGAACTCTGTATACCACGAGGCCTACGATGACGCCGCTTATAACGCCAAAGAAGGAATAAAAAGACAGAATGCGGGTCGCCGTGCCGATGGAAAAGTCGAACGCCACGATGAGGACCGTGTACAAGTAGTTGCCCTGGACATACCAGGCAAAGTTCAGCAAGCTTCGAACAGCGAGGGCAGACCAGACGCCGCGATCGGTCAAAAGGTGGAAAGGCACAAGGGGCGTCTTGGCACCGCGGCGTTCCCAAATGATGAATATCGGGACAAGGACGAAGCCAATGCCGAGCGACAAAATGACATAGGGGTTCCTCCAGTGCTCAGTCGTCGTTCCAATAATGGAGACGGGTGCGAGTATAAAACTGAATCCGCCAACCATGGTGACGAGTCCAACGACGTCGAGCTGGTCCGCCAGCCCCTTTGTCGATTTTCCGAGCCCCAAAAAGTTCCATCTGTCACGAAAGTTCTTGGGCGCACCGTGCTTCGGCAGCGAGACTCGGCGGTCAATCTTGTACAAGGTGGTAATCAGGGGCAAGGAGCAAATGGGATAGATGATGCACCACATGCCAATACCCCAGCGCCAAGTGGTCACGGCCAAGACGGCAGACGTCACGTTGCCGCTAATCCAGGTGTTGACGACAAAGGGCAAGGCAGGTATGTAGCTGAAAAACACGCGGGCTCGCATAGATGAGAAGTCGGCAACGAGAACCTCGAGCAGCAGCACGATACAAGTGTATCCGACCTGGTAGATGATGGCGCCGACGCAAAAGGCATATACGGAGGAGGCGGTGGACTCGATGGTCATGCCGACGACGTAGCAGAGGGTGGATGCCACTACGATTTCAAAACGGCCAAATATGTCTGCGATTTTGGCCGCTGTCGGCTGGACGGCCACGGCGATGACGCTTCGGAGCACATTGATGGTGGACAGGTACGAGTGTAGGGAGAAGGAAGAGGTAGCGTACGGCTGGTAGGTTGAACGGACTTGGCTCTCGAGGCCATAGGCATACCCGACGAGGAATATCCCAAAGAAAAGCCATGCTCGCTCTGCAGTCGTAAGTTGCGATGCCACTATTTCCATTCGCGCCACGCCAGGGGCTCGGCTTCGGACACGACCGGCGTCAGGCTGGGACGGCAGAAGGGATGTCTGTTCGTGAACATGTTGGGAGCTTTGGGAGATGCGGCCGAACAGCGGTGTTTGAGACGTTGAGCGCGGCATTTTGTCTTAGTCGGATATCGGCAACGGGCCGCAGTCACGGCCTTGCCTTGGACGATGGAGGATGGATGGTTCACAGGTCCGAGGAAATGGCGCAGGGTGTTTGCAACTCATGGCTGGAGGAGGGAAAGCAAGCAGGAAGCAAAGAAATCAAAAAAGAAGGACACAAGATGTCCGGTAGTCATCAGGAGAAGGGCCAGGGGGTGAGCAACAGACAATGTGACCAGTGTGTGGCCGACGTGAGCGAGGCAAGCGAGGCGGGCAGAGTGACTTGCAGTGACAGTGACTTGGCTGGGCATCGGCAAGGCACATGTACACCACCCACTGTACACATGTGCACCTGGCATGGGCAGCTGGACAGCTGGTGGGAGCATGCAGTCGGCTGATCAGATAAGATCAGTGATCGGCTCTGGCGGCTGAACATGATTGACGGCGGTGGTAATTTTAGGCCTCCGGGGGGGCGCTGCTAGGGGGGGCCTGGCGCCGCTGGGGCCTGCGCCCGCTATAAATCCCAGTGCCCAACGGGCCGTCCCAGGCAGCCACCCCACTGTAACCACGTCATCCGACAGTCACGTTGTCACTTAGTCTTTCGCATGCAAATGCTGGGTTTGGACCGAGGCGAAGTACGCATGCAGCTTTGTGCCTGAGTTTCACCTTTTGATGTCTTTGTTGTTCTTTTCCTCGTTCCTTTTGCAAGCGTCAGTGCCGTTCCGTCTTGTGCCGTCACACGGAGAAACATGGTCATCATGTCTCTACCACCTTCATCCTGTTGCACAACCTCAACCCAGTGCCACTCATCCCCCAGGACTTAGGAGGCGCCCGTTTTGGAATGTGGAGCCGAACTCGGCATCCTTGGCCTCATCCTCTGAACAAGGGCCCCCGTGGACCGTCTCAGCTGAGGTGCTCCGTAATAAATGGCATTGTATCTGCGTGTATGTTGTGTATGGCCTCCTTGCCTCGGCGGTCCACGTCGCGCGAAATAGTCCGAGATACTCCGGAGTGACAAACCTTCTTGTCCGCTCGTACGCTTACCAACCAGCCAGCCAACCAACCGTCGGAATACGACGTCCAGGAGCGGCAAACCGAGAAACCCTGCACACAGCTGAACCATCGTCCGCGACCCCAGCGGCTAGCAGCTTGTATCACGGAGTACTGTTTTGCCATGTTTTTGTGCAAGACATGAGGTGCATGCAGCAGGACAGCTGCCTGATCTGGGTACTGCTACCTGGGCTGCGTCGGCTGCGTGTGACTGACTGACCCGAATCTTGTCAGGTCCGTCTCAAGACCTGACTGCGAGCCTTGCAGGTAATTAAATACTACTCGGTTGTCGTCCGGCGGTCCATCCGGATGGGCTGCGAGGCTGGAGAAATGAAGCTGCGGCTGAGGTGGTCAGCCCCCAAAATTGACTTTTTTCTTTTTTGCCCAACATTAGGCAGTCTCTTGCTATCCTAGAAGAACGTCTATTCCATGTACTCCTTCCACCACAACAACGCGCCGTGCCAGCCTGTCCAAAAGTACAAATCCTACACCAGCGACGCAAAGGGGTCGTCAGCCGAGTCCGTGTTGCGGATATACTCGGATCTTCGAGCAATATCGCCCGCCACGTCGGGCCCATATATCTCACTGACAAAGGCGTACATCATGTCGATTCCCGCAGAGATGCCCGACGAGGTCCAGATATTACCATCCGTGACCCATCTGGCCTTGGCAACCCAGTCGACCTTGTCATCGAGGCTCACAACCTAGGGTGCCATTCCGTGTCAGCGTCATCAGCGTACATACACTTGCGTCCGAGACAAGAAGGAAACCATACCCATTTGTACGCAAGCTTATTCGTAGTCGCCTTCTTCCCCTCCAGCAGGCCCGCCCTCGCCGCCAGCGAGCTCCCCGTACACACGGTCAACAGATACCTGAGCTTGGGGTACGTGGCCCGCAGAAAGGCAACCAGCGGCTCTGTCGACTCGAGCTGTCGCGTTCCTCCGCCGCCGGGGACGAGGAGCACCTCGAGGTCCTCGGGCGCGTTGTCCAGCGAGTGCGTAGGGACGACGGACTGCCCGACGGTAGGGCTCGTGGGCTTGACTTTGGTCGACACGGGCTCCAGGGTGGCTGCTATGATGGAGAAGTGGACGGGCGCCGTTTGCGACAGCATGTTGAGGATGTCGATGGGCCCGAAGGCGTCCAGCGCTTGGAACCCGGGGAACAGGAGGATGCCATACTTGACGGGAGGGCTGTCGGCCACCGGCGACATGTTTGCAGCTGGACCTGAGTTGATTGAAGTCGAGGTTGAGGGAATTGATTCAGAGCAGACGGGACGCAGCTAACATGGCGTTTCTCTTCAATGTTGCAAAAGCCCCACCGCATTGACAGGGCCCAGGAACAGGAGTGTATCATCATGATTCATGTCATGTCGAGTTATTTTTTGCGATTTTACTATTATTATTGTTATTGATTTATCTATCAAATTCTGCACTGAAAAAAAAAAGGCAGTGTCTAAAAGTAAGTCATCAAGATCAAGCGTGTGACTGCGTGTCATGTTGAAACTTACCGTCTGGTGTGGTGTTGGATGCGCAACGCTTTGAGAAGAACGAGATGTGGAATAGGGCTCCTCCACGGCATCCACCACGGCAGCGGCCATGGTGTAACGGTTAGCATGGCTGATTTCCATTCAGCCGATTCGGGTTCGACTCCCGATGGCCGCACACTTTCTCTTTTTGATGCTGTCAGTGCCCGTTTCTTTTTTCCATCAGACGACAACCACCAAACATTACGTCTACCCTACAAAATAAAAGGCAGTGAGCCCACGTACAACGGCGCCATCAGAAACAAAACATGTAGCGCAGACCTGGCACCATGAGTCGACGATCCCACGTCTCGTGCTGCCCAGCAACGGCTTCAACCGCCGTCTTTGCCCAAACAGCCTGCAGGGCAGAGACGGCATCCAACGGCCCCAGAGCACCAAGGTAATAGCACAGTCTTTGCAACGACGCGCAGATAAACGCCTGCTCGTGCGACGTTCCAACTCTTGGATCAAGTTCCATGCCCGCCACCCAAATCGGCCAAAACGAAAACTTGCCCACCCATGCCGGACCACTGCTCTTCTCCATGGCCCAGAGGCGGTGCAAGGCTTGCAAAAGTCCGTTTAGCGCAGACTGGTGTAGGTTTTCGACATCAAGAGGAACGTGTTGTTCTGATTGAAGCGGAGCCGCGATGAGGGACGCAAGCGAGTCCGGCACGGATTTGCCACGGTCCATGTAAAGCGTTCGAACGCAATATAGCATAACGGCGTATTGGAAGGCTCGGGCTAGATCCTCCGTCATGGCTTGATACGTGGCGCGCGGCACCGCAATTGCTCCATTTTGGCGAGTATCCCGAATCTCGGGGGACCAAGATGGCGCAGAGGAGGAGCCGAGCTCGAGTAACCGAGACTGAGCCCAGGTCACCGCATCAAATGACGCGATGCGGTGGAATATTTGCCAACACGCCGCATCCAGATCGGAGCCTTGTGCCTCGACTCCCTGACCAAGGAAGCGTATCTGGTTGATTCGTATGATGCATTCGAGGAGTCGGTTTGCGCAGGGAAAGTCGGAATTTGCGCCGTCCCTGCAAATCGTGTCCAGAAACGGCACGTACTCGAGCTGAGCGAGTGTGTCGCGGGAATTCAACATGTTGCTGGGTGTGAATATGGCACCAAGGATGTCCACGCTGACCATGCTGTCAACCTCGTGCTCCTTGAAGGGCAGACATGGCTCGGAGAGTGAACCTACAAGACAAACGTGGCCAAGCCCTCACCAATGTTTGCGTTATTCTCCGGCAGAAATGTTTGGAAACCGCCGCGCTGGGCGATGATGGCTCTTGCGGCATCAAGATGCGCCGGCCAAGCCCCAAAGGCGGATTGCTGGATCTACTTGCACCGTCAGTTAAGCATGCAGCCGAGGCCGCTTCTGAATGGGCACCACGAACCTCTACCCTCACCAGGGTAATGATGGCCGCGAGTACGACATCACTATACCGGAGCTCTTGATCCTTCAGGTCCTCGCCGAGCTGCCGCAGCGTGCGAAGGTGGTGCTTGAATATGACGCCAACGGACGGGTTTTGAAACGACGATATCCGGTGTTTCGTGACATGGACGAGCTGGCTACGGACGTTGCTCGACGTCTGTGGAAAACTGTCCTGCGTCGCGTGGCACCGTATGACCTGGTGTGTGAGACAGCACGAGATGACCATGTCTATGATGACGTCTGGGAAATACTGCCAGTACTGGAGCTCTACTCTATGGGGGTTGACCTCGTTGTCGAAGAGAACCATGTCTGAAACAATGTACTTGTTCACTAGTTGCGAAAAAAAAAAAGGCACGTCAGTCTCGCTCTTGTGAAAGGGTCATGATGCGAGGGCAAAGCGCGTGGCATACTATAATCCAGCATGGAAAGGGCCAGCATGTTGTTGTGATATCCTGCAGGGACCAACTCGGACGATACGGCCTGCTTCTTGACCAGTGCTCTCCTGCCATCCGGGGAGTCTGCGTGGTTCACAAACACCCATTCCGATTCATGGCGTGCTTGAGGCTCCGACTGTGCCGGGGACTCTCTTGTATTCTTGGGCATCAGCACCAATCTTGGCCTCCCCTTCTTTTTCCCCGTCGTCGCCATCGACTCTGGTTCTTTTGTGCTCTCATCTGCCGACTTTCCCACCTGCGCAGGCGATTTGGGCTGTACCCAGAGAATTGCCTGTGGCCCGTAGCCCAGGCATTCCACGCCTCGTGCCAGACACTTGTTGCAGCTGGGCCTGGTGGCATCGCAGCGAAGCCGCTGACGCCGGCACGTGTGACAAGGGCCGCCTCTACTGCCG
Organism: Metarhizium robertsii ARSEF 23; assembly: GCF_000187425.2. NCBI lineage: Eukaryota > Fungi > Ascomycota > Sordariomycetes > Hypocreales > Clavicipitaceae > Metarhizium > Metarhizium robertsii. The sequence continues at coordinate 353,171 of NW_011942151.1, read as the reverse complement.
CTGGAAGTCTCGGCCGGGTTGCTTGTATGAACTTGCCAAGAGGCGGTCCGTTGATCCGGCGGCGGCATTGTGGTGTTGTAGGATTTGTCGAGTTCGCAGCTATGCTTGCCTGGCAGAGTTCAGGCACTGGTAGCAACCAAGGCCAATGAATACTTCAGATAGATCCATCTGTCCGGTCCCTCGGAACCATTTGCACTGTCGGCCGGTCGGAGATGACATGGGGTTACATTTCAGCCCTCTCAACAGAGGCTGTGTTGGTGAGCGCCCGGAAACGCCTTACCGGGCGTCCAGCCAAAACCCTGCACCGCTCAGAGGCCTGTCATTGTGGTTGTTGGATGGTGGATGGTGGATGGTGGGCTGTGGCGGTGGGCGCTCACATGCTGACGGTTGAAGTTGGCCAGCTTGCGTATCATGAACTTGACATGAAGATTATACCAGCCTCAATCCCTATTCTTGTCGACAGTCTAGGTGTGGATGCCAATCCAAGATCCAGGTTGGTCCAATCACCTCTCTGTATATATTTATCTAAAAGGCCATACTGTTCTACAATAGAAAAACGTGAACAAATTGAGTGTAGAACAAGGAGCTCTGAGGTGCAATAGAAAGTGAGGAACCAAATTGATGTCAGTCTCTTGTCAGTGAATGAGCAAGTAGCGAGGAACACTGAAGCTAAAACTGGGTTTTTACTCTTTATTGCCTATTAGCCACATGGTCAGCAAGTTGAACTCGAGCATCTCTGTCGTTTTAGGCATCAAAGATATGTCCGGCCCGCACGTACACTCATTGACATGGCTTTAATCACATCATTAAATCACCAATAAATCTTGAAAGAGGGAAAAGGGTGGCGGTATATTTCTCCTACGCTACTTCTTGTCCCATCATGCAATAGCCGGCCGAGCTTAAACTCCTGGAGGAGAACTCCATACAACGACTATAGCGTTTCCTTATAGGTCGGAAAATCACCAAGACCTCGCAATGCAAGACAGCCCGAAAGGTTTAACCCTTGATTGCAACTTCAAAGTCATTTGCAATGTTCCAATAGGCTTGATTATATGCTTTTCGCCTCTTCTCCTATAGTTTGCTGTATTAGCTTCATTACTCGCAACTTAGTCAGCTTTGTAGATTACTTACTTGCTCATCCAGTCTACCTGGTGCCTCATCAGCTTTCTGGTCTGCTATATTAATGAGCTCCGCCAATTCGTCCACCACGACTTTCGCCTTCTTGATCAATTCCACTTGTCTAGTCGACCGATCCTTCCATTGTTTATGTCTTTTGGCTTGTTCATCCACACTTGTGCGTATACGCTCCTCCACTTCCGCGTTTTTCTCGTTGAGGGCTTTGAGGGCCGCATTGAGCTTGCCAACGTTTTGACGGGGGTCCAGAGCAGGAGCAGCTATAGCCAGCCCAGAAAATACAGCAAGAAGAACACTTGAAGCTTTCATATTGATAAATGGAGTTAACGAGTGTAGAATAAGGAGTAAGCCTTGGGGTGTTCTTTATGGGAAGTTATAATGTAATCATGGGTGATGAGTATTGGATTGTGAATTAGCACCTTGGAAAGTTGGAGATGGGGTGTGCATTGGACATATATATAGATATATGCATCGGTATTCTTCTACACAAACGTGATCAATGAAAGTAGCGTAGTGTGTACACGATGCGCTCTTGTTTCTCATGTCACCAAAACAGCAAACTGACTCGTGGAAACTCTGGTGGTCGTGCATGGCGACAACCTTTGGCGGGTCGAATTGCACACTATATTAACCGCACACGATAATGAAGGACATAGCCCAAGGGCCCTGACCGGCATTCCCCTCGAAAACCTGCATGCCAAGGAGTCGCAATGGTCGGTATTCCACGGCAGATGGTTGTGACATGACTCACGCATGGTAACATGCTACAACCCCAGCTTACCACCAAACAGACACTCTATAGTCGTTATGCCAGGCCCTCGTGACGCGATATTATCATCCCTCGGCGTAATTAAATGGATTTACGACCGCAGTCAAAGTAACACCCGAAACAACTCCCGGATGCGGGAACGTCGGAGTTTGCGTCAAGTATGCTTAAGTGGTGTCACAACTCAGAGCGCCAATTTCCATAGAGGGAGCTCAAGGATATTGAAATAGATGCTCAGCAGCTCAGCGGTTTGCTCGGAACTGATTCCTTTGCATTTCCACAGTTTGTTTTCCTATCTTGCAAGGGTTCGATGCCAGAGCGTCATGTGGCTTGCTTGACATGAAGCCAATTTTTGCCGACCTGAAAATGCAGCCCAGAACAGATGTCCTCATCTTATTTAATACCGGGCATCCCCGTGGCTCTGGCATTTTAGTGACTGGTGTTTGGGTGAGTCTCATGGGCAACGTAGCACTCGAGGGCTCAGGCCTTCTCAACCCTTTACCCCTGCAAAACTCAAACCAACAAACGGTTTTTTTTTCTATTGCCGCTTGGGCACCGTTGCCACGTGGGATGAAGTAATATGTCTTAGCGGCAGCGCCATGATCACATCATCATCGCCTGAGTCTGGGCACTTAGCTTGAGGCGGCGGCAGCTGGGATTATGCTTCTTGGGGTTCAAGTTTAAGCCGCCCTGCGTACAAGCCTGGCCTATAGCAGCACGTGCGCGTTTAGGTGGATGAAATAGATGAATAGTAAAGAAGAAACTTTGCGAAGTATTGGCCAGGTTGAGAAAGATTTGAATAACACTGTTTGGCATGACGTAAGATCAGAGGAGCTTGCCATTTTCGCCCCCTTTTGATGCACTACGCAAGGAGACTGTTGCAATAGCGAGGTATCTACTCGCCCATGAGCACCATCGTAATGACAGTAGAATTTTAACAATATATACTACATAAGCGCATGCGCAGCTTGTAGCCATGCAGTCAGAAGCTTGTTTACTAACAAGCTTGTTTTTAGGAGAAATAAGAAACATCAACTATGTCATCGCCCAGAAGGCGGGGAAATAACCTTGTCAAGAATTTGGGAGATGGCCAATCGTTTCTTGTCTGGGACTGTAGTTGGAAAAATCCTCCACTTGTCCAGTTGGACGATGAGATGAAGCACGAGTAGCCACCGGCACTGTTGTGGATGTGATTTTATGCCAATTGAGGCTATTATATCGACGATTCCAGGTACTTCCCGGTGCTTGTCAGCGAAAGTAAACATTCCATATATATAGCTTTTGTCCTGATAATCCGCTGTATGCGCTCATGCAGGCGCATTACATTCTCCGGGTTGTGTTGGCTCGTTCCCGGCAGTTCGGCTGCCAGGGGGATTCCAGTGGTAGCTGATAAACTCTCATTATTTGTACTACATATGTAGTCACTTCACATCTGCAGCGAGTTGCATTACTGGGTTTTTCTCGGCATCCTTGCTATTTTGTAACAGGACTTGTCAAACAGCTTGCGAAAATCAGGCCACAAGGTGGCGTAATAATATTGACGGCCGACTCTGATGAAGAGCTGTGTGGTAGAGAATGGCAAGTGGCTTCAGACGTGAATCAGCATACAAATAACCCAAACATGGTAGAAAGCTAGGATTGATACGGATTGTCACGGCTAAAGAGACACATCTATTCTTGTGAATATAACAGACACAAGGGCTATGGAGGGCCTTATACCGAGTTCATATAGCCGAGAAAAAGGTGAAATGTTCATCAATCTTGCTTCCATACTCCGCTTTTTGTCGCATTGGCAAGAGTGATAGAGGCAGTCTACGCAGTAAGAATGCAGCCTCCTGCCTGGTGACATTGCACAACATCGAGCCTGATATGTATTGGCACCTGAGGGTGGCGTACATCTACCTTGAGATGCTGCCACTCAGCGAAGTCGAGTCTGATTACCTAAAGAAAACCCAAGAATGTCACCTATTTATTTCAGCCGCAAATGTCTTGGAATTCAGCGCGTGGTCTCCGCATCATCTTGATTAGCGACCTCATCGCGGTCAATCGTCGGCCTTGTCAACACTGTTTGTTGGAACATGTCTTCAAAATCCTCTGCCCGAGGACTCTTTAAGAAGTTCGGGGGAAGCGAAGAGGAAGGGGTAGGGGCGCAGAATAACGGACACACGCCCATGGTATCGCAGCTCGAACGTAAAGCGGAAACTTGGATGACTGGCGACCCGTCCCATCTTCGGAATCCGAACGACGGCCATCCTATTGAGCCTCAAGCAAGCGAGCAGGCCAAGCCGACTGTCCAGTATACATGCTCTGCATTACCCACGACTTCCATAGCCCACAATCCCAGTCAAAACGATTCCCCAAGGCCCTCCGCGCCTGGGACGACTGGCGAGCACACGAATTCGCAGGCGCCACGCAAACAGAGATATAGGCTCAGCCTCACTAGTCTGAGCATTCAGTTCTCCAAGTCACCCGAAACTTATGAGTACGCCCCTCTACCAAGAGGAAATTACACCCGATACCTAGTCCTACAACCCGGAAAGGACAAGGAAGCCCTCTTGTGCCATCTTCACACTTGTGCGCTCACGGACTTATCGGAGGTTGAGACCATCTCCTACGTATGGGGTAGCAGCAACAAGACCAAGCGGCTGTGGTGTGCCGGAAAGACTATCCCCATCACAGTGAACTTGCGGGATGTGCTGAGACGGGTACGATTACCGGATGCACCAAGAACGCTGTGGGCAGACTCGATCTGCATCAACCAGGAAGACCGGAAAGAGAAAAGCGAACAGGTCGCGCTCATGGGCCTCATCTTCGGGGGAGCCAAAAGGACCCTAATCTGCCTCGGCCTAGACAATGGACAAGGCAGCCTTGTGGAATCTCTGCTAGTCGACGTCAACCAGATGATTCAACAGTTCGGCTCTTGGGATCAAATACCGCCCCTAAGCCAGGACGACCCCATAGCCAAGGATCCTAGATGGGGCTTTCTCGGCAACATGATCGTCTCGCCATGGTTCAGTCGTGTTTGGGTGGTGCAAGAGGCTGCTCTCTCTAGAGATGCCCGTGTTCTGTACGGCTCGACGGCGTTCCCGTGGCTGGATTTGGTCCGAGTTCACTTTTGGCTCCTCCACAAAGCCCAATTCCTATGTTTCAAGCACCGGTTATTTCTCTGCGATGTCCATATAACCGGTCTTTGGAACAGAGACCGGCCAGACTCGGAAAACTTTGTTGCGTTTCTAGCCCGGGCAAAGGGTCTTCGGTGTTGGGATGCCAGGGATAGGGTCTATGCGTTTCTCGGACTACGCATGGCCCAAGTTGGTCTTGGAAGCGGCCCAATTGTGGTGCCAGATTATCAAAAGCCTCATGATGAAGCATTCCATGAGCTGGCGCTCGAATTTCTCAAGCATACCAATGACCTATGTATTCTGTCAGCAGTGGATCACACTTCCGAGACGCTCAAGTCGGACTTTCCATCTTGGGTTCCCAGATGGGACTGTGCTGTTTCCGTTGACCAGTTTGGTCTTCATGATGTGCCGTATAACGCATCACGAGGGATGAAGCAGACAAAGCTTAGCTTTGTCTCCTCTACAGGCTTGAGGGTTCGTGGGTTCACCCTCGACCGAATCCACTTCCGGTCCAAAGCCCTTCCCAAGGCTTTGCCTGCGGCTCTTCATACTCTCTGGGAAGGCTTTTCGGCGCAGAATCAGAATTCGCTGGCAAGCCTATGGAAAGCTGTACCTTTGCCTCTACAGAATCTGTTGATTCTACTTGCAAGACGAGTCCCTGAAAAGAACAAGAATTTGTTGGTAAATCTTTGGGTATACCTAGCTGACACAAGGCATAAATCTGCATACGATGATGGCGAGCGTCTGTTTGCCTTTATCAAGACGCTGCGGCGGGGAGCACACGACGAGGGTCGTTGGGCGTTGACGGCGGATGAAGCGGCATTTTGTCTGAGACTTTGCAGGAAGAGCGCCTCTTTCGGCTGCGCGAACATGGCTGAGCTGGAACAGGTCGCGCAAGGCAGTGATGGCAGAGATTTCAGACTTCATACGAGTGCGTGGTGTACGGGTCGGAGGTTTATCCTCACAAGCAACGGCTACTATGGGCTCGCGCCCGAGGCTGCCGAGGAAGGAGATGTTTGCTGCATCATTCCTGGTTTGCGGGTTCCTGTCATACTGAGAGGGATGAATAAAGAACAACACTACAGACTGGTTGGAGAAGCATTCATCTTTGGCTTGATGGAAGGACAGGGTATTGCTAACAGGGAAAATTGGGGTTTGAAAGAGGAAGATATTATCTTGTGTTGAAGACTCCGTTTCGTGTCAATCGAATTGAACTGTTTATGGCGTCAAAAGTGTATCCCAAGAAGGCAGGCATCTTGGGCAGATGGTACCAACCCACGGCATTCCATTCGCAACCTGCACAAGAATTGTTACCAGTCAAGTTGGTACACGGAAAAGACCCAACGACTTGGAAGCCCAGCAAAGGGGCTTCACCGAAAAAGGACCTGTCGATTGGTTACACAGATTCAACACATGACCGGGCAAGAGGCCTAGGCACGGACGTTCCCTTCATGTATATATATTAATATTCAGTTGTTTCGCTCTGTAGTCAAATGAAATTACACGCATGATACAAGTATCGTGCAAGCGTAAAATCTAAAACAGTATTGTGCTGTACCAGACCAAGGACAGTAGGAGACTAGAAAAGTAGACCGTCTCAGCGCAATTAGTGCCGCGCCGCGGCCGCTAGCCAAGGCCATCTCGCGATAGCCTCAGCCACCGTCATCATAGAGGCAATCATGTATATATATTGACTATATAGTAGTCACCCTTCTCTTCCTTCCTCTTGTAAAACCAAAGACCTTGGATATCCTTCAGGATTCTCTTTCAATCCAAGCCTTTTGCTTCAGGCCTACTATCGTAGCCTTGTCACAGGAGTGAGACCTCTTGTTTGAGTCGTAGACGGGAGAATGCCGAGGATAACAAGTGTTTTTATTCCAACTATACATAAAGGACCGACTTTATTGAAAGCACCAGTTCACCACCAAATGTTATGGGTTCAATGATCAGTGAGTAACGATTTTGCAGCTGCCCGGGTTCCTGTCGCAGTTGCACTTGGAGGGAGCATTCACCCATCCTGTAAGACGACTATGCATTGCAGGCCAGCGAGTCAGCGAGCGACAATCTCGACAAAAGTGCGGTTGGGAAGAGTCTCACTTGGCAATGTCACTGGCGTAGCAGTGAGTAGCAATACCGTTCTGGAGCTGTCCCGTGTTGGAAATAGAGCCCGAATTGTAAATTCTGGCCGCGCGGTAAAACGCAGAGACGTCCCCACGACCAGACTCGTTCATGCAGCTGGCGAGGCCATCGCCAGAGTCAGTACCGGCAGCACCCTCACTAATCATCTCATAAATAGTAGAGGCAGGGCACGGGTTCTGGACGCGGCCGTTATCGTTGCAAGTGCCGTGGCCATTATGGTCCTGCATGAGGCCTGGGTTACGCACCCCCCAGTTGGTAGTCGGGGCACGAACGCAACCGTGGGATTCCTGCATCATGACGGCGAGGATGAACCGGTGGTCAACCCCAGAGGCATCGGCAGCCCTCTGTATGGCGTCGTAGATGGCACCAATCTCTTTCCCGCTGTTGTTGGGCTGAGGGGGGTTCTGGTTGCCGCAGGACCGCAACATCTGGCTCTTGTAATTGTGGAACATGTTCGCAAAAGAGACCCAGCGGCTTTTGGGGGGCCAGCCTTGTCTAGTACTTCCGTCACCCCAGTACATTGTATAAGAGTCGACGCCGTTGCCCCTGCCGTCATGGACGTTGCGGCTCTTGTGTGTGGCGAGGTTGCCATAGCGGACACGCTCGCCCTTCTGGCGTCGCTCCATGCGGGGAGAAACTGGAGATTCAGAAGCGGCAATTGCATTGATTGGGGGATGGTTTCCGGGCATGTAGTTGCCGCCATAAGGTTTCTTGACTGTGAAAACTGAGGCAGGGGGCTCTGAGATGACACTGGAGTCGGCGACTGAGGGAGGGTAAGGAACAGCACAAACCGCGCTGATAAAGACGGTGATGACGAGCTGTAAAGGAAATCAGTTTGTGTCCAAGTAGCCGGATGAATAACGAAAATACATTAGCAAGCATTGTGAGTTGCATCCTATGTACGAATAGCTCCCGATGTATTAGTGTTGAAAAAGAGCAGTGTATATCGTTGTTCAATGACCATGGAGGTTCACGACCAAGTGAAGAAGATTTTGCCAGAGGACGAGCTCTATAAATACTCGAGTGACTCCATATAAGGTGAAAAGCTCATCTAGTTGCTAACATGGCGTACATTTCTGAAAAACACCAACCTTGGTAGTTTCAGGCACGCCATGGCCGTAACTCGGCGTGTCAAGCAGACCAATTGTGCAACTATTGCAACGCAGAATGCATGCAAGCACCAACACGGATGACTTTACTTCACGTAAGCCCGCGCGACGAGTTTACCCCATGTAAAGCCCGTTGGAGTACTCTACATGTCAGTGCCATTAGCCGTATCACGCATGCCAAGACGGAAGATCGGGGTTGCAATAAGCTAGAACCATGTTAGGCTCCAAGTTGCATTGCCTCAACTGTTCTGCATGAGCCAACGGGCACTCGTGCACTCCCCGCACCATGCACACCCAGATTCATGTCTTGTGATGCTACCACGACACGCCTGAGCGCAGTCTCGGCGGCAATGTTGAAATTCTATGAGCTTGCAGCTCCAATCAGAATCCCGCATTGAGCAATACATATGCATCACCTCTGCAGAGGGCAGTCAGAAAAGTTGCTCGGAGCTCTGGCCAGTCCTTTGCTGGTGGTCGCACTTGGACACGGACGATAAGACAACAGGAGTTGTTGCCAGAGACCCAAGATTGAACTCGGTCATATTTGGTGGCCCGGCCTTGAGCCTAATGTGGCAGGTGGACGTTGACGCAGCGCAGTGACACAAGTTGACGAGGTGATTTGACCGCTTGCGGAGCTGCAGCCGAAGAACTGTTTATTCGCATCTAGATGGTGGTTTTGTCATGAGTGACTTGCGGGAACAGGAGGGCTTTTGGTAGTTGACTGAAAGGAGGTCAGCAACACCCCAAGTTTTGGCCAAAGGCATCAGGAATATATAAATTAAAGCTTGTCCAGATATAAGTTGGTGCTCACTCTTGGACGCGGCGCAAAGTGTTCAAGGTGCTGCATTGGAACATGAGATATGTAGTCCAAGAGCTCCGACGTCGTCTGCGTCCTACGACTGGGAAGCTACGAGCATATCCTCCCAAAGCCGGCATGACACTACATATGTACGGACGCCATTTCCACTCGGCAACGCCACCAAGCTCCCGTCCTGCATACATATGTAGCCCATGCGCCAGACCGTTGCAGCATCAGACTTCATCGGCTCCTTCAACGCCAGCCGAAACCACATGCAACCAACCAATATTGAACTAATTACCCACCCCTGCAGACTGAGGTGCACGATGCCTCTCATGCCATGACGAAATCGGCAGCTCGCGACCTCATCAAGGCACTTGCCCACTTTCTCCGGCACAGCTATGGCGTAAGAAACTCTGGACCCGGCCACGACATCATGTTATTGTTTCCGTGTCTACTAGCCAGAGAGCTCCTGCTCTGCATGTCCTACGGTGTCATTGGCACTGAGGGCATCTACACTGCTGCATCTCCGCCCAGCACACTTGCGGATTTGGCAAGACAAAAAAAATAGGATGGTCTGTGCAAGGTTCTGGTTCAAAGTTGGTGGTATCCTTGGCGTCGGCTCTGGCGATTCTGAGGCCACTGACAACATATGCAGGCGATACCGGACCTCCATCCAATATTTGAAGCTTGAATAGCATTCTGGACTCGACAGATGGACCGGGCGAAGAGAGCCGTCATGATCGGTGGGCTATGATGCTACTTGTTGTAGGCGCGGCCGAGCTGGTGGAGGATTATTGCTGTACTAAAGGGTCAACGGGTGTACTTGGTCATCATTTGCACTTTCCTCAGTGGGATCGTTGGGCACGTGATCAACTTGACTCCCACAAGCAACATCTCAACATCTTCTCAGCACCTCGAATCGTCAACATGGCTCGCGGAACCAAATCTAGCCAGAAGAGCAGCGACACGCTGAACCAGCGCCTGAACCTCGTCGTCAAGTCGGGCAAAATCTCTCTCGGCTACAAGTCGACGCTCAAGGCCCTGCGACAGGGGAAGGCGAAGCTGATCTTGATTGCTGCCAACACGCCGCCTCTGCGCAAGTCGGAGATCGAGTGTGAGTTTTGCATCCACCTGCTCGGCCAATCGACATTGACATGGTGACTGAGACGTTTTTATCCAGATTATGCAATGCTCAGCAAAACGCCGTTGCACCACCACGTCGGCAACAATGTATGACGCCTTTCTTCACCACCGAGCTTGATCCCCCGAACCCGACCCTCGTCACGGACGACGGAGCTTTTCCAACTGACGAGTTGCAATAGATCGAGTTGGGAACCGCCTGTGGCAGACTTTTCCGCTGCGGCGTCATGGTCGTTCTCGACGCTGGCGATTCTGACATCCTCAGCGAGCAGGTTTAGCCTGGTGGCCATTAGCAAGTACGTGTACCATCTATGAATACAAATCGAGTCCTGAGAAGCATTTCTATCCCGTGGAAATGATGGAGGACGATGTTTCTGACGCGGGTCCTGTCGCAGGAAAAGTCGCGCATTGCTCAAATAACCGGAAATGGTAAGTCACCCAAGAGTCTCGTCAAGTCCTGAGAAGCATTTCTATCCCATGGAAATGATGGAGGACGATGTATCTGACTCGGACCCCGTCGCAGGAAGAGCCGCATTGCTCAAATAACCGGAAATGGTACGTCACCCAAGAGTCTCCTCGAGTCCTGAGAAGCATTTCTATCCCATGGAAATGATGGAGGACAACGCAGATAATCTAGGATTCGTTGTAGCAAATGCCAGCCCGTCTCAAGTCCGGATCGTCCTTGGAACTCAGACGCAACATGTGATTGGGATACGTTACCTAGTCCAGATACCTCGCTAGATACTTCTCTAGATACATGACATTTCCTAATGAGACAACATTTAATTTCTTGCCAAGAAAACTCACGTACACTCATACATTTGGTGATTCCTTATCGTTTACAAATGCAAGGAGGCTGATGTGGAACGCAAAAGACATTGCATGAAATAAAGTTCTGGGCTATTCCAACCAAGTGGTCAAGGGAGAATCGATGATGACCTTTCCCTTGGGTCTCATTTACTCTTTCTTGACTCTGGGATCTAATCAAGCTTGATATGATAGAGCTGATACGCATTAGACCATGCCTCCAACGCACAGCTGTCTAGGGCAACATTGTATCAGTAGACGTCTCTTGATTACAGCGAGCCCAAAGCTTCGATTACGCTGGATACTTGTTCCGAGTCGGCTGCGACCACGTTCCATCTGCACCAGCAGAGCCCGGTTGAGCCCGACATACCCGAGTAGGATGCGCTGATGGGTCGCCGAGCAGCAGTGTGTTGGTCAAGAATGCCCAGAAAATCCCCAAAATCCTCAATCTCGAGGTCAAAAGTACCCACAAAACAGTCAGGGAAGAATGATGTGCCCATAGGAAGGTTGCAAATGGACATTTGCCGACAGGGGCCATGTGCAATATCACGTCCGCAAGGCGCATGAGGGGAAGATGCCAGTAAAGAATAAGAGGTATCATCTTTTTAGCAAGAATGGTGATGGAAAGTTCTGCTGCCTTCATTGCGCTTACGCAACAGCCCAGGGGCCGAACCTTCGAAAACACATCGGAAGACCAACTGCGCGAAGAGAGCGAGCTGCCCCAAAACAATTACTCTGCCAGGGCTAAGCCAGGTCCCAGCGCTCAACCAAGGACACATCTTAACGAAGACTCAGGCATGACTATCTGGGATCATATCGAGAATAGTGCGGCGACTTTTGACAGTTTGGACGAAGAGTTGATTCGAAAGACAAATACTGAGCTTTTGCTCCTAGAAGGTTAGTTCGTTCTATTGTCTAAAAGACTAGTCCTAGCGGTGTTCTTGTTTACTTAGGCGCCGACAGCTTCCAGGACTACGCTGAGGCCAAGCAAGAGATCATGGCTTACAATTGGCGACGTATGTGCCAGTACTCGTCGCCACCCTCAATGGAATGTTCGTGATACCTCGGAAGAAGAAGAAGACTGCTCGCTCCAAAGTCGTATTACACCAGATGCAGCTTTTGTGTCTATAAATCGTGGCAGTGTGAGAGTTGATCATGGTTGCGCATCATGTCACGGCAAAAAAAAAACAATGGTTGTGCGCGCTGGGAAGACATGGACTGCTTTGGAGGATCAAAGGGGCATCGTGCCAAAGGCATCCATGTCTTTAAAAAAACCAGGAACGACTCGAAATTACGCAAAGAGCATCTGAAATTGAATCCCTTTAGCAGGCCTGAGCAACCACACATGTTTCGTCTTTGACAGACCCTGGCGACTAGAGTAACTAGGCAGTGGGAGCTGGTAAAGTCTTCCAGGAGCAATCATGATTTCCGGCCTGTTATTAGGCGGCTGAAGGAGATTGACAAGGGAGACTTCCCGGCAGACAGTTTGGTTTGTGTGGATCTAGAGTTTGATGCAAAGCGCAACTCTGCTAAAGTCTACGAAATCGCTGTTGAACTTGTACTTTCTTCTTCTCAGAATTAAAGCATATTCCTTAATAATAATTTAGTAATATAGCTTTATAAGAATGCTTGAGAGCATTTCTATACACCTTGCTTTCTCGTATAAAGCTTTATCTACAACTAGGAAGAGGAGACATTTAATTTGGAATAATAGCTAGATTTATTAGCCTCGGGAAGAGAAAATGCAGATAATGTCAAACTAACAATTCCCATTGCTTCCAAATGCAATCTCGAAGAACCTTTATTGCATGCGCGAGATAACTATTATTATTCAGAGGGTTAAGCTCAAACTCCTCCAGGGCTAATAGCACGGTCTGCGACGTGAAAATCATCTTTTAAACTCTGAGCAGGTTGAGATGCACGGAGCCATGGTATTTTATTCTTGTTGATTTTCGGATCCATGCTGCAAGTATACTAATAGCCAGAGGGAAACGAGCGAGGGAGATGAACGAGACATTTGGACCTTGGGCTGGCGGAGGCGCCTGGGGGTATATTAAAGTGACTCGGCAGTGACTTTGGCAAACGGCACCTCGGTGAACATTGAAGTGAGAGAAGTAGGCCAGTGCAGCGTTTTGAGGTGCCTATATATATGAATTATGCACCACCGATCGACAGAAACTACGGGGTCAGAGATAAACTGGCCCTCATCTTCCGTAGTATAGTGGTCAGTATGCAAGCTTGTCACGCTTGAGACCCGGGTTCAATTCCCGGCGGGAGAGCCACTTTCCTTTTTGCCTCTGCAGGCGGTTTTTTCTTTTTTTTTTAAAAAAAAATTTCTCCTTACCTCTCTTGACTTGATAAAATGATGGTATGGCCTTTTCGCGGGGCAGGTCCGTTTCTGATGTATATTTTAATTGCAGCATACGCCATGTCGATAATTCTCCTTGATGGAAAGGCTTTTCGCATTGAGGCTGGCACAGTTCCCAAGTGGTGCTGTGGCAATCTAGGGAATGCGATATGAAACTACATTACCCACTACGAACGTATATGTAATTAGGACTCCTCTATTACCACATTACAAACTATAGTATCAATGGAAAAAATATTTCCCGTCTCTTTCCCAGTTGACGTATAATTGGTGCAAATTTGACGCTCCTGGCGTCGCCGTCTGCCCTAGGGTAGCTCCGTCCGTATGACGCCTCGGGACCGAAGCTGTGTCCGGCCCGCCGAGTCATTTTCATGTCCGTCGGCGGCTCCGTGCTGCCAGCAAATGTACGCACTACGGAGCACCGATCCTTGGGTCAGAAAGTGCCCGGTATCTAAAACACTCTCCTAGCCCAATAAAAGTTGAAAAGCCCATCAAGTCTCCCCTCTACATTGTGTTCTCAACTTCTCCGGTTGAGTCTTGACACATATATTTACAACCAAAATGGCTTCCAAACGGACAATCGCCATTGTAGGCGCTGGCCCCGGGGGACTCTGTCTCGGCGCTCTCCTCCAGAAGCAAGGAATCCCATACACCATCTATGAACTCCGTGACGCCCCCTCAGACAGCATCATGTCAACGCCATCTGGCATGCTCGATCTCCACGACGATGCGGGCCTAGCTGCCATCCGAGCCTGCGGGCTCTGGGATCAGTTCTCGGCTCTCACCAACGACTGCAGCCAAGATACCCTCATCATGGATGACCAGGGCACTCTTCACTACAAGGATTCAGGGTCGGGCCGTAATCGACCCGAGGTGGCGCGCAACTCGCTCACTCATCTTTTGCTGGCGGCCAACAACCCCGAGGCGCTGAAATGGAACCACAAGCTCCGCAGGGCAGCTCGCAGCTCAACAGGCCAATTTACATTGGACTTTGGTGACAATGGCACCTTTACACACGACCTCGTTGTGGGAGCAGACGGCGCGTGGTCCAAGGTTCGGCCTCTGGTGACCCATGTCGAGCCCCAACACGGCGGCATGTATTACACGACGCTGCATATCCCCAACGCGTCAGAGCGATATCCCCATCTCGCACGCCTCGTTGGACAAGGCACAAGCTTCCTTCTCGGCGGCAAAAACGGCCTCGTCACCCACCGAGGCGTCGGTGGCTCCATCTGTCTTCATGTCAGCGCCTCATCCTCCAACAAGGACGACTTTGCTAAGTTCGAGGACAATACCGACCCTGCCGTTGTCCGAGACACGCTGCTCCATGACCCGAAGCTGTTCCAGGCATGGAGCCCCGCAATCCAAGAGCTCATCAAGGCGGCGCTGGATAACGAATTGACGCCCCGCGATCCTCGGGCTCTGAACATGAGACGGATGTACATGCTCCCCGTTGGGCACACGTGGGAAAATACCCCAGGCGTGACACTGATAGGCGACGCTGCACACTTGATGATGCCCTGGGCCGGAGAAGGCGTGAACCTTGCCATGCGTGATGCGCTCGAGCTGTCCAAAGCCATTGTAAGCGCGTGGAACGAGCCAGACTCCCGAGACGCCGGCCCGTTGTCTACGGCCGAGTATGAAAAGGAAATGTTTGCCAGGGCCCGCGCATCCGCCGAGGAGACGTGGTCTAATTCGAAGATACTGTTTGCCGACAATGGGGCCAAGGCCATGGCTGATTTGATGGCCAGCTATGGGCCGTCCCATGAGTAGGACTTTGTTTTGGGCGGAGGATTGTATATATGATGTGATGGACCATGATGTAATTCAATAGAAGATGGACGCAATACTTTTTAGATAAATACCGCCTACTAGACGAGTTATAAAAGAGGTTAATAAGCAAAAACTCCAATTATTGTTCACAAGTAACGAATGATGCCGCTTCACCGCAGGATAAAACCCGGTGCCGATTACCACATAAATTTCAACTCTTGTATCCTACATTTGCCGCAGCCGCCTTGTTCGGCCGATAATCCGCCAGCATCTCATACACCGGCTCCGGGTTGTGCAGTTCGACAGGCACCGCTTCCGTGCTGCCCATCAACTCAGCCGGGGCCCTCACCCCCGGCATCTCATGGACGGACCGCTCGTGCGGGAGAGTCTGGTAGCTGCCCTCGCTGTATGTCGGGCTGTCCTTGTCGTACGCCCGGCCGAGACTGTGAAGCATACTCTCGGGCGGCGTCTGCTGTCCGCTCATCGGCTGCTGCCGCGCCGCGTCCATCGCGTTCGCGGCCGCGCGCTTCCGCCTACCTCTCCAGATGACAAAGGCCGCGATGCCGGCGAGCACTCCCACCGCTGCGAGAACACCAATGACGATTCCGGCAACGGCACCGCTGGATATGCCGCCTCCCCCGGACGAACCGTCGCCGCCGTTGCTGCCGCCGGCGCCGCCTCCGCCTCCTCCTCCTCCTGCAGAACTACCCGCACCGCCGGCACCGCCACCTCCACCACCTGTATCGACGTTATTAAAGATGTTGATGCCTAAATCTGTGCCGCCGTTGGAGCCCGCGGCGTTACCCCCGGCGGCCTGGCAGATACCCGAGTACTGCGACTGCAGGGCCGGCAGCTCCGTACACTTTGTCAGGGCGTCCCTCTGTTCGCTGCACCACGAAAGCACCGAGGACTGAAACTTGCTCGCCCTGCTGGACAGGCTGTCTGGGAAGCGGATGGCGGCGGCGCCCGTCTGCGTGGCCGCCACCTGCGCCGCGTAGCTGGAAAGGTCGGGCGGCGGCGTGGGGAGATCGAGAAAGTTGTCGAGAACAGACGAGCACTCGTCGAGGACGCGGCGGCCCGTCTGCCGAGCAAAGACGGCCGCCGCAACGTGCTGCTTGGCCGTGGGTGTGGGAGCCAGCCCTAACCCGGCCGCCGCCAGCGCGGCTTGCGAGAGCGCCAACACCAGCGCCGTGGCGATGAGGAGCATGGTGTTTTTGTGACTCTGCTGCTGGTATCGATGAGATGCCTCTCTGGTCCGCGAGAGACTGGCTGCGAAGGGGGGGGCAAAGTGTGAGAGAGCACTGGGCGGCCTTGCCAGAGCCCGTCGTCGGAGGGACGAACTACACAGCCCCCCGAGAGAAGCTTGCCCGGGGTTTCTGGGAACCATGGTGAGATGGAACCCGCGTCATCGGTGGTCCGAGAAAGGCTCTGCCCTTGCATCCTGGTCGGTTTGAATCATGCTGACCCCTGGAGCATGATTTGAATCGACATGGGCTAACCGGAGTGGGAAGCTATGGACGACTGGGTAGTCTGATAAGGGTGCCCGTCTGATAATGCTGTATCGTTTTGATAATTGGTCTGGGCTACATATGGAGAAAAGAGTCGGGAATGGGAAATGGAGCCTCTTTGGAGCGTTGCATGGCATGTTGAGTTGGCGACGAGTTGGGTGCGTTGTATCGCGAGCCACATGGCCAACAACAAGAGTTTTAAGTTCAGGCACACGTGAGCGGGCTTTCTTGACACGGAAAGGCAATGCTTTTGTCATTATTCTCGAATTACGTCCTGTATAAAACTAAACCGCTCTCTAGAACAAAAACTATGCAGCGTGTATATGCTGAAAACGTAGTGGCCCGACTACACTATTATGAGCAAGAAAGGGACTGTCAAACGAGCCGGCCGCATTGGATCAAAGGCAGATAAGGTTGCTTCTACATCTTTTCCGTATTCTTCTCCCGGCGCTCAGCGCTGTCGGTGTCGTCCATTATGCCATGGCGGAGTGCCATGGTGCAATAGGTGCCAAGAATTTCGGCGAGATATCTCTCTCTGTTTTTGAAGTGATCGGGCCCGACCTCGCGGGCCATCATGTGGGCATGGTCGAGGAGAATCTGCTGGAGGTCGGACGGAAGCGCCAGCAGGCTCTCGGGACTGACGGAGAGTTCGGCCAAGTCGGTCGCGTTCCCGCCCAGTGCCTGGCAAATTTGCGGATTGGCAATCACGTCGGCGCAGTACTGGTGAATGAGGGAGTGGCGCGTCAAGAAATGAAGCATGTCCCCGAGTGAGCTCGGCAGCTCGGCGCACCACGCCGGGGGAGCCTCGGGGTCCTCGAGGCTCTTGACTTCGGACGCGGCGGCGAACTCGAGGGCGTAGATGAGCTCGTCCCGGACCATGGCGGGATGGCCCTCGGATCGCGTGTATCCAATCATGCGTCGCCACCAAATGTTGCAGAAAACCGAGGATATGATGACGGGAATCAGGATGACGTATCCCCACCACCGCGTCGCCGTAATCATGGAGCCCACGCCGCCGAGGATGGTGGCCGTGCCATTGATGACGGAAAACACCTGGACCTTGCGCGCTCTTCGCTTGACGAGGGCCGTTGCGGTGCAGGCGCCGAGCAGTCTGCGCGACGCGCTGATGTGCCGCTGGGCCTTGGCGAAGATGAAGGCCGCCCACGACGAGTTGCAGAGGCCAAAGAGGGCAATGGGCGTGTTGCCGACGTAGCCAGAGAGCAGGTTGGACGCGAGGAAGACGGAAGGGTTCGCGCCCCCAATGGCCATGTAGGTGCCGACGGAGATGAGGATGGCGCCAAAGCCCATGAGCAGGTCCATGATCCATCGCGTCACGAGCTCGGTGCCCAGCTCGCGAAAGTTGATGGCCAAGATGATGTCCGTCTCGAGCGTCGACTCGCACCGCGCCGCGAGCCGCCTCTTCTCCTCGAGCAGCAGCAGCCTCTGCCTCCGCAGGTAGCGGACGTTGCAGCAGGCGCGCCTGGCGTCCCGAAAGGCAAAGATGGACAGGAAGCCCGCGACGGTGCCCCCAATGGCCATGAAGACGACGGCGTAGACGGGCACGGGCACGTCGTTCCACACGTTGGCGGCAAAGTCGCCCGCGTTGGCGAGCTCCATGAAGCCCACGGCCCGCGAGAGGTTGTTGATCAGCCTCCCGTCCCGGGCGAGCGCCCACTGCCCGTCCTTTTGCCTGACCAGCTTCACCGGCGGCGGCTGCTGCTGGCCATGGCCACGGACCGAGACTCTGTCTTGCGTGCTAGCTCTGCCCGTTGCAGCCAGTGTTGCCTGTTGCGGTGATGGTGCCGCTGGCACAGCCTCCTTGACGGCACACATTTCTGGGGTCGATGACGGTTCCTGGGCCCCGGGCGCAGCGCCGGCTGCAGACAAGGTTTCCTCTGTCGACGACATGCTTTTTTGCGAGGGCGGATGGCAAGACATGGACGGATACTGTCCCAGTCGTGGGCCAGAGAGGACTGACAGAACGGCCGGCGTCTCCCTCCGATTCAGAGGAAGGAATTCGGCGGCAGCAGCACGGGAAAGAGGCCGGGAGAGGAGAGGAGAATTTGCGTCAATGATGACAGCCACGTGTCTCGTCTGGTACGGAGTACATGCCTCGCAACGGGCGCGAGACAGGGTGGTACTCGAGGTGGTATTTCAACAAAACCAGGCCTTTCCAGCTAGTATAGTACTACTGCTCGTTGCGAGCCGCCGCAGACGTAATAAACGCACAGGACCTTTTGAGCCCCTTACAAAACAGGCGCGACAATCTTCTTTTTGCCCTCTTCATCGTGGGCGTGACCCAATTTGCTCTGGCGGGCGGTGGTCCCGGCGAGCTGGCAAACGACGGCAAATCCCAGCCGCGACCTCCCCATCAGCCCAGGTTCTTTTTCCAGGTGTTCCCCTTCAGGGGACAGCGGGATCCTCAGGATCCAGAAATTCGCAGACGGCCCTCTTAACGCGCGGCTTTGTGGGCACAACGGGGTCTTGGATGGCGCTGGGCGCTCGGCAATCATCAGCCGGCCACAGGGATCGCGGCGGCGAGCCAATAGCACCGGGCCGACTGCTCTCGGGCATCCTGTCGATCGATGGCCTCTGTTCGCCAGCTGTGGAGGGTAGGGCTGGATGTCGTGTCAGAAAATTGATTGCCCGCTGGGTCGGGGGGTTCTTGACCGAGTCATCAAGCCTCCTGCATGTGGCCTCTTGACCACAATCGCCAGGCCCTACGACTCCAACCGTCTAGAATGGTTTTGTACTAGTTGGCAGTAGTAGTACTCTAATTAGCTCTCTAAAAATAACGGCCCTTTTCGTGTTGAGGCACGCCTTGGCACTTGACTTTACGCATGGCAGCGACCCGGCGAGACGACGGGACCAGCTGTGCCGAGTCCCTCGTGCGGCTGCTTGATGGCGTTGCGGGTTTTTCTCTTGTTTTCCCAGTCTTCTCTTATGAGTAGCACCGTCGACGGCTCACATTCGTGTAGCCTCAGTTGGCGTGCGGTACGGAGCAACTACTCGCAGCCTTGTTACTGTTCCATCGTCACTACGAATATTGCCGTCGCGCCCGCCATGTCGGAAATGGCGCCCCTGTCCGCACCCATGTACCCTGATGGCACAGACTGATACCAGACGGGACGTGTTTCTGGCGTGAGGTTTGCGGAGTCTTCGGCAAGCCCGAAGGTCCTGGATCCTCGTCTCGGCCAGTCATATTTCGAGTTTCTCTGCCTCGGGCATGCTCTGCAACAATTCTCCTGCGGAGAATTACTGCTGGTAGCGTGCTGCAGACCCTCCAAGTTCCTGGGCAACGCGGCGTGAGTCAATTTACTCTCCATGTCCCCCAGTTCACAAGTGCCGTCTTGAAGGTCTCGGACAGTGACCGGGTTGGGACAGTGAACTGCTCTGGGCAGCAAGACAAAAATATCTCGACCAATAGTTTATTGTGAATCGCAAATGGTTTACTACTTTTAAGCGTGTCTTCATGTATACGTGCGTGTGACGGTGCCCTACAGGCTACAAGTGTGCTTCGTCGTCCCTTTCAAAGTCGAGACGCGCCTGAGCGGCAACTTTGCTGTCCAAAAGCACCCTCAACCCCAGCATGGCCATTCCCTTTGCCGCCTGAATCGCCGCTCCGTGAGCCTCATCCGTCCCGGCGGCAGCGGCAAACCGCGGATTGTGCATGGCAACGCCGGGTTCCGCGGGTATGCCAATTCCGCCGTGGAAACTGGGCACAAAATGGGATACGTTGCCCATGTCGGTGGATGCGTTCAACGCCCGATCTATTTTGAGAAGAATGTTTTGGCCAAAGGCGGCCATTTCATCCACGTACATTTGGCACAGACTATCATTGGCCCTGAGATTCAAGTAGTGGTGCTGTCTGTTGGGAAATGTCCAATGTTAATAGTTTCTTCTTGGCACCCTCGAGCAAGTACGAACAACTCGGCAACAACAACAAGGGGCTTCGGACAAACCTCGTCGTTTTCATCTCGCAAGCCGACGCGGATGCGCCAGCCTCCCAGCACTTGGTCACCCGTTCCATGAGCTTGTCGCATCCCGCCGCCGTCGGGCTTCTCACTATCCAGTTCATGCGGGTGTAGTCGGGGATCACATTGGGCGCCGTGCCTCCGACCTCGAAGACGCCGTGTACTCTATCTTCCGTGTGCATCTGCTGCCTCAGGAGAGAGACATTGTTGTATGCCGCGACGGCTCCGTCGAGCGCGTTGACGCCTTTCCACGGCTCACCGGCCGCGTGTGCTGTTCGGCCCTTGAACTCGACGAGCGTGCCTTGGCAAGCAATGAGCTTCATGCCCGCCAGGCCCGAGAAGCCCCCCTGGGAGACATACTCTATCGGCATGGGGTGAGCCATGATGGCCGCGACGACGCTCTCGGGAGGGTTGAATGCGCCCGCCTCGACGAGGTCCTGCTTGCCTCCGCCGGACTCTTCTGCCGGCGTTCCCAGGAGTCTGATGCGGCCGTCGATTTTGAGCGCCGACATGGCCGCTGCCGCTCCCAGGAAGGCCCCGATGGACGAGATGGCAATGAGATTGTGGCCACAGGCATGGCCAATCTCTGGCAGGGCGTCATACTCGGCACAGAAGATGACTTGTCTATCGCCAGATCCAACCGTGGCATCAAAGCTCGTGGCCAATCCCCACGCGCTCCTCTCCACCTGGAAACCAAGTTTCTCGAGGTAGGCGGTAATGGTGTCATGGGCGATGAACTCCTTGTATGCAAGCTCTGGATTTGCATGGAGCGTCCTGTTCACTTGATGCAGGCCGTCGTCCAACTCGTCCAACTTGGCGTTGACAATGGCACGAGCCTGGGTTACAGTATCGACTGTCACGGGACTCATTTCTTCTCTTCTTGATGAGACTATCACGATAGACAACAGTGAAGATGCGAGCGAGGTTTGGAAACGAGCTGACTGAAGGGCTCTGTGCCATTTATACGCCGAGAGCAAGCATAGAAAAGACCCAAAACGGTGAGGCACAGAGTATTGCCGACCGTCGGCAAACGTCACAACGCTGGCTGGTTTACACCAATTACATGCTTCACCATCAACCCCGCGAGACAAAATACCCACACTCTGACCGGCAGCTTCCATGGCCTGCGTTCTCCCTCGGGTACAGCTTCCTTGCTTTAGCTTATGAACTAAAATTCGGACTTTGTTCGGGCGCGTCGGACCGGTGCGGTCGATGCTGTCCGGGCTCGCAGAAGGCTGGAACCAGAGGGATACTGTTGACAGATGATAAGCATCATTAAACTCTGGGGCCATTGTCAAATCCACCAAATGGGTGGTGGGCTGGAAACGCCTAAGCCACTTCAGTGACAGGTAGAACAGAGCTTTCCGTGCCAAAGCCATCACTATACGTGGAGGTGAACGAGTCTTGTTCTGGCTTGAACACGTTTCCTTTCAACTACGGTGATGGTCTAGATTTAACCCATCACCACGTCGAGGCATCCATATGCTTCAAGACCACACGGAGAGAGACAGCGAATGTGCTGACCGTGGTAGGCTCGTTACTCAAGGCGCTGGAGATGGATATGAGTACCCTGATTCGCTCGGGGTCCTGCCGCCACGTGGACGAGTAGAGAAGCATAGAGGTGCTGCTTCTGTCATGGTAAATATTATGCAATGGATACATGCGTGTGCGTGTGTTATAGTCTGATTCTCATCAACCGTCCGTCTTGATGTTTTGTTTACCAAGATGGTGAATCCACTATTCCTTCTTGGACTGATAGTTATTTTGGACGATAGGCCATGCCATAGCGGGCCAGGGGCTTGAATTGTAGTATGATTGAGTCCAGAGTCATTAAAATTCGCCCGCCGCACGGGGCCGAGAGTTATTGTCTTGATAGATCCCATGTACCAGCACCCCTTGTTCCCATGATGCGTATGGATTTCGACGTTGAAGCCTATAAGCCCTTTAGCTATATCCTTTCTATCATTGGTTTTACAAAGAGGTTTGAGTAAAGGCCGTTTCTCCGGAGGCTTGGAAAACTGCTGGATATTAGTATGCAGTGTTGATCCTTATGCTAGACATTATCGTATTTAAAACGCAATGATGAAGGAACAATCTGTATAAATGCTTAGTTATATTAACAGAGACAGCACACATACCTTTCTGTTACACGGAAATCGCAGGTTACACAAGGGCTACGGTCACGGGATTAGGGCAGAAGGCCCTCACCGACTTCTTGTATAAATAGACGGCTTTGGTCCCTCAAGGCCTTGAGGAAAACCAAGGACCTTTGGTACCAAAGACTGTTATTAGTTGAATTGAGCTAAATTGCTCCAAGCCCTCTTTCTGAGCCCTTGTCACACTTTCTGCCCATAGCTGTTTCAAATCACATGAGTGTACTCCGTGACTATTTATTCATATAGCTGAAATCTCGTTGAAGCACCTTCGGTATGCGACGCCATCATAAAGATGACGAAAACGCTCGATTGCGGGCAGTTCCATCGTCCCGGGTCGCCCTGAGCAAACATTACTTAGGGCACAAATTTCTGACGTCAGACTTGTGCATGCCCATCACCTCTTCAATGAGGCTGGGATGGAATCACGCCATGCCAGAGTGTTCGGGGGTTTGTATAGATTGGGATATTACCGTCGGCATGGTCAATAATGAATCGTGGATGGACGTGACACTCATAAACCTCTCGCAAGCTCCCATTGACTTGATTTTCAACCGCAAGGCCCGCCGGCTGAACGTGTTCCTTCCTGCCGAGGATGTCACAAAAACCTGAGAGGCCATTCTCTCGCCAGGAAGATGAGCGTTGCTAATGTCAAAGAGAAAGTTGCTTGGGTTCCAATATCGCTGGGAAGAACGTATTCGACCTGTATCTTATTCGCCCCGTCTTTGTTCCCGATTCAAGTCTCGGTGAGACCTGTGACAACCAACAACACTACCGCGGATGGCCATGACCACCGAAGCCAACTCGTGCCTTGTGTTTTTCCTTCTCGACCTCGTTTGCTCCATTGACCCTGTCGATTCCCACATCCATGTCTCGCTTGGTGTCGCAAGCCGCCATTGCCTTGGTCGCGCTGGCCACATCATTGTTGGGCCCAACAGGCTCCGCTTCCTGTCGCAGCCCCATGTCCTTGATTTTCAATGCTCGCAGTCAGGTTTGGGGGGCTGCCAAGTCGGCTAAGCCTTCGCATTGTCTTGCGAGATTTGCCTTGTCTGGGTGTCTCAGGAGACGCGTGAGGCTTGGCGGGGGCATCTAGTTCCGTCATATCAGGCTTTTCATCTGACCTTTCGAGTCGGCTAGGAATATTGGGCCAAGATGCTCAGGGATTGGTTCGCCCACGTTGCCTTGCTCTCATACCACGGCCCAAGCATGCTAAAGTACATGCGTCCGACGTAGGTCCACGACCTGTGGCCATGCCCTTTTACAGCGTATTGGCTGAATACTTCCAATTCGCGAAATGTCGGACGCTGACTGTGCTAGTCAACATGAGTCTCATAACGTGACACCACCCGTCGGGTCGACTTGCAGCGATTGGCACGGAGCTGTCTCGGGCTGTTGATCTTTTGATCCTCGGTGTTGCAAACGCGGCCACAGTACCTAGGCCTGGGTACCTTGATGTCTGGTATTACTCGGCTCGCTATACAATGCTAGTAGTAAAGTTGTTGCCTGCAAATTGGCTGCCTTTTTTGACCGCCTGCTTATATAAGTAAGGCGCTGCTTTTAAAGCTTTTGAGCTTTATTTTTAACCTTTTAGTATTTTAAAAAGTTTTTTATAAAATTAATTATTATGTTGTGTCGGATTGCTCTGAGTTTTTCGGGGTGTGACTCACGTGGTCGCGAGTCGCCGTTATTATTACGTCTCTAACACGTAGAGTTTATTACAGGCTTTCGCCGGCATGTAAGGTCATAAATTACCTTTTAAGCTAGTAGATTTAATGTATTATAATACGTGTACTGTTTTTTAAATTATATGTTATTATTAAATTAGCTAGGTATAGCTACTAATTGTTTTACTAGTGGGTCCTGGTAATTAACTAGCCTTTTTTTAATTTATTTTATATTAATTTAATTAATAAAATTAATTATTAATTACATGTATTAGGGCTGCTTCAAGGCAACTGCCATCTCAATTGAGTGCAGGTGTGTCGTCTTGGGTCACATCACATCCTGGTGCAGACACGTGAGAAAAACGTCAAGTTGTAAAAAACCCGCATTAGCTGCCGTCCACAAGTGCCTTGACTTACTCGCGGCGACATTCATTCTGCTAGGTATCCTAATCCAGATATCCTATCCACCCCGGTGGCGTGTCAAGTCCCGCAAGCGTATTCTCGGAGTGTGCCCGAGCTGACAATTCGACACTCGGGGGGCCAATACTCGGTATTGGACACGAAAGTATCAAAAATACCCGAGTCGTGCGAGATGCTAGACGAGAAACTTGATCAACGCACCAAACTCATGTCCCTTTAACGCGAGCCGAAGCCGATACGACAACATGCAACTAAAAAAACAGTTGATACCCCCCTAGGATACCTAGATTGCTAGAGGCTAGTAGAGCTTGCCCCCCTAAACCTTGTCAGGTTACGGGTCAAGTAGTTAATCATTCAAGGGTTGGAGTGTATAAACCTCTAGTCATCTTTTATACTCAAAGAGCAAAGAGGGTAGCGTTTCGAGGGCAAGCGCCGTCAAGTCGTAGCAGCGTCTTCCTCCTGGGCGTATAACCGTTATGCTATTGCTCCTGCCCATGGCAAAAGTCTGGTGGAATGCACACTCCGATGCCCCTTGATTGGTACCACTGACACATGCAGTATAACTGTAGGCTGAGTCCAGTCGTGGGCCAGGTCGCGAGTAATGCCTCGAGTGTTACGCGTCAGCTAGCATCATCATCACGGCACATAGAGACCTTTCTCCTGTATATGCTATGCTATCCATTCTTTCCGCATAATATATACTCAGTGGGGGAGATTGCGGTACCAAGAGATCAAGTGGGCGAACCGATTATGCTGTCCAACATGAGTCAGGTCATGAGTTGACTGTTGTTGTGTCAAGTGTTACATAGGTCAAGTATATAAAGACAGTCAGGACTCTCCCTTCCATGGCAAGCAAAGAGTCTTGCAAGCAACCAACATTCATTCAGTTCACCAGTTACATTTATATCCTACTACAACACCTTCATCATGAGCTTCTCCATCACCCCACGCGTCCTTCCCCTCTTGTGCTTGGCGGTTGCATCTGTCGCCGGCCAGTGGACGGGAAATTACAACACGACGAGCGTCGATAAAGGTATCGACCCTCCCGGGAAATGCTGGATTGAAAGCCTCGACCCGTCCAGAGGCGCAGCCACGGCCATCTACCCGTGCACCTGCACCGGCGGCACCGTCTGGCCCGACTGCAACTGGAGGGACTTTGCGCTTTACAACAGTGTCAGGGATGCCAAGTGCAAGTGTTCCACGGCGAAAAGAATGAACCCAGAGCCCGAGAGCCTGCAGAAGTATGCCCAGGACACTCTTGCGGCCGTGACCAAGTGCGTCTGTGATCCCCCGGCCGCCGGCAACGAGGCCGCCGACACCGATGGCTTGGTTGTGCCGGCTCCCAACTGCTGGTGCCCGGCCGAGTCTCTTCAAGAGAAGAGCGGCTTGTCCGAGGCCAAGGAGGCGCCGCCTCCTGCCCCTGCCGTCGAGCAACCGCAGCCAGAGAAGCAGAACGAGCAGCAATGTAACGAAATTCGCATGAAGGCGTTTAGAGATTGCCGAAGCAAAGACCCTTCCGACTTTAATAAATGCGTTCAGGAAGGCCGAGATGCGTTCGTTAAGTGCAGAGGTGGTCAGTAATATGCACTACAAAAGGACAGCCATACGATAGTTTTGAACACGGCTGTTAGCAAAGGTTGCTTTTGTTTGCGGAGAATTCAATATGTATTAAAGATATTAGCATTCTAGTATTAGTCGGCTAATAGCTTGCGTCGTGGATCAACTATAAACGAAGCAGAACAAAGCGAGCCTAGAATAAAGAGATTTTGCTTGACTAAAAAAATCTGATCCGTGAACGTCCAAATGGCGGGAGACAGCCTCAGGCAGCGGAAGGTGTATGGGCAAAAGGCAAGATAGCTTCAATGTTGATGAATGGAGTAGCGGGGTGAGGCGGGATACGGGTGGAGGATGGGTGTGACAAGCCAGGTCAAGAGTTTTTGTTCACTGGGGCGGGGTTATTGTCTTGGCTGCCATTCTCACGTTGGCAAGAGGTTGTAAACCGTAACCGGTTGATCGTAGAAAAGGATCTGATAGCAGCGGTTTATTAGAGAGAATACTATACGCATAATAGGGTGGAGTTATAAGAATACCAACTTAGATTTTCTTGCTTTATATACTAATATGTTCTGGCGCTTCTATTAATTCGTATATTGGAGGGCTTACAAAACTTCGAACCGAGCATAAAGGATCATATTGACTTTCCTAGGTTAATAAAGCCACAGTCCAGCCGTCAAACAGACTATAACCCTAACCCTAGTGCGTTGGACTTGCCCGTGTTAGTCGGAAGCATTTTATCATGGACCTCGGCCACCCGGTGCATCCATCAACCTTTCAGATTAGAGGAGCTTCCCACTTTAGCAGGGACATGTGTATTTTCAATCTCAAGAATTGTTAAGCATTCCACTAGCTTGTGAAGTTGTGCCCATGCTTACCTTGAGCCTCTATGGCGTACCAGCTGCACTCTGCCACAATGGCAAGGGTGATGAAGAACTGATTGGCCACGACTCGATAATTTCCGTCTATATATCACATGATGAACAAGCATCACTATTAACGTCTCTTAAGAATCGTTATAAACGACGGCACCATAACGACGGGCATTGTCTGCGGTTGTTGTTGCGTACTTTGATCTGTGCAAATTGTGTCTTGCCTTGAAGTACTGCTGACATGTTGCTCGAAACTAATAAGAGATAAAGGCAAAGACTAACCACTACCAATATTATATGTAGTGTTAGGAATAATGGAAGGCTGGACAGAATAAATAGGTTATTAGTTGTTATGCTTGGTAACCCCCTACTTCATCTTCAATAACTAATCATGTAACGTTTCGTTCACACAGAAATATGGCATTCTTTCTTCTTTTTCTCTTCGTTTTGTCTCTCTTTTTTTTTTCAGCTTTCCGCATTATTAATGCATCAAGTTGCGTCAAGGACGCCAGGCAGTGTCACCAGTTTGGCATCAGCACATCTGACACTTGTAAATAATCATTACTCCTGGACCACAATAGTCTCTTGGTTACTTGTCTGGCCAAGACTAATTATTTGATTAGTTGCTCAGGTTCGGCAACATGTGGAGGCTGTGGATCTTGCCTTGATTAAGGGTAGATGCGCTGTCACCGCCGTTCTTTATTTCTCTTTACTCCATCATAGCTCAGCCTCTGGGCAGGCAACTTTGTTTCACAAGTGCTGGGCCACGCAATCACTCTAGGCAGCCTTGTACCGTGCGATCACCTGCAGGAACATGACATGGGTCTGCAAACTGCAACTCGACATCGGCCCACCGCCGGAACTGGCCATGTCCGTTCGGTTTGTGGCGGAGTGATGGGGAGATCAGTTCGTAAAAGGTGGAACGATGCGGGAAACCACCAGGCACACAACCAAACCAATTGGCCCTTTTATTAATAAGGCCTCGGCTCCGTTCAGCGGGACTCGTGCTTTTCCTGTTTATTAAAGACATTGTTATCGCCAATTTGGCCGCACTCACCACTCGACCATGGCGCCGGCCATGTCACACAGAAACCGTCTCTGGTCTCGGAGCGAAATAGAAGGACTGATAGCGGATGGGCGAAAGATAATCATATTTCGTGGCCAGGTGCTAAAGGCCGACGCATGGCTTCCATATCATCCGGGCGGGGACAAATCAATATTGCACATGGTCGGCCGCGATGCCACGGACGAAATCGCAGCACTACACTCGGCGGAAGCGCAGGCACAAATGCAGAAGTATGTGATAGGAAGAGTCCACGGAATGTGGGAAAACTTTCTGCCCCCGATACAGGGAGGAATATTTAGACATCCCGTGTCCAAGAATGACGGCGACGAAGCGTTATCCGCCGAAACAGATGCCAGCTCATCTGGAACATCCACACCATCATCGACCGTCTTCGATATTGGACAGGCAGGAGACCAAGTTCGCCTGAGGCGTACGGGTAATGATACGCCTCTTTCTACAGCGTCATCGCTATTCTCGTCAGAGACGGAGCCGAGGCAGTTCAGCCATGTGGAAACGTCAACAGCCCACGCCATATCAACAGATGTTTCTAAATATCCTCTTCTCGACAAAATGTCACAAGACGAGGTTGCCTTAAAATACCGCCAGCTCGATGAGAAACTGCGATCCAAAGGCCTCTACCAGTGCGAATATAGCTACTACGCTGTCGAGTTTGCCAGATACTCGATGCTTTTTGCTCTCTTCTTAACATTTCTTCACTATTCGTACTACACCCTTTCGAGCATTTGCCTGGGTTTATTCTGGCACCTACTTGCCTTTGCGGCTCACGACGCCGGCCACTTGAGCATAACACATGGATTCCACACCGACAGCTGCATCGGCATCTTTATTGCAGATTTCCTCGGAGGCCTTTCAGTCGGTTGGTGGAAACGAAATCACAATGTGCACCACATCGTAACCAACTCGCCTGAGCACGACCCAGACATTCAGCACATGCCATTTTTCGCCATTTCTTCTCGATTTTTTTCTTCCCTCCGCTCGACGTACTACGACCGTGTGATGAAATTCGACGCCGCGTCTCAGTTCTTCATCAAGCATCAGCATTACCTCTACTATCCCATCCTGTTAATGGGTCGTTTCAACCTGTACCGCCTGGCATGGCTATATCTCCTAGATCCGGCGCAGGCGCCGCGTAAAGGCCCGGCGTGGTGGCATCGCCATCTCGAAATGGCCGGCCAGGCCTTTTTCTGGTACTGGTTCGGCTACCGGACATTATACCTCTCGATCCCGACGTGGTCGTCCCGCATCACGTTTCTGCTCATCTCGCACATGGTCACCGCGCCGTTGCACGTACAACTCACACTCAGCCACTTTGCCATGTCGAGCGCCGATCTGGGTGTCCACGAGTCGTTTGCCCAGAAGATGGCGCGGACGACCATGGATGTCGACTGCCCTCCCTGGCTGGACTTTATACACGGCGGCCTCCAGTTTCAAGTCGTGCATCATTTGTTCCCTCGTCTCCCGAGACATAACTTGCGCCGCGCCCAAAAATATGTCAAGGAGTTTTGCGACGATGTTGGGATTCCCTATGTGATATTTAGCTTTACGCGGGGGAATAAGGAAGTCATTAGCAGACTGGCCGAGGTTGCCGAACAGTTAAGGGTGTTAGAGGAATGCAGAAAAGTTGCCGCAAAGGATTTGATTCAAGGCCACCACCGTCAATGATTTTTTTTCCCAAAACATAATCAAGGAAACAGCATCTGCAGAATGATGAACATTCGAGAGTAGTAGTCAAGGAGCGGACGGCTGCATAGCATAGCATCTGTGAATTATAGGTGACGAACAGGCAGCGTGTTTCGCTTAAATCTAGTTACCAATGCAGAGGCCAAAGGACATTTTGTCCAATCTGGTTGCCATTGATGGCCCGTATGAATTAGGGCTTCTGCATTTGAGATACCCATTGACTGCTGTATAGTGAGATGCTCAATGGCCTATTCCACATCTGCCTGTGATGAGGGCTCTGTAGAGGGCAATAGCTCAATTCATCAAATAACAGCGAGTCTTTGGTATCAAAGGTCCTAAGTTTCTTCCAAGGCCCTCAGGCAGAAGACCCTTATTTGTACAACGCGGCGGTGAGTCTACGGGCCCTGGCGTTTCGTGATCATAGTCCTTGTGTAATATCGGTTTGACGCTTCCTTTACGGCAAAGTTATGCCAAAGCTATTATAATACCTCTTTTCTGAGCCTATATAAAGTAGATTATAGCCAGCTAGTTTTTAGATCTCTGTGTGTGGATGAAAATCACCCAAGCTATTGCAGTGCTTGCTATTAGCGTGAACACCAACAGGTTATATCAGGATGAGATGGCAAATTCAGGCAAATAACCCTGCCCGATCTTTAGGGTTAGGGTCAACTACGCAGTGTTTTCGCGGCGCCGGCAATTTATTTGTCCTTTTTCGCCTTGGTTTAATAGCCAATAAATGCAACTAATGGTAGATATTGGCCGTTTTCTGCCCTTTGGTTGTTCTCGATCCTTTTATTTTCTGGTGACTCTACTACGGAGTAGATATTCAATACCTAATGGCATGAAAAGTTGAATTTATTGCTTTTTATTGATATGTATTTATTAATATTGCGTGGGGGTTCAGTGGCATGACCAAATCCGGACAATCTTCATGAAAGCAGCGTTGTGCATGTGGCCTTATGCATATATTGATCTCCCAGCCGACCTAATCACATATGGCGATATGCATATGTACAGCTCAAGGAGACTTGCTTACTTTATGTCCCCTAGCACCTCAAGAAAAATAATCTCTCATTTTCCTTGTCCGCCTCCAAGTTCTATACACATACTTCGAGTTACTGTGCTTGCCCCATCTCTTCCTCTGCGTCATTGCCTCGTTATACAGCTTGTCCGCCCGAATCCAACCTCGACACCATGGGAAGCAGTCATTCTTCTTTGGTGACTTCCGTGTCTGCAGTCCCCTCGGCAACGGCTCTTGTCCCGGGGCAAAGGGCACCTACTATCTTCCCAAGCAGCACATTACACTCCGCCGTTGTTTTTTCCGACGACTTTGAGGGATCGGCGCCCCAATTCAACCATTCACGGTACCGAGTCGATGGCAGTGGCTCGATTACCGCAGTGACCAACCCTGTTTTCCACGGCCAACAATCGGCCAAGTTTACTGTGCCCAATGACGGGGTCTCTTGGCGATCCGAGATAGCAAAGAATTCCCTAGGATATGGATCCTTCTCCTTCTCATTCGTCAATTATCTTCCCACAGACTGGGTAGATACGTCCGTCAACACCATCGTCGCCCAGTGGCACGGGTTTCAACTCACAAACGGCCAAAATACGAATCCTCCAATCGCGCTCTCTGTCAAGGATATGCGGTGGTTACTAGTGGTGCACCACCTAGAGAATCCGAGCGACAGCAAACCAAAGGCTCGATGGTACGACCTTGGTCAAACCACCAAGGGTACATGGACCCAATGGGATTTTCGGATTGATTGGTCTCGTCCGGAATTGAACGGCACAGTAACGGTTATTCTCAATGACAAAACTGTTGCTGTGCACAAAGGTTCTAATAACTACCACCAAACTGAAGCTCCGTACTTCAAGCAAGGCATATATCGGCCAAACTGGAATCCCGACAAGGGCTTGAGCTATTTGACCGGTGGCCCATCTGTCGTTGTCTACTGTGACGATCTGGTTGTGACCAAGTTGCACGAGTAAGAGAAAGGACACTTTGTGAACCAGTTGACCTCTTATCCTACGCCCTACATTTATGTTATTGCTACACGGGTAGGACTCAACAACAAAGCCCGATAAAGAGGCATTGCTGATAAAGGGCCTCAAGGTTACACAGACTGCACACATGACCTAGTAGAAACCCTAGGTACAGACGCTCTCTTCTTGTATATATAGTAGTTGCTAGCCCCTTTATTTCTTTTAGGAAACTAAGGACCTTTGACATCCTACGAGATTATCTTTGAATTGAGTCATTACACTCCAAGCCCTTCATTAAGCCCTTGCCAGTTATGCTTCTCAAGTTTAAAGGGTTGGGTCAAGTAGGCTTTAACACAAAGAACAGTGTGTTGCACAAAAGAATAAACGTATACAAGGCGCTTGTGGTGATGTTAGCTTTTGCGGCTAAGCAGATTTACAGATGAGACCACTCAGAATTTAGCAGTAGAAGAAATATAGCGTCAATTCTTTACTACATCTCTAGCTGACAAGCCAAACCTCCACAGCCTGCAAAGTAAATGCATCAAAAGTTTGTCTCTGCATTCGCATAACAGTGCAGGGAAACCTAGCCAATCTCCTAGGACAAAACCTGCACCGAGACCTGCATCATGTCTGCCGGACCACTTCTCATGAGCACCTCCTTAGTTTTGTCTGCCATTGCGGCTCCTAGATGCACTTGCCAAAGGTAGGGGAGCCTCTTTGTTGATCGCAAATCTTGCCCTTGGGGCATTCAGATGAAGTTCGGCAAGCTAGATCCTATGAGTGAGCTATGAAATGAAAAAAAAAAAAAATGCAGGAAATGAATTCATACCCATAGCTGGCGAAGCCAACGCGAGCCAAGCGACGGCGGCGAGGATGATCTTGGACTGGAAGAAGTTCATGATGTCTTGGAGGAAATGGGAGCTTAGTAGGCTAGCTTTTGAATTGAGAGTTTGAGAACGGTTGTTTGTGTGTTGTGATGATTTCAAGAATTTTGTTGGGATTGCTCCTTTATTTATACTCCATTGCTGATGTACATCTCAAGACGTATACAAGTCACAGTCGAGAGTGCATCGAATGCTATAGCTTCAAACGGCAGTTGAATTCCGCCAAAGTCCCGGGCAATTGAGTATTTGAAACTCTATTTCCTAAACCCTCTTCAAATTGGCCACTATTTGTCAAGTCGGGTAGTATTGTGACAAATATCATGCCGAGTTCCGACTCTATGATCGTACATGAAAGCCGAGCACCCGAGCATCAGATAACGGGGCAGAGCCAATCATCTCTACGGTGCTATGTGTCGGCAAGGCCCCCAGCGACGTCCACTTGACCTGTGGATATTATTATTTGCCGAGAGTGGAGGAGAAGCCTCCTAGGGTTGCCATCTCTGTCCATCTTGTCAATAATGGAACGGTTATAAGCCCACTGTCATCCTACCCAGCCAATACGCGCCGGCGAACCACCCTGCATATCTCCTGTGCCTGGCAAATAACATCGATTACCGTGAAAAAGAGTCCCAATTGAGAAGGTCTGTACCGGGGCAAGTTTGACATCGTACATGTGCATTCACTGAGACGAAGCTGATAGGAAGGCAATCGCGGTTATTTGGCGTATTTTAATTATAGTCGGTCGATTTCAACGTCATAGAATTGATTT
This sequence comes from Metarhizium robertsii ARSEF 23, assembly GCF_000187425.2. Classification (NCBI taxonomy): domain Eukaryota; kingdom Fungi; phylum Ascomycota; class Sordariomycetes; order Hypocreales; family Clavicipitaceae; genus Metarhizium; species Metarhizium robertsii. The sequence continues at coordinate 319,460 of NW_011942151.1, read as the reverse complement.
AGTTGGTCCAGAAGCAGTTGATCAAGCCATCGCGTAACGGAGAACTATGTACGATTATCGCCACGCTCATGTTGTTACACGGAAATCGCTGGTTACACAAGGGCTACGGTCACGAGACCTAGGGCAAAGTCCCTCACCGACTTCTTGTATTAAAGACGTCTTTGACCTTCAAGGCCTTGAGGAAAACCAAGGACCTTTGATACCAAAGACTGCTATTAGTTGAATTGAGCTATTGCTCCAAGCCTTCTATGTTGAACCCTTGTCACACCAAGACTCTTGGGCTTCGAGTGCTGCCTTCAGACGGAAAGGATATATGTAATCAACAGTAAGAATCGTATTGAAGTAGGCAGAAGAAGTTCCAGGGAGCGTCCGAGTTAGGGTGAAGGGATATGGTCCGATATACGAGGGTCACACATGTTAGAGATGGTCATTTGCTTTATTCTCCTCCGTAGATCTGTTGCATGTCCAAAGACGCGAGCATCCATAATGCAGTAGAAAAGACGTGCCACTGCGCAAATTCCATGACCCCCGGCTCTACGTTACGGTGCGTCACACTCGGACATGGCCTTGAACTTGGTTCCGCTTCGGTATAGCGGTATATCTAGATACTTAATTTTGTGTGGCATGGGCACCTGAGTCTTCTGCCATGGATGCTAGCAACATGACTTCACTACAGCCTCCCCGAGCCTGCCTCAAAAAGTTCAAATTTAGGCTACACGAACCATTCTTAGCTGTTTTTTTTATGACGGCCCCCTATGCCCACGCTTTTGCTCCAAATATTGCAATGGCCAAACTGCAACTTTACAGCCCAACACCTAGTCCAGTATCGTGAGCCCCTCATAGCCCTGCGTCTCGAGCACCTCGGTGTCCACCACGAAAATTGCCATGAACTTTGCACCTTCCACCTTGCTATTATTCTCACCAACAGTATGGTGACAACCTGGCAGCTCGACAAAACTCTCGCCAGGATGGTAGACTTTTGGTGGGTTGCCGTTCATGCCGCTGAGGACCTGACCCTCTTGGATCACAGCAACGACGGTAGCGCCGCCATGGCGATGGGGCGGCGTGAATCCATTGGGAGGGTATTCAAGCTGAACCCCAACAATGGATTTCCCGGGCGCATTGGTGAGCTTGTGGTCGAATATAATGCCGAGACTTTCTCGGGGACGGGCACTACTGGTGTAAGTGAGGGTTAGAGCCGTCTGACCGGTGGCGCAACTTACGAGCTGTCTTGGGTTGACTCCATGGCAAGATTGCTTGTATATTAATTAGGTGAGTAAATTTGGTTTTCTCTTAATGATGGGAAGAAATCGTGTGGAATGGTGAAGATGATTTCTCCTCTACCCAAGCTTGCACCTGCCCTACCCTTATATACCCAAATCATCGAGGGATTGTTGGGACCATCATCTGTCCACTCTCGGCTCATGATGAAAGACTCGGGTGGCTTGGGTCCAAAATATGTGTTTTTATGGGAATATACAGGGATAACTCGTCAACACTTTGCAGTCTGGGCTACTCGTTTGCCTGTACAGCCACGTCCGCCCGGAGGACACCCACTCCGACCCGAGTGACCCGACCGACCCGATATTCACGTCATCCTCGACCCGATCCAAAGAACAAGCTCGACATCAAAAAGCTTACTATAAGTGGCACAAACCAGGTCCAGCTTATCCAAGAGTTGCAACAACAGCATCCAAAACAAGCCGGGGCTCTCTTCAGCATTCACCGCACACAAAAGTTCCCATGTCCAGCACATCTTTCCCAACAATGAAGGCAATCCAAGTCACTGGCTCCAAGGGCAGCCACCAGATTATTCTCAACACGGCCGCCGCCAAACCCAGTCCTCAACAAGACCAGGTTCTTGTCCGGGTCCACGCCGCAAGCATTACCGCTGACGAGGTTACGTGGCCGGAATTATACGACAGTTCCACCAGGATTCCGGGCCACGACATATCCGGTGTCGTCGACGCCCTTGGCCCAGCTTACACGGGGCCCTTCAAAGTCGGCGACCACGTGTTTGCCATGCTCAAGGCAACTTCGGACGCCGGCGGACAGGCAGAGTATGCTGTCGTGTCTCCGGAGGAAATTGCCGCGAAGCCCGCGTCTACATCGCACGCGCAGGCTTCCGCGCTGCCCATCCCATTCTTGACGGCGTGGGAAGCGATTCACCAGCATGCCAAAGTGCGCGAGGGCACCAAGGTTCTCGTCACGGGTGCCTCGGGTGCTGTCGGACTCATGCTGGTACAAATCGCGGCCAGCATTTTGGACTGCCAAGTCGTTGCTCTTGCGTCGGCGAAGAACCACGCGTACCTGAAATCACTGGGGGCTGCGACTACGGTGGACTACCACTGGCCAAATTGGGAGGATTCGGTGCGGGATGTTGACGCGGTACTTGATACGGTGGGCGAGGAAACTCTCTCCAAGACTTGGAAATGCGTCAAGCCAAATGGCAGCATCGTGACGGTGGCTGATCCCCCGCCGCCGTGGGCGTTTGGGAAAGCAACCCCGGAAGAGTTGAAGCAACACCCACATGTACAGTGGGCGTATTTTGTTGTCACGGCAAGCGGTGCCATCTTGTCGAAACTGACGAGTCTGTTGGATGAGGGTAGACTGGCGCCCATTCCTGTAAAGTCGTTTAGCATCGACAAGGGGCTCGAGGCGTGGGAGTATGGCGGTCAGAGAGGCAGAGATGGCAAGGCGGTGATTGAGTTTGTGGGTTCGGGCGAGTAGTAATGCTTTTCTGATTTTTAAACTCTTCAAGTTTATATAAATGACTTTGTGCTTCCATGTACAATGTTTCCACCCATGATGCCAGTTTTGCATCAACTCTCGAAGCAGCTTCTCAACAAGGCCAAATCCAATCCAGCAACGCCGGCTCCGAGGCCGCTGCCGACGCCGTCCTGCTGACTCTGTAATATGAGCTCCCCGTTCTTGCCCCTGCTGTCAAACACTGCTTTGGCCATGAGCTTGACCTCCCCAGACCACTTCCTTGCTTGTGGCCATATGTCCTCGAATGCTCGTAAGGCACCGAGGAAGACACGAACACGATCCTTGGCATGGGCATACTCCGACCCCTTGAGGTAGTACTCGCAAGCAGATATGTGTGTTGCCGCAGCCATGGATCCCATACACATGATGAACGGACTGTGCGTCGTCGGAGATGCAGAGAGCGTGAATAGTTGGACAAGCGCTTTGGCGGCATTGACGGCCTGCATGGTGTGACGCTCGTTGAAGACTTCCAAGACGCTGGCATTTTGAGGCGGGGCATATCGGGAACACAAAATCTCCATGGTGCTGTAGTGAAGCCTCGACCGAGGGCGATGGAGGTGCGTCGTCACGCTGCGAGGTTAGCGAGATGGTGTCGGGAGGGACGAGCCTCGACGTACGTATTGAGCAGCATGTGCGCGCGGAACATGACCTCGTCAACGGTTCCGTCTGGCTGCACGGGCTCCTTCTTGCTCTCGGGAAGATACAAGTGCCAACTTGTTATATTGGCCTCGGCATTCTTGACCTGCGACGTCGTGTCATCGCCTTGCTCGTCCACTGTCGGCAACGCGGTACCCAGCATTCGCGAAGCATCTATGAGATAGGCAAACGAGGAAAACAAACCGTCGCCATCTTCAAACGCACGGTCATCGTACTCTGCAAGTGTCCGCGGCGGGGGAATGTTCTACAATGGCCTCGTTAGTGTTTTGCCATGGCGGCGCCCGGTCTCGCTTACTCCTTGGATGTAGTCCATTTCTTCGCAGGGCAAATCGGCGTCGTACTCGGCATGCCACAGCGCAAAGGTCGGTTGGTGCCGAATACCTGCGAAGATGGCATCGATAATGTACAATTCCCACCATGTCCGTCTCCAGCTCTCCGCCAACACCAGACAGCCATCGCTGTGCGCCCTTGCAAACCGCCGCGATTGTAGTCCGATATCTAGAGCCATCGACTTGGCCTTATCCAGAATGCTACGCGCATAGTCTTGTTCGCCACTCCATTCCAGGGCGCCGGCATACAGCAGGAGGCACTGCACAGTGAAACCATTCCGTGGGAGGTGGTTAGCAATCGCCGTCTCAATCGCGGCCCGGTACGCCTGTGACGCAGAATTCGGGATATACAGGGCGCCAATAAAGGCCATGGCCTTTATTACGTGGGCCACTGAGCTCGGATCTTTGTCAAACTGGTTGACGAGGCGGGCTTTTGGTAGAACGAAGGGGTGGCCCTTGAAGAACGAGGCGTAGAAGCTGTCCAGGGCTTTACTTTGATGAGGATTCTCATCCTGCGGAGTAGAAAAGGGATCGCTAAACAGGCCGGCAGAGTCGTCAAGAGAGCACACGTCCTCATGAAAACCGGTGGGCTCCGAGCTTTGCGATGCGGACCAACTCTGTCGTGAGGGCCCGGCATGCCCCGGCGGACTCGGATCCGGTCCCAGGGCCGTTGAGTCATTGCAGTTCGGTAGACGGCGCCTCTGGGGGCGTATATCCTTGTACACGCATCGCTTATTGCCTTGTCTACAGCGTGTGCACGTAGGCGTTGTTCCATCACACCGCAAATGCTGGTTGCGGCAGGTCGTGCAGGCTACGGTGACGCGATGCGGAATTTTGCGCTTCCCAGACGAGCTGGGCTTGCCATTGAGGTTTTGGGTTCTCGGCGTACTTGGCTGACGACTTGGCTGACGACTTGGCCTTTGACCGGTGTCGTTTCCTGTCAATCCAGAGGCCATCCCAATTCTTGTCTGGGTGGTAAGCGGCATTCGCTGTCCATCGTGACGGGACGTTCAATGTTGGCAGGGATGGTCGCTGTGAGTTGATGGATTACATGTAGGGTTGACACCGCCACCGCGCCATTTCTCGACGGGTCAAAGCAACTACGGCAACTATAATAAGTCTGGTGCAGCTGCGATCAATTAATGGTCTTCCCCACTTGTTCAGCTCGTCACCCGACTTCCGTCTTGACTCTTGAGTCTCTTGTCAGCCGGTTCAACTCGAGCTACGCCCTCAGCCTGGTATTACACCCGCGATCTAAAGGATTCACAACACGCCGTTGCTTTCTCCGAACCTTGTTGCTTGGCCATGATACAAAGATGAACCCTAATCTGGACCATGTGCAAATCATCCCCTGCACAAACGCCGGACGGGCCATTGGTATTGACGACCTCAGCCAGGAGTACATCAACGTGCGAGAGCGGTTACCGTTGGCGCAATAGCGGCACCAAGAATTCCTACCACTGTCAGCAGACAATCGCGGTGGCTATGCGACAAGTCGGAGTGTAAGCGATACGCAGCGCCCGACAACGTTGATACCGCCGCCGAGACACGGCTCTACGAAGACAAGCAAGTGCATGCAAGGCTGGAAGCGCTTCCCAGCGGTGACACCTTTGCTCTTCACCAACTCGACGGCATTGTTACGCTCTAGATGCACCAAGGAATAGAAATCGGACTCTTTGCAAACGCACCCCTGGTGGGCGAAAAATGAACAACACTAAATGGCTTTATACAATGCCTGGATGCAGAACACAACAGACCACGCTACTCCATCAGATACCCAGCGAACCGCTTCGGAATTCTCCGCGGTAGCCGCCACCGCCCCTCGGTGCCCGTACAGAGCGCTTCCCCTGCGTCCCGTTGAATCCCGTGTACGAGCTCAGGCTGGGAGGCAAGTCCTCGACGGCGGTGCCCCACGAACTCTCCGCGCCGCCCAGCGTGAGAACAAGCTCCTTGCCCTCGGTGAAGAAGGAATGGTCGATCCAGTTCTTCGTGTAGGGCTCGCCGTTTAGCGTGGCACTCTGGATATATATATTCTTGTACGAGGGGTCGAAATGGACGTTTCGAATCGTGGCCGTCTTCTTGGTGAGGGGGTGCCTGATCTGCACGCTCTCGAAATACGGCGGCGTAATCAGATAGACGTTCTGGCCCGGGTTCGGGAACAGCCCCATCATGGCAAACGCGAGAAACGAGCCCATGGCGCCGCTGTCGTCGTTGCCGGGAAGACCCTCGGGCTTGGGGGAAAAGTATTTCGGAATGTAAAAGTGGCTGCGGCGGGCGGACTCGGCCGGCCGCCCGGCATAGTGATACTGAAAGACGGTCAGGAACGCGGGCTCGTTGCCAATGTACGTGATGTCCTTGTCGTGGAGGTAGTTTAAGCGCTTGACGAACTGGTCCGGGCCGCCGTAGAGGGCGATGAGCTGTGCCTGGTCGTGGGGGACAAAACTGAGCCGTGGTCAGCATACTTGCATGGGCGTTCGGCCACGCCGCGGGAATCACTTACAAGCCATACTCCCAGACGCTGCTTTCAAACGTCTCGGGCCCGCTGTTCTGGAGCGAGCAGACGCTCCTCGCGTCGGTGTTGCTGCACTTGAGGGGATCCTGGTATCCCCACGTCTTGTTCAGATATCGCGGCTGGAAGAAGCCCGTGAAGCCCGTGTTTGTGCCGTCGGGCAGCGAGGACGGCTGGTCGGCCTTGTACAAGTTTTGCCAGTTCCCGCTGCTGGCCGTGTACTTTTCCTCTTCGTCCCTGGTGCCGAGGCTCCTTGCCATTTGCGCGATGCAAAAGTCGTTGTAGGCATACTCGACGGTGCGGCTGATGGACCTCGTCAGGGTCCCGAATCCCTTGTGGTCAAAGTCCTGCACCGGCACGTATCCCAGCCGCTTCCACGAGTCGATGCCGCCCCGGCCGCGGCAGCACCAGTCGTACGGCTCCTCCTCGGCGTCCTTCTTGACCGCCTCGTAGCCCTTGTCCCAGTCGATGCCCGCCGTGATGCCCTTGATGAAGACGTCCGCCAGTACATTGTCCGCGTTGGAGCCGCCCTGCGTGTAGCCTCTGCTGAAGCTCATGCGGCAGTCTGGCAGCCACCCGTCGTGCTCGTACGTCGAGATGAGCGAGCGAATCATTTGCGCGACGGCCTCGGGATCGACAATGGTCAGGAACGGAAACTGCGAGCGGAACAGGTCCCATATGCAGTAGAACGAGTCAAAGTAGGGCTCGCCGTCCTGCCAGAGCGGGTTTTCTCCCGTGTAGTTTTGCGGATTCACCATGGTGCGGTAGATGCCCGAGTAAAAGTTGGTCACAAAGCTCTCGTCTACTCCCCTGGGATCCACGGTAATGGGAGACAGCTTTTTTCGCCACGCATCCTGTGCGTCACGAGCATGCTTGTCAAAGTCAAACTCGGGCATCTCATCCTCGGCATTGGCGCAGGCCTGCTCGCTGCTCATGAAACTAAGGCCAACACGGGCGTAGACGGGCTTGTTTCCGTCAACAAAGCGAACAAAGGCGCCGCCGGGCAGAGGGTAGCCGTTGATGGAGCGAGAAATCTTGAGTTGGTGAACATCAGTGCTGGCGCGGCTGTCGGCGTAGATGCCGCTGTCGGCAATGTCGGCGCCGTGAAAGTCGGTACAGAAAAACGGCCGGTATTTGCCTTGACCAAAGCTGGCCACGAAGATGGCACTGCCCGTGATGCGGCCGGTCTCGGGGTCGACTTGAATAGTCCCGTTGTCCTGTCGCGAGTCGGAAAGGTCGCTGAGATCCTGGAGTATAAGCGGCTTGTCGCCCGCAGCAGCGCCCTTGAAGGTGAAGCGGAACAATGCGGTGTGTTTTGTAGCAGTCATTTCAACCTGGGGTCCGCTTTGCAGAGTGATGCCAAAGTATCCCGGTTTCGCCTTGACGCTCTCGTTGGCAAACTTGCCAAAGGTGGCACGCGTCTTCTTGGGGAATGCGCAGTTGTTCACATCACCGCCCTTACATGTGTTGTATGGGAACAGCGGAAAGTTGCCCAACGACGGCGCACCACCGGTTCCCGAGTCGTGAAGAAGACTGAAGCCAGATACTGGCGCGCCATCGAGAGTAAACCCGCCTTGGTTGCTGCCGCTGGTCGTGTCTGCAACCGCCTTGGCCATGCCATACGGCACCGTTGCGCCGGGAAACACGTTGCCGCCATTACTTGCCCCGATCAGCGTGTCGACGTATTGAAGGGGGTCGATGCGACCGAGCTCTTGGGCATGGGCTCGTGGGAAAGGGGCAAGCAGCATGGCAGAAAGCCAGCCGAGCGTCTGCGCATGCACCATTGTTGTTCTCCTTGTCCCCGAAAGGGAGAAAGCGATGGGAACGGGTAATGGCTTCAGCCCACGAGGTTGAACCAGGCGCGCCCAGGGTGAAGGCCATGTTTGTGCCGATCCATGACTTTATACATGTATGAACACACGGAGTGCTACCTGGTTTGCCTTGATAATCGGCATTGTTTTGGGGAATGTGAGAGGCCGGGAGGAGAAGCCTCAGATGACATCTCGCCATGGCCATGTCTTCGACCAATGTCTTAGATGCGTCCACATCACCCTTGCCGGTTCGTTCAATATTGTCGTTGCATCGCGTCGTCGGTAATGCCACGGCCAATTCTGTGCCACCCTGGCAGGTTGGATAACGCAGATCACGATATCCGGACGGGTTAGCCCTCGTCGGATTCTGTGCGTCGTGTGTCTCGCCTGTGCAACATTGTTAGATCATGAGCTCCGCATGGCAAGTGACGATGCACCCACACTCATGGCGGAATCCTGCTACGCCACGGGTTCACATGATGAACTGTTGCATTTGCCCCCGGTCCGGGTCTTGGGGCAGGACGGGATATTCTCCTCCGTATACGGAGTAGTCATGGCACAACCCGCACAACGTTTCCCGTCTTCAATGTTTCCATGAATCCGCAAAGCCATCTACGTCGTGTGAACAAACTCGGCTGCCCCAAATACCCATTCTCTGCTCTTCATTGACCCACTCGTCGGCAATCATCAAGGCGCGCCGCCCGCGTTTGGTGTCTTGGTGGCGCCCAGCCATGGCATGGCATTCAGGGCAATCCTCCTGATAGGTTCTCTGTTGCTGCTAGTGAGATTGGCCAAGCAGGGCCTCGCTCAGGGGGTTATCGTCATTATTGGCTCTGAAATCCTTGGCGCAGGGGCAACATTGAATCCAATTTTTATACAAGAATATCAGACCGGACTGCAGGCTACGGCATTGACAGTGCGACAATGGCACCAAGGAATGTATTCAAGTAGCTGCTGTGTAAAGGACTCGGACGAGATACAGGAACAATGCAATCTCCATTTGTGTTTGGTAGTTCAGCAATAGAGAAAAAAACTAAATTTTAGGACGCACTGCGGGCATGCAGCGAACTGCCATTGACCGCCAGCGCAACACTCGGGTTGGTCCAACAGGATTTGATACAGTGAGTCGATTCAAGCATGACACAATCCATTTCGATCCCTCCTTGACAAAGGTTTCCTAAAGCGGGTAGACAAAGCGCAAGTTCTGGCCATCAGTCAGATCCAGATCCTGGTCATTCAACTGCAAAATCTCGCTGCCAGTGTCCAGGCCCTCGACTTCCGAGTCGCTGCCTCGCGTCTCTTCGAGTCTTGCCGCCCGCTGTTTGTTCTGGTTGACAAGATACCATCGGATGATGAGACACATGATGGGTGAGATGAGCCAGAATGCCGTCATGAATGCCCACGGAAGAAGATACCGGGGCTTGTATTTCTCCTGCCAGAATCTGTTGCCGCACAAAATGAGTCAGTTTACGCACATTGCTACATGTGGCTGCGCGCAGATGGACGTCGCACGACTTACTCGGGTGATATCATGTTGGCGACGGATGCCGCGACGATGCATGTAGACATCAAGCACAGCTTCTTGGTATACCCAACAGTGGTAGTTCCTGCCCACGACAAGCCCAAAAGGTACGAGGGCTTGAACGTTGAGATTTGCGTTCCCACAACGAGCGCAATCTTGTTCGACCACGGCGCCGAGACCTTGGGCACGCCGTTAGTACTCGATGCTCATCCCCCTAGTGCTCAGGAACACTCACCATGATGATGCCTCCCACGAAGCAAGGTATGTAGGAAATGGCGCAGGTGTACCCAACGCCGAGCTCTGTACCGTACAGCATGGCTGCGGAAACGAGAATCAGAAACGATCCCCAAAGAGGCTTGGCAATGTTGAACAGGGCGCTTTGGGCCGGGGTGAATCCGAAGCCAACAAGAATGAGCGGCAACTGCTGCGACGTATTATTCGGCAACTCGTTGAAGAACATGTGAATGCTTGAGGGAGCGGTTAGAATGTGCCCACGGATGCAACCAACGCAACGACAAGCAAACTCACATGAACAACCAGCTCTTGACGTCGGTAAAACACTCGCGAACTTGATACCACTTGAAGGACTTGTTGGAAATACCAGAGTGCGTCTCGCGAATGATGCGAATCGTTTGCACCTTTTCCCTGGTCGTGAGCCACTTGGCCTCGGACGGGTTATTCGGCAGGAAGATGATGAGAGGCACGGCGACGAGAAAAGTCAAGATGACACAAATGATGTGCAGCCACTTCCACGACGAGATGCCCCCCGCGAGACCGCCCACCTGGTCGTCAATGATGAGCTTGTACGCGACCATGGTCAAGAGGACGTTGGCGAAGCTGCCAGACGCCCACCAGAGCAGCTGGACCCAGGGACTCTTTTTCGGAGGAAAAAAGGCTTGGTGCAGCACCGTGGTCGACGGCACGATTTGGGATTCGGTCTGTTGTTGATGAAGCGGTTAGGTCTGGCAAGGCATCGCCATGTACGAAAGAAACAAAGTACAACACTGAAGACATCGGGGCCTCTATTACGTACCATGCCAAGAATAAATCGCAGCCCCATCATCTGCTTGCCCGTCTTTACCAGCGGATGCATGCCGAGAAGCAGGGCCCAAAGCAACAGGGAGCCCGTGATGAATTGCTTGTGTCCAACGCGCTGCGCAAGAGCAGCACCCGGCCACAAGGCAATGAGGTAGCCCGCATAGAATAGAACAAAGAGGTCGTTGTACTCGCTCTTGCTCATCTTGACGTCTCGGAATATGCCCATGGTGCTGGCCTGGGACAGCGTCGACTTGTCCAGGTGAATCAAGAAGGCTACCCACCACGTCTGCATCAGCAAGAACCAAAAGTTCTTGCGGTTCAGGCGTCTCTCTTCATCTGGCTTGATGGGCTCGACATCATCCTTGTGCCGGTTGTAGAAGAGCGTCGTGTCGTCAATGTCCTGCTTGGTGACGAGATGCACGCGCTGTCGTAGTCCAGAGCTCGACGTTGGATTGGCCGCAGACTTCTCCGGGGTCGAGTTGTCTGTATAGGGAGCGGCTTGGAGAGCCGACGTCTCTACAATTTTCTTCTCGCTCGACGACATGGCCACGGCGATGATGGTATATGAATATCCCTCTTGTTGCCTTGGTATGCTGAGATCAAAATCGCCCACGGCACCAGCCTGTCCAGTTTGTTTGCAATCATCGGCTTTATAGCCTGTTCCTTTGCCTTTGGCGAAAACGGCGAGGGAAAAAAAAATCAGTGTTCAGGTCTTTGATCTCCGTTGACAATGTGACAGGCTTGCAGCTGTACAACCCAGGTCAGAAAATGAGACAAAACCGATTCGTTCGGCTTCCCGGTGGTGGAGCGAGATTGAACAGCTAGATGCGACATCAAGGTGGCGTATCATGTATAAATCGAAGCTAATCAGGCAGCCATGTTCGTCTATTGGCCCGGAGACTGCCCAAAACTTGTCTATCAAGGTGTCGATGAGCAAATTTGCCTCGCGCATTCACGTCCAACATCCGGGCTAGATGGGGCCGTGTCGGGGGTTCTTTTGACAGGACATATCTCCGATCAGCAATCCAGTCCCTAGCTATAAGCAGCGTTTGATAAGCGTGCTCCAGTTCCCTCTCTCTCTCAACAAAGAAAGAAGCCGCGGAAACCGCCCGGATCTCGTATTGCAGAGTGCACACAGACCACACAACATGGCGCAGAAGCAGAAGCGCGTCGCAGTAGTCGGTGGTATGAGCCCCCTTTGCAAAGGTGTGAGACAGATCCTTCTCTTCTCTGACCACCCCCATAGCTGGCATATTCGGCCTGTCTCTGGCCATTGGCTTGCAGAAAAGCGGTATGTCATTGGCCTTCAGCGCATGTTGTGATGCAACCACACTCATAGCCCACGGCCAAAGGCCACAGTGTCACCGTCTTTGAGCGCTACCAGTACGACAAGAACAAATATGAGCCGGATGAAGACGACAAGGTCCAGGCAGCTTCGGTAGACGTCAACAAAATAGTAAGTGGCAGACCAGACCACGACATGCAAAGTCACGACGGGGTTGCTGATCAAGTAGTTCCGGGCTTCCTATGGCAAGAAGCTGCATTATCAAAGATTGGCCATGGAGAGTCGAGAGGCGTGGCTACGAATCAATCAAGGCCTGGGTGACGCACTCTTTGTGGAATGCGGAATGCTTCGTGTCCAGCCTTCCCACGAGTTGGCCGCCTTGGAGAAGGAAACGCTCGCCAACATGCAACGGGACGGCTTCCGAGACACCCAATTTGTCAAGAGCAATGCCCGTGATCGGGAACGTGCTGCAAGGCTTGGCTGGGAGGGGAAGCTTCTTGATTTTGAAATTCCAGGCGGCGCGCATCACGAGACCTTTGACGCTGTGCTCGACTCCCTCGGGGGCCTGACGAGATGCAGCGCCGCCTGCTACCATTTCTACAAGCTGGCTGTGAGTGCGGGTGTCAAGTTTGTATTTGGCCCAGAGGAGGGGGCCTTTGTATCCTTTATTGAGAAAACAAGCACCGTGGACGGATCCAAACCCAAGGTTGTTGGGTTAAAAACAAAAGATGGCAAAGCTCACGAGGCAGATGTAGTCGCCATTGCAGGCAAGTCGAAAACTTTTTTCTCTTGCTCTTTTTTTTCTGTCTTTTCTTTTTCCTGCCTGATCTCGGTCAAAAACCTAATAACCGACTGCAGCGGGCTCGTTCTCGACGCAGCTCTTATCAAAGCTCTCTTACCATCTAGAGTCCGCCGCCGGCAGCTTGGTGACGTTCAAGATCGACCCTGAAAACAAAGCCCTTTGGGACAAGTATTCTCCCGAGAAGTTTCCCGTCATCACCTGGAAAAGCGCTCCTCGCGCCAAAGACGGAAAGGACACTGGGAGTATATACGTGTTTCCAAGAACCTCTGATGGTATTATCAAGATGGGGTATCGTGGTGTAAAGGTGGCGTGCAACCCGACGGTCCATCAGCCGAATACGTTGCTGAAACTATTGACATTATGTAGTTTACCAATTTTGAAAAGGCGCCCGACGGGGTCCCTTTTACGCAAGACGGTCAATGGTCGATTCCTCTACCGTATGACGACTGCAAGGCCGTTCCGCCACAAGCCGAGGAAGCAATCAGGACCTTTGTGTCCATCTTCCTGCCAGAGTTTGACAAGGCCGACTTTGACACGACCAAGTTGTGCTGGTACACTGACTCCCTGGACAACTCGTTTGTTGTCAGTTGCTCAAGATGCCAGGAGGCGTGTAGTAAGCGTGGCTAATAGGCTCGACAGATTGATTATGTGCCCGATTACGCCGAGAATTCCGTGTTTGTGTGCACCGGCGGCAGCGGACATGGTGCCAAATTCATGCCGGTTCTTGGAGACGTAGGCCTACCCGTTCCGGAGAGCTGGCATGTTACTGACGTGGTCTTGACGCAGCACGCGGCCGATGTGTTTAACAATGCCGACAACGCAACGTCTCACATGCGTACTCACTGGCGATGGAGAGAAGATGTTCCGCGGCGAAATGGCTTAGAGGACGGGCCTGGTGGCCCACGGAACATTGGAGGCAGGAGTAGGTAATTCCTGGCCAACGGGGGTGCAGTTTCAGTCCAAGAAACGATGATTCACAAGTGACTGGCCATGGGTGGACGATGCATGCTTGTGAGTCGTGACAGGGCGGAGGTTCTTTACGCGGCTTTGTAGCTACAATAGACGATACAGAGAGTATCCAATAACGCTGCAACTTGCTAGTGAATACATACCACAAGGATAGTTGACAAGTGCGTCCTTTTACTAGGTCCATGACAACGAAATCAAGTCGTTCAATGTTGTCGTAGGGTAAGCAACATTACATGTAAATCGTGCTTGCCAACATTGAATGTGGGGACCTGCCCCACGACCTAGACTCTGTTTCATCTCAGCCGTCTAATTATTTCTTCTCTTCTCTTCCTGTCTGTCAACACCCAAAACATGATCGAGCCCAAAGAGCGGCTTTGGGCAGGGTCGGGCAACTTGCTCACTGGCGGCCCGTACACGTGGCATATTACCGATCTAGACCAGCGAAGGCATTTCTCCGTCACATATGCTCCGCCAGCTCCAGTTGAACATGTCGAGGATACAGAGGATATTTGCATGGCCCAGCTCCAAAAACATGTTAACCAACTGGGCGATGGCGTTTACGGAATTTACTTCTCAGAACCAGATGGGCCTATTACCATGTCTACGAACCAGGAAGACGACGTGACCTGGTATGTCAACTGCCATCCAGTGGCTGCCTTGGAGCTTCCATTTCCTATCAAGACAGTCTCCTTAAAAAGCCTGACCGAGCTGGACCGACTAGCGCCTCAAGTCGATCTAGTATCATACCAAGGAACCCCGTGTATTGGTAACACGAAAATATCCGCCGTGTTCAAGTACTGGTTTATGGAGAATGGCATGTTTCGAACTTGGTATGAACTGAATAGTTGGAGCCGCTTACCTCGGGATCACCCACATATTGTCCCGTTCGATTCTGTCGTGCTTAATGCAACTGGTGGGATTGTCGGGTTCACCACTTTATTCATCCCTGGCGGTACACTCAAAGACAACAACGCTACAACTAGGCCCTTTCGTCTTCAGTGGTTTTACCAGCTCTTGTCTGTGGTAGATGACCTCAACTACCAGTACGGCATCATGCATCAGGACATCGCACCGCGGAATATAGTGATTGATGAAGAAGAAGATAATCTTCGAATCTTTGACTTTAACTACTCAATCATGATTGACAAGCACTATACGCCTCATCGGGATGATATCAAGGGTGTAATTTTTACGTTGTACGAGATTATCACTCTAGATGAGCATTTTCGTGAGCTTCCTCACGAGCAACAAAATGCCGAAGCACTCCTACAAATGGAGTGGCTAAAACACCCTAAGGTGAAGCTGGACAGTGATGTTCAAGCATTTCGGAGTGCCTTGGATGTGGGTCATAAACAGAAAGAGCAAGGAGTTTAAACCTAGGGATACGTGGGTACGGTGGCCGTGGATGCCCAAGCCCCCATTAGGGCCAGTGCTGAATTATGGCCCCAATGGGGAAGTTACTGGAAAGGAGATGGAGCCTGTTCCAGTTTTGATCCGGAAAGAGCTGGTCCAGATGGGCGAGCCATATTGGGATTGGGAGAGGCCAGCGAGCTACCGGCTGGGGGAAGCTCTTAAAGCAGATGCAGGCAAGGAAGTCGACATGCTCCCAGTGGGTGAAGAACCGAACGGAGTTTGAACAGACCGTGACTGGATGGACATTTGTACCGTACCATGAATAATGGCAATTATGGCAAGACGGTTGGGCATTACAGGGGCAGCGACGAAGAAAAGGCGCCTCAATACATCAATATGACGTCGGTGTGACTACCCAAGCGGCGGTCGGCATCGCTTCACCTGTGCGGCAACCTGGACGTGAAGAAGCAACATTTGAAGAGTGAGTCATTGGGGTCTATTGCGCTCTAACCCACAATAACTTACTAGAAGAGCCAAGTTAGTAATCAATTGACAATAGTAGGGGGTATGATGTGATGTCGTGTCTGGTCTGGTAGCTTGGTGGGTGATTGGCATGTGATTTTGACGCCATGCTCATCTCCCGACGCACCGACTCACAGGCCCGCGAATTGTCATCGGCCAGACCACATGGGAACGTCGTGCCTGGGTTGGGTTTTCCCATGCGGCGACAATGCGGGGGTGGCCTAGGTTCTATTTCCGTGCATCATGAGAGGGTTGACGAGTCACGACGACTGAGTTTAGACCTCGTCATCCGGGCGACGACAGCAACATTGAACTCTAAACTCAAAACAGGGGCACGGGAACGGCGCAATGACGCCCGAGCACTCCGAGGCCGTGCCGTCAAGTCAGACTGGTCGGGGTAACGGAATGATGAGTCTATGGGGCCCTGCGCTAACATTTGGAGACGGGGCTTTCAGACGTCAGGGGTTTATACAGCAAGCAACTCGGGGACAGGAGCCCGCAACCCCGGTGGTCCAGCGCCGATGGGTTCTGTGGGTTCAGGAAACGGCAGAAACACGGCCTCGAATGACCATGTCTGGAGACTGGCGTCGTCAGTTCTCCCGACGCTCCGCATGGGATCCCAAAAACTACAATAGAACAAGGGCCCCAGCCAGCAGTCGTCACATTGGCCGTCCCCCCTCGTCTGGCTGCTTCTCGTAAAAGCATTCAATGTCAAGTTACATGTACCAACTTGACAGCTCGTAGGCAAGAAGAAGCAGACTGTCCCAAGACTCCCAACCTGAGTGCCAACTCACAGGCTCACAGCCATGCAAGTCACCGTCCTGGTCGGCATTGCCCTCGGGGCCGCCGTCGTCGTCATGCTCATCAACGCCGTGCAGACGAGGCAGCGTCACCGGGCCATGGCCAAGAAGCTCGGGTGCAAGCCGCCCATCCAGGCGCCGTCGACGGAGCCCAGCGGCATCGTGGCCATGTACCGCGGCGCAAAGGCCTCCAAGGAGAAGCGCTTCCCCCAGTTTGTCCAGGAGCAGTTTGAGAAGCTCAACGAGCGCGAGGGCCGCCAGGTCGGCACGACGAGCCTCGTGACGCCATTCTTCAAGAAGATCATCTTCACGTCGGATCCGCAAAACATCCAGGCCATGCTGGCGCTCAAGTTTAAAGACTTTGGCCTGGGCGTGAACCGCACCGACAACTTCAGACCGCTCCTCGGCAACGGCATTGTAAGTCTCAAGTCCACTCGTCTTGTCTTGACGGTTCAACGCTGACTCTCGTCTTGCCGTCTAGTTCGCCGCCAACGGCAAGCAATGGGAGCACTCGCGCGCCCTCCTGCGCCCCCAGTTCGTCCGCAGCCAGGTCAGCGACCTGGACCTCGAAGAAGCGCACGTCCAGAACATGATGACGGTGCTGAACCGGCACCTGGGGAGCGATGGCTGGACCGGCACCGTCGACCTGCAAGTCCTCTTCTTCCGGCTGACGCTCGACTCGGCCACCGAGTTCCTGTTTGGCGAGAGCGTCAACAGCCAGCTGGACCAGCAGACCGACATCACCAACAGCGGCAAGGACGACGACAGCTTCGCCTACGCCTTCGACCGCTCGCAGTACATCCTGGCCATTGCCGCGCGCCTCGGCCACAACTACTGGCTCATGCACACGCCCGAGTTCCACCGCATGGTCGAGCGCGTCCACAAGTTTGTCGACTACTTTGTGCAAAAGGCCATGAGCAACCGGCCGGGCGAGAAGCAGCAGGCGTCGTCGGACCACTACGTCTTTTTGCACGCGCTGGCCGAGCAGACGCAGGACCCGGCCGAGCTGCGCTCCCAGCTCCTGAACATCCTGCTGGCCGGCCGCGACACGACGGCCTCGCTGCTGGGCTGGTTCTTCCACACGCTGGCCGACAAGCGCTACGAGCCCATCTACAAGCGGCTGCGGCAGATTGTCGTCGACGAGTTCGGCACCTACGACAGCCCGCGCGACATCAGCTTTGAGCGCATGAAGAGCTGCCAGTACCTGCAGTGGTGCATCAACGAGGCCCTGCGGCTGTACCCCGTCGTGCCCATGAATGTGCGCACCGCCCTGACCGACACGACGCTGCCCACCGGCGGCGGCGACGACGGCCGCTCGCCCATCTTTGTGCCCAAGGGGACCGACGTCGGCTACTCTGTAAGTTCATGTCCAGACATGTTGACCCTACTGCCCCTTGTCCCTTGTCCCTTGTCCTGTACTTACATTGACGCTTCCCTTCTCGCAGGTCTTCATCATGCACCGCCGCAAGGACCTGTGGGGAGACGACTGCGAGGTGTTCAAGCCGGAGCGCTGGGAATCGCGCAAGCCCGGCTGGGACTACCTCCCCTTCAACGGCGGGCCCCGGATCTGCATCGGCCAGCAGTTTGCCCTCACGGAAATCGCCTACGTCCTGGTCCGCATGCTCCAGCGCATCGACGTCCTCGACGGCTCGGCCGCGGGCCCCGTCAAGCACGGCCTCACCCTGACCAACTGCCCGGCCGACGGGGTCAAGCTCCGCCTCCATTTCGCCGAGTAGGCCGTGACACCGCCGGGGGAGCGGGAAGCAAAAGAAACTTCACGAGAAAAGGAAAAAAAAAAAAGGGTAACGCACCCAAGCATGTAAGCCACGGCTCGTGACGAGACACGACGCGGTGCAAATAATCTACTTGTACCATCATGATGAGGAAACATTGAATCTATGTACATGAACTCTAGCGAACGTATTCTCTTAGTAAAGAATCTGCCCACCGTCCACGATGCTCCTCCCCGTCTTGACCGCGGCCAAAAACCCCGCGGCATGTAGATCCCGCACGAGGGAGAAGAGGACGCCGTCGCACCCCCGGGCGGCCATGACGTCCACCGACACGGGCAGCACCTCGGCGCGCCCCGTCACCGCCGACTCGTAGGCCACCTCTCCAATGGGCAGCACCACGTCCGGCGCGCCGCTGTAGACCGAGAGACGCGTCACGGAAAAGGGAAACGGCCGCGACGGCCCGCCGAGGTACGTGTCGCGGTACTTGGGCGCCGGCCGTCGCGGCACGTAGACGAGGATGTGGCGGGAGCACGTGGCCGCGTCGCGCGGCAGCTGCTTCGCGTTGAACCAGTCCATGAACTTGGTCTTGGCGGCCACGACGTGCTCCGTCGTGCTGGGATCCGAGTCTCCCAGGGCCCATCTCTGCAGCGGGCTCGGGTCCACGTGCGGGAGGCGGCCGTCGTGGACGCGCGCGTAGTCGGGCACGAATACGTCCCGGACGAGCTTTGCCTGCTGCTTTGCCGTCAGGAGCTCGTATGTGTTGTTGAGCAGGGTCGGGAGGGGTGGCTCGTGTGGCATGTCTGCTTTCCACGACTCTTCGACATTGTACGGCGTTACGCTGGCGGACAGGAAACGAGTCAGGTTTTGGAGGAAATTGCTCAGCAAGGCGTCGTATCTGGTGGACGAGTTGGTTGGGAAGCCGACGGCGAGCACCGAGCTTGGGTACCTGCTCGTCAGGGTAATGTTGTCGAGGTAGAGCGCTTGCGCCGTAGCAGCCCAGAGACGAGGGTCTCTTGCAAAGATTCCGGCCGTGTCGTACTCTGGTGCGAGCGGCATAACACGCTTCATGGAGACTAACCCATGAGCTGCAGCTCGTCGTTAGTTTGTAACCGTCTGCCTTGTTTCTCCTAAATACTACTCACATGGCCTGTTTCCGTATAGTCCTTGAGCTTGGCTTGGGCTCCTTATGCTGCCACCAGTGTCGGAGCCGAGTGTAATATCTAGCCACGGGTATGAAGCTACATGTGCTGTCAGTGAAAACACAACCAGTCAATCATTAATAACGGGCGTCTGGCAGACCTTCTCCGGAAGCCGGTCCTGTAGACGACGACGACCCATCTTGATAGCCGTCCCCTCTGGGATTAAATGGCGAGTGGTAATCTACCCAGTCGGCAGTTGCCGTCTCCCCATTGGCAAACTGGCTCGTCTTCATTTTTCCCACGACAATGGCACCCGCATCAATGAGGTTCTGCACCGCCGGGGCGGTTGCGTCTGCGGCCGCATAGTGGTTATACCAAGCCCGGTTACCATTCGACGTCTTGACTCCTTTCAAATCATATATGTCCTTGACCCCGAGACGCACACCAGCCAGTGGCTTCTCGGTCGTGCGTTGGAAGTATAACCGGGATGGGACGGCAACAGCTAGCGATTGCCCGGGAATATTCGCCGGGAGGACTGTGAAACCCCCGTTGCCGTCCCGCACCGTGGTTTCGCTGAATGATCCCTGTGTATCGGAATACAGCCGGTATGCCTGGAATATAGACCCCGAGCTTGACATAAAGTACGGTCCGTCGGGAATGCTGGGACTGCTGTCATCCAAGGTAGAAGCATGCACATCAACGCAGTTCCTCAGGACGGCGTCGCAAAAACGGCTCCCTTCCCTCGTCGTACTCTGGATGTAGATGCCTATAGATTCCATTAGCCGGGATTTTTCTTAGTTTGTGCCTTTTTTTTCTCTTTCTTTTTTGTTTTGCAAATGGTGGGCGCACCCTGCAGGAATCCGTCTTGGAAAACGTCATCAATGCCAGAAAATTCGGTAGTTGTATTCTCAAGCTCATCTTGTCCAAATTTTCCATGATTTGACGTCACCACTGTGATGGGAACAAGATCAAAGTCGCGTGCCTTGGAGGAGTTTGCCGGCTGAGGTATCACACCAATTGACTGCGGCGGCACATAATACGGTACGTTGTTCAATTGCAGCGTGAGGCCAGTGATGCGAATGTGAGCCTCGCTCGTTGATGACACAGCCAAAAGCATTGCCAACGCAACCAACTGCCAACACTGTACTCGCAACATGGCTGGGTCGTGGTTCTTGTCACAGAATCTTGCAAAGGATCAATAATTGCAGGGAAGCAGCCGATGTACGAATGACATCAGACGAGAAATGGGTGCACCCGTTCACACCATGATATTTTTGATACTACCCCGTACACTGAGATATAAAATCTTTGGATGAAAAACCTTGTTTGGGCTGATCAAAAGAAGAGCCATGGTGCCATGCGTTCACCGCAGTTACATCGTGCGTGCAAGATAAGACCGGACGGTAATCTCCACAGAGCTGAACACCCTGAGAGACACAAAAGCACCTTGATGTTCTGCAAAGCCCCAGAAAGAAATTGCGCATAGCTACTTCATGGTGATGGTGCGTGATTATTCATGAGCATTAGCGAGGTGGCTGTTCAAACACGTCTAGAACAAGACAAGTGAGATTCCATCGCTTCTTAGCCATCAGAAGTGTCATTATCAGATTGACATGACTGTTTGCCAATATCGATCAATATGAATGCCGTCATCTACACTGTAACTAGCCGCTGCTCCAGAGGCCAATTTGACAAAACAGCTTCGGTCAACTCCTTCACAGACGAGCTTTGTACAACACAGGAGCGAATCATTGTGCAACAACGGTCTGGGGTAGTCCTGCGGCTCATCAGCAAGTCTCGGCTATGTAATTGTGCTGTCAGCAACGTAACCATCAAGGTGAATGGCACGACGTTGAAGAATGTATGCGCGTTTATTGCATGCGCCAACAAACTCCGAGGACCCGACAAGCAGTACTATCATTTCGTTTTGTGATTACGGCAGTAATCCAGCGTGGTGGTTGGTTAAACAAGATCTGTAGTCAAATAAATATATAAGCAGACTTGAAGAGCCAGGCTGCTCATTCACAACATGATGCCAGTCCGACAAGACCGCCATCTCAACCAAGTCGTTTAGTTCCAAGGAACGACGACATAGGCAAAATGTTGCTCAGGGTACCCAGTTTCAGGCATCTCGCGTCAGCCGTGACTCTACTTACACTGACGCCCGTCCTTGGTCATCCCGCCAACCAACAGCATACCCATGGCTCGTCACACAAGCCCGCGCTTCTAGAGAACTTTGATGCCATAGGCGCCTGGTTTGAAGATGTAGCAGCCATCAACGGAACGTCGATTGCGCGCCGCCCAAATGTCACAATCGCAATCGTCGGGGCCGGCATCTCTGGTCTCGCCACCGGGCTCATGCTCGACAGTATTGGTGTGCATAACTGGGAGATAATCGAAGCTAGCGATCGAATCGGCGGCCGTTTCAGAACAAAATATGTCGGTGGCACGCAAGAATGGGCAGAAATGGGGCCCATGAGGCTGCCATATTCGGTCAAGTACAGGAGTGATAACACGACACACGAATACACAGACCACCGCATGACCTTTCAGTTGGCAGAGTGGTTGAATAAACTCAACAAGAATGACACAAAGTGGAAGGTAGACTTTATTCCTTGGCTGCAGCACCATCCCAATGAGCTTCTTGCCAGAGGAACCGGCCGTCATCCCGATGGGAGGATTCCAACCCGAGGAGACATCGCGGCGAACCCCAAGCTGGCGGCTCCGGCGCCAATGAACAGCGCCGAGTATAATGACACCAAGAGTGCCATGAATGGCATACTCAAGAATGAGACGCGCCTGCGTGAGATTCAGCGCGATATCTGGCGGGCACACGAGAAGGCAATGGAGGAGAATCTTGACGATTGGAGCGAGCAAGGGATGATGCGGCACCGGTTTCACGCCAGCGAGAACGTCACAGATGCTATTGCCACCGACACGGACTATGAGGTGTTTTGGGACGAGATGGTGCACAACTCCAACTTGGCACAGGATGGCGGACGCGGCGCCTTTGGCGAGACGGAGTGGAAGTGTGTCGACGGGGGCTTCAACCGGCTGTCCGACGCCTTTACGCCCCATGTGCAGGACAGGGTGGTTTTCAACCGCAAGATCAGAAAGCTGGAGTCTGTCGGCGACGGCAAAGGCGGCCTCCGGACGCGGCTTTCCTGGTATCCCAGCGCGGCGAACCACACGTACGAATCCAAAGAGTACGACTACACCATCATGACGCTCCCATTTACCATGACGCGGCTGATGGACCTGCCCAAATTCTCGTCGACGCTCAGCAGGGCCATGGGCGAGCACGGCCTCCGGTTCAAATCAGCCTGCAAGGTGGCGCTGCTGTTCAAGGAACGGTTCTGGGAGAAGGGCGAGCGGCCCATCTTTGGCGGTTACTCTCAACCCGCGAGCGCGGCTATGGGAGCGCTGTACTATCCCAGCTATGGGCTGAACGAGAGCCGTCCGGGGCTTATTACGCAGTACCGCGGAGGCGACTGGAGCGATCGGTTCGTCAGCCTTCCGGACGAGGAGTACGTGGGCATGGTGCTGGATGCCATTGTCAGCCTGCACGGCCAAGAGGCACGGCGTCTGTACACGGGCGACTATGAGAAGCTCTGCTGGCTGCAGGACGAGCACTCGGCGACGTCGTGGTGTCGACCCAATGTTGAGCAGCATCGGCTGTACATTCCGTCGTATCACCGCACCGAGCACAACACCATCTTTATTGGCGAGCACACGGCACCGACGCATGCGTGGATTAGCTCGTCGTTGCACTCGGCGGTTCGGGGTTCGGTGCAGCTGTTGCTGGAGCTCGGCATGGTTGATGAGGCAAAGAAGCTGAATAAGGTGTGGATGGGGAGATGGATTCACGGGGCGTGAGGGCTGGCGGCTGGCGGCTGGCGTTGTCGTCGATATTTCAACGTGATGCATGTGCGGAGTAACTTGAACCGTTGACGTGCATCTGGAGTGTTGGAGCATCATTCGTGTCACGTGTGGCTGGGATGCGCCCTGCGCAGCAGATGCAGGCGCGCCCACGTTGGCAATTATTTTGTTTGAAATAAATTACATGCAGTGATATTGGATTCTTTACGCTCAGATGTGCAAGCTGATTTCAAATCTGCCATGGACCATGGTTCCTCGGAATGCTGGCTGGCTGCCCTTTTCGTCAAACGGAGGCGCAGGCTGCTGCAGGGTAGGGCCACCCAATTGTGGCTTTTCGGCGGGCCATGCGCAGGGGCAAGTGAATATTTACGGTTAAATGTTGAACTTTGAAATTAATTGACGCAGGCGGTTTCGACAACATCACCAACCACCACTCGCACGGACAGAGCCGACGAGAGACTTTGCCGCCAGCCGCCGCCACCAATGCATACCTACCTAGGTACTTGAGTAGGTAATTGTCACGTACGGCTGCTCAATCGCCCGGGCGACCGTGCTGAGGGCTCAAGGCCTAGTACCGTCGACGGCGATTTCCTATCTCTCGTCTCCACGATGTGGTTTCCCGCCAAGAGACCAACGACTTCTCCCACGCGATCTCCAAGGATACCCTGGCACCCAATGACGTCGGTTTCTCGCTCGGCAGAAACGAGCCAATTGTATGCAAGCAATTGTGCGGGCGATGGAGCCCCGAGGAGTCAGCTTCCTTGTCCCTTGCGCTCCTCTCCTCTCCACCTTGCCTTGTCCGTTGAGACACTCACTCTTGGATATTGTGTTGAGATGCAAGCATTTCGAAAATGACACAAACTAGCACTTGGCCCAAGAGGCTGATTGGCTGTTCATGCCGTGCCTCCCTGTCCATTCGTAAAAAAATGGATGCTCGGGCGAACTTCAACATGGCTTCAGCAAGCGATGGAAGGCCCTTGTCGACCTTGAACGTGCATTATTAGTTATTGCTGGCTATTAGTTTGACGCCGTCAGCCCGTTTGTGCAACACGAGTTAATACATACATACACGCACGCATGCGGTTTGACTTAAATAGCGAGATGCTCCCCCCGGGCACGTAAATCGTTTTCGTTCCGTCGTTCCATTCCTCTCTGTCAACACAGCCAACTGCTTTCGTCCCAGCTGAAATACACCCACTATGTCGTTTGCCCTACACGACTTGAGCTGAGTAACTGGACATCATCAAAGACCAAGACTGGCCTGTTGGAAACACCAAGAGTGTTATTGGTTGGATCTCGGGGCAACACACCCGACCAGACATCACCACCACCACCATCATCATGAGAAGCACCTGGACAGTCTTTGGCCTCGCTGCCGTCGCCGGCCTCGCTGATGCCGCGCCAGCCGACCAAAAGATCAAATGTCCGGCTGGGCCTCGCCTGGCCCATTGGCCGCCCGAGGCCGCCAAGGCCCTCAATCAAATGATTGCGCGCAATGCGCACAAGGGTCGCTATGCCGTCTTCGACATGGACAACACCAGCTACCGCTTCGATCTCGAAGAGTCCCTGCTGCCCTTTCTCGAGGCCAAGGGTGTCTTGTCGCGCGACAAGCTCGACCCTTCCCTGAAGATCGTCCCCTTCCAAGACACTGCTTCCTACACCGAGAGCCTGTACAGCTACTACCTTCGTCTGTGTGAAATCGACGATGCCGTCTGCTACCCCTTTGCCGCGCAGGTATTCGGCGGCCTGCCGCTGCGACAGCTCAAAGCATACGTGGACGAGCTCATGGCCTTCAACGGCACCATCCCCGTGCAGTACTACGAAGAGGGCGTCCTGACCAATTCCACCGTGAGCCCGCCCAAGGTCTTCCGCGGCCAGGCTGAGCTGTACAATCGGCTCATGGCCAACGGCATCGAGGTCTACGTCGTCAGTGCCGCCTCGGAGGAACTCGTGCGCATGGTCGCCTCGGACCCCAAGTACGGGTATAACGTGAAGCCCCAAAACGTCATTGGCGTCACCCTCCTGATGAAGGATCTCCAGAGCGGAAACGTCACCTCGGCGCGGAAGCAGATCAAGGAGGGCGACTACAGCGAGAGCAAGAACCTCGACTTGGTCATGACGCCTTTCCTCTGGACTCCGGCCACGTGGAAGGAGGGCAAGTGGGCGGCTATTCTGGACTACATTGACCCTTGGAAGCGTCCCATCTTGGCCGCTGGTGATACGCCCGTGAGTGACGGGCCCATGATTTTCCAGGGCGTCGATGTTGGCCGTGGTGGCATTCACCTGTGGGTGAACCGCAAGGACAAGTACATGGAGCAGATCGACAAGATGAAGAAGGACTTTGCTGCCGCCCAGGAGCGCGAGGGTTTGCCCGTGTGGGCGGACAAGAATTGGGTCACTGTGAAGCCTGACGACATTTTGTGAGAGATTTTTGTCGGCCGTCAACGGTCAATTCGTATGTGCATGTACATTGGGCAGTTTTTACACCACGATAATATGAATGGCAGCCGCTTGACACAGGGAAGCACCCAGCACCTTGGGTAAAGAAATTACTACTCCCACCGTAGAATCTCCAGTACATGTAGCCTTTATCCTCCCACTAGGCAAGTAACATCATGAGATTACAGGTCCACTAGTTCTTGACTCCTACTGCTGGAGCCATTTGATGCTACTGAGGGCGGGTGGGTGTGCCGTTTCTAGGCACCGTCAATCATTGCCCAACTCGGAAAACAACAACTGCCACGACTTGTTGGTCCAATAAAACCATCCATGGCGGCATGGTTCAGGGCGTTCTGTGGGGGGCCGCTGGTTCCTGGAATTCGGGACGCATGAAATGGGCCTCGTTCGGCGTAATTAGGCCAAGTCTTTCCATGTCGGCCTCTGGGGCTTTGCGCCATGGACGGCATGGGCAATGGAACGTTGGCTGTGCTGCCGTCGTTGATCCTTGTCTGAGTCCAAGAAAGACTTGACGCAAACGTGACGGTCCAGCTGCGACTGAGCGAGCCTGGCCGGGCGCATTGTTTGTGGTCATATGCTATTGAGTTGACAACGATCTGAGAGAGCGTCGAGGTTCAATCAAGTGATGTGACGTCTTGTTATGGCCAACAAGTTGTGTATGAGCTGAACTCGGGACATTGCATTGGTGTAAAGAAAAGACGATTTAAAAAAAAGGGAAAATTACCCTCTACCCGCAATTGTTCTGCACAAACGGCGCCGATATGGTTCAACATGTCTGGTAAATTTTGAACATCCGGCCAAATGTCCCGAATCGTCCAAGCTCGAAACAATGGCATGTAAACGACCCCCATATAATAAGAAATCCCATCCCAAAATCACACCTCCCGTTTCCAGCCAAGACATAGCATGCAATTGGACCGCAAGGTCGTGGTCTCGCTTGCCAATGTCTGGCTCTACCGCCCTGACTGAAGCTGTTCTACCTTCGCTGGAAGCCGAGAACTGGGATCTGTCTTGGCCGTAACAAAGAATCACATCAGGTGTGTACGTGTACATGTTACTACGCACGTCTAGAGAATGGTACGGTGTGCCCAGCTGGCGTAAGCCATGTAAAGCAGAGTAAGAGCCCATGTTAGATTGGGTAGTGAGCCCTTTTTTGCACAAATCACCTATATAATGGTTGCAAACATCCTCAGGAATGTCTTCAATGTTGCTCTTCTTCTTCACCGACCAAGCAGGCTCGACGCCATCTTCCCGCTTCACAGCCAACACCTTCGTTTCAATCCATTCGCTGTACACTGTATATATCTTATTCAACACGTTTTCAACATAGCCCAATACCCACTGTCAAAATGTTTGGACAAGTTGCCCTCGCTTATGTTTCCTTTGCCGCCGTTGTAGCAGGACTACCGGCTTACACCAACCACGCCCACGTCCACGGCCACCACAAGCGCGGCGCTACCGACGACATGGACCGCTACACTCTTTACACCGGCGACGGCTCTACTGGAGCTGGTTGGCCTTCCGAGGATGCGTGGGCCTCTTGGGAGGACCTCTGGAATGTCAACGTCGAGCTCATGCAAAAGACCTGTGGCTGGAATGGCTGGGGCGCGGACAACTCGGGCGACGAAATCGACGCCATTGAGTCTGCGATCCAGAAGGTAGCAGGCCAGACGGACGTCGACTGCCGTTTTATCCTGGCCGTTGTGATGCAAGAGAGTAAAGGCTGTGTTCGAGCTCCCACGACCAGCAACGGAGTGACGAACCCGGGCCTCATGCAGTCGCACAACGGCAACGGTACCTGCGCCGATACCAACCCCTGCCCTGACAGCCAAATCACCCAAATGATCAGCGACGGCGTCGCCGGAACGTCGTCCGGAGACGGTCTTCAGCAATTGCTCGACGAGGCTCGTGGCGTCACGGGCCAG
Organism: Metarhizium robertsii ARSEF 23; assembly: GCF_000187425.2. Taxonomy (NCBI): domain Eukaryota; kingdom Fungi; phylum Ascomycota; class Sordariomycetes; order Hypocreales; family Clavicipitaceae; genus Metarhizium; species Metarhizium robertsii. Next base: position 291,961 of record NW_011942151.1, on the reverse strand, counting down.
AATGGCACCCGGCCATTCTACGCGGCGGCGCGTCTCTACAACAGCGGCCTCATCGACTACAACAACCTTGACAAGGCCATGGGCAGTACCGCTTGCTATGTGTCTGATATTGCTAACCGTCTTACTGGTTGGACTCTGGCTGACAATAACTGCGAGATTTGAGGTGCAGCAGTGAGGGAAGAGGGCAGAGACTTCCCATCTCGTATCTTTTGAGCACTGCTGTATAAATTACCTTGGGGTTCCTCGAATACTTGGAATACTTGAAGTTCGACCTTTTGTATATACTACACCATCTGTGAAGATGTTCTTCCCTTTTGGCTGGTCGCTTGTGGCGCCATGCAACCATCTTGCATCCAATTGGAGTGGCTTATGATGCCGAATACCGAACATGCGATATTCCCATGAAACTTTGTTGTGAAAAAAAATAAATAAATAAAAATCCCTCCGCTTCTTGGAAGGGACTAACTTATAACAACCCATGCGATACAATGGTGGGGAAAGCCTAACTCGTAATGATACGAATAGTTGGTTCTGCCGAGGATTTTTCTACATGGTATTGTCCACATGACAGTATTTCGGGTTCGTCATGGCGGCTTTTACGGCATCCATTGCGACACGAATGGCAAGCTATGCCTGAACGGATGCATATCATGGTAGCTTCTAGGCCGATTTGAAGTAATTGACATCTTGCCATGATTGCAACATGCCTGGCTAGACCATGGACTGTTTCCAATCGTGACAACGGCCGCGAGGTCCAATTCGGACTCGGTTGTTTCTAAATCAGCCTGCCAGCATATCGTGCAACACGGTGAGCCGCATGAAACAGCGCACATCACGGATAGAGCCGAGGCAAGTCAACATCAACCCCAGACACGCGGATCGATCCCGATGGCCGATACCCACTTGATCGGAAAGCACCCGTCACTTGTTTTGTACATACGAGGTGGCGAATGGGTATTGAAGCACAGAGATTGCTATGTAAGGTTCTTCATAAACAGTGGCTTTATTTAACAAGTCTATCCCGCCCCGAAATCCAAAGCTAAAGTGCGTATTGGCCCCTTCTGTTTGAGCTCCGTCACCACGAGCCTCCCACAGCTCCTGTTCCCACTACAACAACATATTGGAGGCCTTTCAGCACTCAGCAGCTCATTGACGTTACATCTTGGGGCAGGAGTACAGCTACAAAGGCATCATACAAGGCACCGAATTCCAGATGGCCCAAAGCACAACTGTGCAGGTTGCGACCGGGGAACAGGTCCCGGTCTCGCGCAGCTCCAAGCGATTTGTGCCAAAGGACCTGTCTGGCAATCCAATCCCACAGAGCAAAAGATGGCTCTATTCAACGGCCGCCTTCAAAAACGGAGGCGCCCTCAAGTCGTTTGCCATTGATGTAGTCATAGTGGGCAGCTTTGTTGCCTTCAACGCGTCCCAACTCGGGCGCAACTTTTACGACGGCATCGAGACAAACTACGGCGAATGGAACGTGAATTTTTGGGGCACCTTTCTCATCACGTCCATCTTCTTCTGGGTCTGGGGCGCCGTGTTTGCGATCCCCGATCTCACCGGCTACCCGGCGTGGCTGTTCAAGTACAAGACGCAGCCGTTTGTCAGAGTCGACCTCCGACAGTACGCCCACATTGCCCTCATCTCGCTGAGAAACCAAGTCCTGGTCGCCGGGCCACTGCTCCTCGCGACCATGTACATTGGCCCGCTGCGGCCCGTCGGCTCGGCCGCGTTGCCGGGCAAGCTGGAGACGGTGGCCACCATCCTCTTCGACGTGCTGTGTACCGAAGTCGGATTCTACTATATTCACCGACTGCTTCACGGCAAGACGCTCTACTCGCTGTTCCACAAGCAGCACCACGAGTTCACGGCGCCGGTAGGTCTCGCGGCCACGTACTGCACCGTGACGGAGCACATCCTGTCCAACCTGCTCCCCAACGTCATTGGCACCCTGCTTGTGAGGCACCACTGGTCGCAGGCCGTCTTTACATTCGTCTTTCTCGAGTTTGGCACCATTTGCTCGCACTCGGGGTACAACATTCCCTGGATGCACTCGAACCTGCAGCACGACTTTCACCACTTTGCCTTTGACGAAAACTTTGGCCCGACGGGGCTGCTGGATGCCCTTCACGCCACCAACGGCAAGTTCAAGAAGGCGCTGGCCGAGGCGAGGCAGCGAGCAGGAGGGGACGGCGAAAAGGCCCGTCAGCTCGTGCTCGAGAATCTGGCCGTTCTGGAAGTGCAGGCCAAATAAAGCCGGCTAGCACGTGCAAAGATGGATTTCGGAAAGACAAACAGCGGAGTTCGGGGTTGTATAAGCAACTTGACTCCGCAAGTACGTGCATACCGGGTTTGAAGGACGTCGCTGGTCGTGGCCAACAATCGCGTTTCCGGGGAGGGGGGGCATGAAACACGGGTCAAGGAGGCTCATGCATGGGATTTCTCTCATTTGGGGAATCGACACTCGAGAGAATGATATCCCTGGCCCAACTTGATGGACATGAACAGCGCGCAATGGACTCGTGCCGACCAAAATGGAAGACCAAGCAGGACGCTCTGCGTTGGAGAAAGAAGCCACCGTCTGTGCGTTGCTACGGGAATATGATGCTCTCTACTATCTGCTGAACGGTTCTCTGTTGGACGAATATCACAGGGTCAATGGTTGTGTATTTGAACATGTTCCTCTAGCATGTGATGCTGTTTCTCGAACCCTGCGCGAACTTGATAGAGGAGGAATACAGGGGCGTTTAGTTAGCTGGTACCTACATATGTACTCCCTAGCTTGGTTCATAAGCCGGCACGGGACAATGCCATTGACAGCTTCTTTATCCGTGCGTGTCTCACTCCGGCAGTTGGGATACAGAGACATGGTGCCATTGACGCACCCGCCGTCCCATGCGCGCAACTTCCCAGGCCCGACACGCAAATTGCGGGGATTTCCATTGATGGTTCAAATTTGTATTTGGCTTGTCACCCAGGGTTGGCAAGCATGTGAAGAGGGGTCACCGTCGACACGTCCGGTCGAGGTTCCTTTGGGACATGAAACTGACTCGTAGCCCCAACCCCTCTGGCGTCGAGGTTGAGAGGCAGCTGAGACAGCCGGGCATGCTTCTCAAGCTGACCATGGCAAGCAAACTGGTTCGCCCGCAAGAGTCCGGTGATCAAGCCGTCAAGGACATGGAATCAAATGCGGGGGTGGAGTCTGCATCTGGTCTCGAAAGATTCAACATACTCTTGTATCAAATGCAAAGTTGCTCCGCGGCTCCGGACAGCTCCATGCAACATCGCAGTCTCCGCCTGGCCCGTCAAATGGCACGTAGCTTGTCAGTCGACGCCACGGTCCATCACTCCACTTGCGTCTTGGTACCGTTCTGATGGTTCATAATTAGAGCTTGCAAGGCGTCAACACTTTGCCCGATTGCCCGATGGCCGTGACAGGGTGCCCTCCCTTTGCGCTCCGTTCCCCCTTCTCCCGTGGCCATGTCATCAACGCACCAACCTGGTCAACGGCATTTACATCCCATTGACCCTTCTCCCAGCACTATAAAATACCATTGATCCGTCTCTACCTGTATCGACCCGAGTGCCGGCCACTCGTCTGCCCATCGTTGTTGGTGAGCAAGGCGTTAGACTCCGGAGCCCCCCAAACACGGCGCTCAATACGCGGCATAAAACACCAGACGTCTTTCTTACTGCGGCAACCTGCCTGCAACAACCATGCTCATGGTTACAGTGAACCCGTGGGCCGTGGTGCTGGCACTGCCGGGTTTTCTCATGGCATTATGGATATTTCAGTTAATTTACATGCCGATTCGGCTGCGGAAGAGTCCCGGCACGAGGGCGCCCATCCTGTCCGGGAACCCTTTTGGAGGTACATGGCCAACACTCGCATCGATGCCCGCACGAGCTAATCCTTTTGTGCAGTCTTGTTCTTTTTTGCCCAATCGGCCTATATGCAAGCAACAAACCGCATGCTGGAGCACTTCAATACCATGTTCAGCAAGGGGGACCCCCAGAACCCCCATGTTGTCGAGCTACAGTTTGGCCGACGGCGCGTCGTCATTACTCGGGATCCAGAGCACATCAAAACCGTTCTCACGAGCAAGTTCACCCAGTATGGAAAGGGGGAGCTGGTCCACACGGCGGCCAGCCCGTTCCTGGGAGACTCCATCTTCACCACCGACGGACAGCTCTGGCAGAAGAGCCGCGCTCTCATCAGACCCATGTTCACAAAAGAGCGCGTCCGAGACATTGAGATTTTCTCGCAATGGACCGATGTCTTGATGTCCAAGCTTCCAGCCTCGGGACAGACTGTCGACATCTGCGACTTGTTCTACCGCATGACGCTGGATGTTTCAACCGACTTCCTCCTGGGGCAGACTGTCGGTGCCTTGGACAACCCCAACAGCGAGTTCAGTCAAGCCTTCACCGATGTACAACGCATGCAGATGATTCGAGTCATCCTGCAGTACGTGAAACCCCGTCTTCCCTGTGCCTTCGTGACGTGCGCCGAGTCATCTCTGTACTAATCCATCCCGCGTGCAGCCCATTCCGTCACGTACTGCCACTGCGCAAATACTATGACGGAATCAAAGTAATCGAGCGCTTCATTACCCCGTACATTGAGTCAACGCTGCGCCTGCCCATGGAGGAGCTCGAGCAGCTGTCAAAGTCGGACAAGGAATTCACCTTTCTTCACAACATTGCCTTGTTTTCACGAGACCCCCAGGTGATCCGGGACCAGATCTTTGCCGTCTTGATTGCCGGCCGAGACACGACGGCCGCAACGCTATCGTGGGCTCTCTACGAACTTGCCAATTACCCCGACGTGTGGCAAAAGCTCCGAAACCAAGTCCTCGAGCACGTCGGCCCAACTCGAACGCCATCGTACGAGGACCTCAAAAACCTGACCTACCTGACGCACACCATCAACGAGACTCTGCGGCTGTACCCCGCGGTCCCTTATAACATTCGCGGCTGCAGTACGTGCTTGGCCCGTATACTGATGTGAACAGACACTGACTATCTGTGATGTAGTTGAGGACTCTACCCTTCCCACGCCCGAAGGCCAGCCGGAAATCGCAACGTCGACAGGCGACATCGTCATCTACAGCACCATGGCTATGCAGCGCCGACCTGATCTCTACCCGCCCGTTTCGGATTCCTTCGCCGACGCCGCCATCTTCAGCCCCGATCGATGGGAGAAATGGACCCCCAAGCCGTGGCAGTACGTGCCCTTTAACGGCGGGCCGAGAATCTGCATCGGCCAAAACTTTGCCGTCACCGAGATGGCCTTTACCAGTGAGGATTTCTTTCCACGCCCGTTTGGAATGGGAGACGATGCTAACTCTGAAGCGTAGTGGTGCGCCTTTTGCAGAAATATGAGCGTGTGGAATACCGCGGCGATTGGAATGCGCAGTTTCACAAGGCGGAGCTGGTTGGATGTCCGGGACAGGGCGTGCCGGTGGCATTGTACGAAGCAAAGAAGTAGGGGAAACAGAGAGGCTTAATAAATACATGTCAACTGCATGGGCGGCTGCATCCATGGGTAGGACTCGTATGTGTCTTGAGGCCTCGACGTGAGTGCCATGGCTTGCCGGCATTACGCATCAGTCTCTACTGGATGACAATAAGTAAAGAAACAAGCGATTGACAACCTAATACGCTTCAGCCAAGCACACACCAATGCGCTGGCAAATGGTTGGTCAATCGTGTGCATAATTTCGTGGATTGTCAGCGGGACTCTCTTGCGCTGGATATCCGTCGTGACAATGATCTTATTGCTAATGAAGTAGCGAATCGCTGGATCTTGCATAAAGAAGGGATTCCCCAAGAGGGCATAGTAGCCGTGATAGACGCACTGACTCGGAGAAAGGGAGCGGAACAAGGCAAAGAGCGCGTAAGATGGGATTGTAAGCGTGTCTGGGGATTTAATCTGCCTGATTCCTCCCCGTTTGGCCACCGATTGCCTCTTTAGGCATCCGAGATCTGAGTCTCGGGGGTAGTAGTCAGTCGGGCAGTCTTTTGTAAATGTCACAGGGCACAAGGCCAATCCATTGTATGCAAACATGCCAGTGGTTGCGAGACTGTGTATTATATTAAATTGTATTACGTGCCAAGTGTCATACCATGCTATGCTATCCCCATCATATCCTCTTGACCTCAGTCTATTCCTCAACAAACTTTCTCTTGACATCAACCTTTACACAGCTTGGATTCTGGGGGTTTGCGCCGCCCAGGACCCAAGTGAGAGTCTGGTAGGTGTAGCCGACGTTGTATGTGGTGCAGACGTACCAACGCTTGAGAACACGGGGATCCTGACCAGTGGGCGGTGATTTCGTATCATCAAGGTAGCTGACAATATTCATGAGATCGTCCCCATCAAAGCCGACGTATTGAACGTTGTTGGCTCCGGGATAGAAGAGGGGGAGGGCAACGTTGGTAGACGGGTCGGTGTAGAAGGACATGCTGGATGGAATAGGTGGCTCTGTGAAATATTGGTTAGTTGACACTTGCCACAGTGGCTTCATTCATGACATGATGATGATGATACATACGAGATGGCAGAGTCCAAGCCAGAACGCCAGAAAGGCCACCGGGTCCAGGTTGGGCACCTTCGGTGGTGTTGAGGTTGAAGACGGCCTTGGCGTCGCTGAGAAGACAGATGGATTCAATAGCCGCCCCCGTGTGACATGTACTCAGGGCACGGCCGTCGAGTTCCTTGCTGTCCGACTGCACGAGCAGGTTGAATGGCTTTGACTGGACGGTTTGGCCTGCTGCCAGCCCGCCCAAGGCGAGGGAACCCAAGACAGCCGTAGACTTCATTCTTGTCCGAGTATTGTCAATCAATAGTTTGGCGGATGTTCTGTGGGTTGGTGCACAGAGTCTCGAAGCCGGGGATGGTGTTGACGTAGGAGATGATGTTGATTTCAAGAGAGATGGGTTCCAACGTCCACCTTGCAGGCCAATGCCCGGTATATATAACAATTCACAACCCCCCAGCAACACTTGGCCGAGTTGCTCAGTGATGGTCAGTCCACCGACGTTCAGTGCTCGCCGGGTGCATGACGGACACTGACTCTAAGCCATGACGGATTCTGACGTATGTGGTGCGCCCAACGGCACCCAACGGCAAAGACTCTCTCCACATTCAATACGCTTATTTGCGGGGGCAAATACGAGCATCGGGAGGCCGGGTCTGTCTCCCTGCATCCGCTACCCGTCATTGCAACCCTATGACGGTGAAGCTGAGCTGGTTGGCCCGCCAGTGATGCTCATCCGATGGTCACCAGTCCGTCCGGCCTCCGTCTCGCTGCCACCTAGTACCTACTATTTTGACGGCCGAGCACAAGGAATCACGGCCATTAGTGGATAATGTCTCGCCGCTGAAGCCAGGCACTTGCTACGTTGACAACTAACTAGTCTGGTGTTACTGTCCACGGTCGCCATGATCACAAGGCCTCCAACTGCTTGGGCCGGCAATGACTTCCGTGCAGCAAAATCAGTGCCTGTCAATACCTAGGCTCACTGTTGGAGTGGCGTTTATCCGAGGCGAAATAAACAATAAGTTCCATGTAAGCGTATGTAGCCCTGGCTACATGTAGTCAAGTGGTTCAAGATGAGCATCTCGCCAACACAACACATGAGCAAGTCCCTGCCCGCAAACGAATTGGAAGGAGGACTACCAACTACGTAACATTGAAGGGATATCACCTCGATGCTTCTCAATGGACACTCACCGCTGAAGTGGCCGTGTCAAGTGACGACCACAAGACCCTGCCAAGCACGGCAATTAGACGGGAACGAACTAGTTGTTTAGAACGGGGCCGATTGAAACATAAACATGGAGGGATACAAATCTCCACCACCGAGACAAAGGCCGAGACTACTACGGAGGAATGTAAAGCGGTGTTGGCGGCCAAGGCTACGAAACAATTGTCCGATTACGCCGAGTGAATGGAAATGCGGTTCGCATCGACAATGACATTGTCAATGTCTAATTTAGTAACAATTCAACATGTAGCTGCACGTCGAGTTTCCCTGCTACGTCACCGTCTCGTTAGTGCTTATACCAGTCGCCCTGCATCGTCATCTACGCATAGTGCCCGCGTTCTGCAACACATCGTGTCCTTTTCAAGGCTAGCATCGAGGGTCATGTGCATCCATGTCAGATCCTGCCATCATCACGCCCAAGTCACTCAAACCCGAGTGTAATCCCTCCCTTGGACAATCGTACCATCATAGTCGATGCCCGTGGTGGAGTTTGCGAGGGTGTAGTTGCCAAAGCAGGCAAAGGCATAGTTGCTCAACTCGAATGCGCTCTCCTGGCTCTCGAGAAAACTACCCAGCGCACACAGGCCGTCGAGCCGGCCAGACGTTGCGTTGCCGCACTGCCCGCCGCGAATCGTGTTGAGCGGCAGGATGCCATTGTTCAGGCGCATCCGCACGAATTTGTAGCTCGAGTTGGACGCTTCGTAGCCGTACTGCCCCGGCGCATAAGGAACGCGGCGGCTCTCCACGGGCTCTGGATCAGACGCGCCGCAGCCAATGACCTCGGTGATGAGGTTGGCCCCAAAGGGGGTGAGGCGCGACAGGGTGAAGTGGTTGTCGGAGCTCGGGGGGAACTTGGACGTTGTCGGCGCATCCTTGAGGTAGTCTAGCGACATGGCGGTCAGGACCGAGATGATGATGTCGTCGTGGGAGAAATCGGCATAGATTTGCTGTCCCAGAGGAAAGGTGGTTGGGTTGTCGTCGAGCGTGGCGTTGACGGATGAGTTGGAAGACGTGATGAACTGGTGACGAATGCGAGCCATTAGTTCCTGCAGGTAGCCGATGCCCTGGGCGCGGCCGGTGGGATTGCCGTAGCTGTAGAGGTAATAATCTGCCCGCCGTGTTAATTTTTGCAAACATTGAAGCCGGATCGGACGATGGCGACGGCCTGCTCACACTGTAGATCGAGGACGTTTTCGAAGCCGTGCCAGTCTTCCATCGTGAACAAGCTGCAAAAGTCGGACATGCCAATGAAGGAATACTCGTAAGCACACGTCATTTGCATGGCATACAGGTCCTGGTAGTCAAACGTGAAGCCTCGTGGCGCGTACGCTTGGAGCCGACGAAGCGCGGAGCGCAAGTACACCCTCTTGTACGCGTCTTGGAGCCGAGACGCAATGTTGGCATTTGAGTCGCTGTTGTCGTTGAAGCAGCTGTCGTAGGAAGCAAGAGTGTTGTTTTCGGTGCCGCCTTCAGGAATAACGACGACTCGAAACGGGCTCTCCCATTCCGTCAGTGCTGGATCTGGGGTCGAGTTGAAGGACGGACCGAAGAACCCGAGTGACCAGTTGACCAGGCTATTCTCGATTCTCGACTGTCCAGTGGTTCGCAGAGTGACTTTGGGGCGCGCGCTCCCATTGCTCGCAAAGGTCGGGCTGTATTGCAACTGGGCGACCGAGGCATTGTACAGAGTCCGCCCGTATCGGTTCCAAAACGATGCGCCCGCGCTGAATTCGGTGCTGGCGCCGCGGCCTGTGAGAAGTCCCGTGTCATTCAGGATGTACACATAGGAATTCAGAAACGTCAACGGCCCCGTGAATGCCTCGCCGCCGTTGGCCTTGCTGTAGTTTGCCACCTTTTGCGCGAATCCGCCGGTAACTGCTCCGTCCACGCTGTCTGGATATCGCTCCGCGTGGCGCTGAAGAGTGCTCACAGATTCCTGACGCGGTCCGAGTCAAAATCGAGCGTTGTCGTGGTCAAGGGCCCCGGAGAGGGTGCGACTCACCACTTGGCATCCATCTGGGAGGCCAACATATTGCACCCCAAAGGCATCCTCGGCGTTGTCGGCATAGACCGAGAGCTCTCCCCAAGATGTGTATATACTGGGAATATCAGTGACGACTGCCGCAACCGAATGGGACATGTGCAGTCCCAGAACCACGAATTGGATGTGCAGTGAATGCATCTCAAAGTGTCACTTGGACGGATTCTACGTCGGCTCATTGGGAAAAAAGAAAAGAGACAAGGAAAGAAACACCTCGTTTCGAGGACAGAATATAACCTTGTTTCCATCCGTCCTCAACATGGACCTCACCGAGCCAAAATCCGGCATTAACATGGTTGCTCCGGCTAATCGGCAGAGGCTGCATCCCACAACTCCATCAATGGTTCTGCCAAAGGTCGAGTTGGGGAAAATGTGGCGTTTCGATGCTTCGACTGGTTGAATTGGGCCAATCAGTTCATGTTGACACATTCGGGAATCCCTCCGCCATCCAGGAACACCCGGTTGTACCGTGCTGTGCTTTGGAACGCATTCACCAATACATGTATCCATCGGCCACGCCGCTTGGTCCAATAGTCTGCTCAACCACTCGTCCTTTGCATCAACGAGCGAGCAAACGCCGTGGGACCTGAGGGATTTATACGGTCCTACCAAGCGGGTGAATCGAGACACGGGTTGGGCCATGCTGTCTTTCTTTAGCACTGTCAACAACCATGTGGATGGTCGCTTAGGCGCAATTTGACCCGTCTGGTGGCTTCTATGACACCGGGGGCGGGTAGATGGTGAGAGCTGGTTGAAGGAAAAAGAAGCAGACTGGAAGAATGCATTTGCTGCTCGGTGCCACAGTCCGCGGGCTTAATGGGTTTTCGAAACCCATCAAGGGGAACTTGCATGGTTGGCACAGACGAGACTTGTACTTTTTGCACCGCAGCGCAATCTCGTCAATATGCTCCTGAGCTGGCAACCATCAATGATGGCGGTAACGAGCCGATCGCCAACATGATCCAGGCTGGTGCTGTAGAGAATGGGCAGGAAATTCGACTAGATTTGCAAAGAAGACAATGGGGAACAAGGGAAAGAAATACCAAACCTCAGCGCGAGCAAGACAAGAGGCATGGGTCAAGGTGTAGCACGGACTCGCAAACACGTCGTATCCCGCTGCTGTTTTACCGTGTCATTGCTGGAGACTCGATGAATTGACCTATCAACTTGAAGCTTCATGTTCCAAGTGACCAGGAACCAGGATCAAGCCCCAGAGAGTGCGGGGAAGACTTGTCCAGCCGAGTTGCATACAAAATCGGCCAAAGACAGGAGCCATCACGCATGGATGAAGCTGAAACGAATTGTCGACAAGTTGCCAAAACAAAGAAACACACTCTCGGAAATTTCACGACGGACATGAATTATAGCACTCTATCAACTCGGCGTCCCGATTCATGGCATGGTTTTTTCTGCCAAGTTCTGCAGTTTCTGCGACTTGTCTACTCGGTACGTGTGGCACATGATCGACATTCCTGTCACAAGGAGCCGAGGAGTCCCCTCCTTCACATTAGCCCAGCCTGATGCAACAGTCTTGGAGTCTCTAGATTCCTCTTTTCGGTAGGGTTTGCGCTCCATGGCCGGCCATGACTGGCCATCCAGCTCGCTAGTGTTGCTGTATTTCTACATGACGCCGAGGCAATAGATGCGATTGAATCGTGGGGAAGCGTCCATCAATCCACGGCAGCCACTATAAATGCAACTTGACCAGTTTGTGGCATTTTAATTAGAGAGACATCTGCGCTTTGCATGCACATTGCAGAATGGAAGCCATGGTTCCCGACTCTCTCTTTGAGTCTTGACGGTGAAATGCCTTCCTTTATGTATCTCGCGCATTTCGATTCAGACTCGAACCTGGCCTACATTCCGACCGAGAAACACCAAGTCGCAGCCTCCATTTCAAGAAAAGGCAGTCGGACGTCGTATCAGTCCACAAGACCGCCCAAGAGGCAACGTTTGATTGACCACTTGAAGCGGTTTTGGGCACTTCATCTTGTCTTGTGGATATGCATCACCGTCCTGGTTGTGTGTCTCGCGTGAGTGATCCCTCCCGAGTCCAGACACCAGCCCTGCACAAGCTCTCCGCGTGCCGTACACAGTAGCAGTGTATTAACGGTCCCCTTTTCGGACAGAATTTTCGTCGTTGTGCCCGTAATTGCCCAGAGAAAGGTTGACGACGCCAACTATGAGATCCAAGGCATCAACATTCTCGACCCGAAACCAGATTCGGTTCTGATCCAAATCAATTCCACCATCCAGACAGACGGCCAGGTCAAGGCAGAAGTCGACTCCTTTGAGGCAAATCTAGCGCTGGCCAATGTCCCGAATGCGCAGCCTTTCATGACTCTCACGTTCCCCAAGACCAATGCCAACAAGTTCCAGATTGTGAATATCAGTCAGATTGTCGAAATCACCGACCAAAATGCTTTGCAACAGTTCAACCACGCGCTATTCCAGAACCACACGCTTAGAATCAGCATGTATGGAAAGACAAGCGTAAAGCCCGCGGGCATGAGCAAAAAGTACCCGGTCAATGTTCGCAAGACCATAGAGTTCAATGGACTCAATCGGCTGAATGGCACAAAGCTCCAAAATACAAGTCTCTCATTTGATCGAGACGCGCCAAACTTCAACGCCACAGCCGTCATCGTAAACCCATCCTACTATACCCTTGACATGGTATGTTGAAGATGCTGGCTCACCTACGACATTGCACCCTTTTGTTTCTGTGGCTCTGAACTGTGCAATGTGGAATGCTGCTAAGAGGTTTTGTTAGGGCAACGTCACACTACAGGGCTTTGCAGACGGTCAGCCCGTCGGAAATGTTGCCATTGCCAACTTGCTCCTTCGCCCAGGCAAGAACATGTTTCCCATTGAGACGCGCATAAACCAGACAAGAATAGCGCAAATTGTCGAAAGACCAGCCTATTGTACGACTGGCAATATTCCCTTTAAGCTCCAGGGAAAGAGGATTCAGAGCCATGGCGAGGATATTACGTGGCTGGCGTCATCGCTGAGTAACGCCAACATGACGGTAGATGTCAGCATTGCAGCAATGATGGGAAGCTTGGAAAGTGCAAATTTCTGTGTTTAACGGCCACACATGGAAACTGTTGGTGTGTTACTTGTCAATACAAGTCAATCTGTAGTGCAGCCTGACAGGGGATCTGATACCGCGGCTTCGTCAGTTCATCGTATCGGGGGCTTTGGCGCAATGGGAACTCTGCAATTTGGGACATGCAGTATGCCGCAAGACGGTAAAAACGATCAAGAATAAAAAAGAGAATTATTACTCTTTCCCGCAAAGCTGAGCTGCCAATACCGAGATACATCTTCTCACCGGGTAGAGCGTTGCATTTAGCTTCTCACGGAGAAACCCGCAATGTGTTCACTGTTCAGAATTCAACTATATTCAACAAGAGTAAAATCCACTACGCTTACACATGTACAAACTCCATATGCATCATGCAAAACTTCTCACTACGTAATAACCAAGCAAGCAGCGACGGCGGCCAAAGCAGCGGAAGTGCTGCCCAACAGCCGCAGACCAGCACTCTTCGATGTCCCCTTGACATCTACGGCGGTCCCGTACAGCTGCGGCTCGTACATCTTGGCAGGGGGCCGTTCATCTATCGTGCCATTCCAGCAGTACCGCGAGAAGCACTGGTTGCACTTGTCCGGGACGGGCGTTTTTGTCCGCTCAAAGCTGCGCTGCAGCATGGCGCAACTCACACAAGTCGGCCAATCTGCATCCCGCGTGCCGTTGAGTTGCGTCGCCACGGCCCAGCCATTCGTAATCATGGCATCGCGCTCGCTGTTATTGACGCTCAGCGAAAAGGTAGAAATGTTGGAGTGGAACTGGTAGGGGTAGTTAGGCAGATAGACAATGAGCGGCGCGGTATTCGTCGTATTGGTAGCGTTGCAGCCAAAGAATGTCGGCTTGGTATTGAGGCCGAGGTTGATAAACGAGTTGCGGCCAGGCACGACGGGGAAGCTCGTGCCGTTGGAGACGGGACTGAGGGAGCGCTCGTACGTCCTCATGGGCGCGGCGCCGTCGGGCCATGCATTCGTGTCGGCGGACGAGTCGACCGAGAAGACGACGTCGACTTTGCGCTCTAGAAGGAGATGCGGATGGTACGGGACGTTTTGCCCGTCCTCGCCGCCGTCCACGAGCGTAAGACGATCCGACGTGGCGGCCTTGTTGACGGCCTTGTTCCAGCCCTTGAACGGATTCGGCGTCCAGTCGGCAATGTCGTCGTCGGCGTCTCCGAGAGCCGTTAGTATTTCGAGAATAATCTTGACAACGAACTTGGGCACGTCTGCTGGAATGTATTTGCTTCCATTTGAATCCTTGAGTCGAAGAATAATCTGGTTGAAGAGACTGCTGGATGTGCCCATGACAAAGCCAACGTTGTCAAAGCCAGCAATGCACTTTTCGGAATCGGGCAGCTTGCCGTTGTTGAACTTGGAGCCCACGTACTTGAGGGGGACAAACCCATTGAGCGAAGGGTCTGTCGAGCCAAGTTCCCACGGGTTGAATTCGAACAAGGCGTCATCAATTGTGGTGTTCTTCTCCCCCGGAGCACGACTATCTGCAACAAGGAACGGGAGCGGCGCTTTTGCAGCAGAAAAGTCCGAGTCGTCGGCAATGGATGAAAAGGTATAGCTTGGACCACCACCCTCGGCGTTGACGAGTTGGAACGACAACATTCGGCCCCAGTAGTCAGTTATCGATCTGTTGAATCCAGCGTCGTGCTTTTTATCAGCCTCGTCAAAAACGGTCTTGTAGTAGTCTTTGAAACCCTTGGGGCCTTTGCAAAACGGTCAGCATGTCTCGGGCATCTTCAAGGTGCAGCAATACTCGCCTTCCAAGATGGATTGTCCAAATTGCCAGATGGTCCCCGAGTTGACTGCATTTTGCACGGTAGTAAAGTTGTTGGTATAGATACTACCAACAAGCCAGCCTCCCCCGGACAAGCCCGAGATGTACGTCGCACTTTGCAGGAGACCTCCGATATTGCCCTTTGAGGTGCTGCCCGGAGATCTGCTGTCGAACGCTGCGACAGCCCCAGCGCCATTCAGCATGGCGCGATAACCGCCGCCAGAAACCGCGATGCCGATGTTGGGCAGAGCAGTTGAATTAGCCGTGGCTCCGCTCAAGTATTTCTCGCTGTCAAATCCCGGTATCGCATTTCTTTGAAGAAAGTCCCGGATGTGGGATATGGTCTCGGTTCGCCGTCTAGGGAGCCACTCCTTCTCCTGGGGACTGAGAGAAGATCCGATACGGATCTCTGGTCTGGTGCTCGGGCAGTCGACTGCTGCTGGCGCATATCCGTCCGGGGCCTGAGGTGTTGCCCGTTCCACCAAGGAAACTAACTTTGGTCAACGAGGTGCATTCGTCGAGGCCGTTGTGCCACATGTGGTGACATTCAACTTACACGCCTGAGGAGGGCCGCTTCCTGGGTAGACGGCAGCGGCATGGGCAAGCCATGGCGGTGTGATTCCCGAGAGGGCAGACGCTGCCGCGAGAATCACTGTCGGATGATGCATTGCCGGGTTGTCGAGTCCAGATTTCCCGACCAACTGTCCTGAGGGAGCAAGGCCTCCAAGCCTGAAGGCCCAGCAGGGACAAATATGAAACGGCTTTGCGTGCCGGGCAGAAGCTGTTGAAAACAACAACGGCAAAAAAACAAAAATGAAGCTGCAGCAACAACAAGTACAAAACGACAAGGCAAGAGTATCGAGTAGGCGCTGCAAACACTCGTAGGGGCAGGGAAGCCCAAACTGATATACGACCTCGCCATGCTCGCGGACCCCTCGGATATTGGACCGACTCGGCCAATTCCGCAAGAGACCGAAACGGGCGACGCAATGTTCATTTGGGATTCAGCCAACAGGGCGCAGCATCTGCGTGTAAGACGCTGTGGAGTGTGAAGCACCAGTTGAATGGCTCGACGGGCGGGCGATGGGATGGCGCAGCCGTGGCGTTTGGCCTTGTGTCGGACCCTTCGGTTGCCCGTCAATGGAGGACCCTGCATGAATATGCCCGAAAGAGGAAATTCTACTGACATGGATGCTTGAGATATTGGTGCCCGACTACGCCGGGGCGGTGGTTTGGCGCGGGTGGAAGCGCCAGCACAACCGTACCGGACTTCTTTTGTTCCAACAAGGAAAGGCCTTTGGCCGATGCGTCGCGTCTTTTCTTTTGTACATGAATGACCTGTCCGGTCTACACCTTGCCGTTATGAATGAGCCGCCCTTGTGGCCCCTGAGACGTGTTTCAGTCCTTACACATGCACCAACATGGAGCAGACAAGAAGCAGACAAGAAGCAAACAAGTCTCAACACGAATCACACGTCAGCTACGGATGCTGTTTCATTGTTTCGCTTCTCATACACAGAGGCTTCCCAACATTGAAGCCAAGCTTTCGTTGTTCCCCGACTTGCCGTGCGTTCCGTAAGCAACACACTTGGTGCCGTCGGTGAACCATGCGCAGCCCCATTACTACAGTAGTGCCGGTGTAATATTCGCGTGTCCAACCCACTGGCTTGGAATGCCCTTTATCAGAGGATCCACCACTAAGGCTGAATCTCACCGGCCGTACTCCGTATGTTGTTACGTAGTAGTATTGCCGTCGCAACTTTGTGGCTAAGCACCAGGCTCGATCTCATGGCCTTGTCGGACTGGTACCGGGGGAGCGACAAGTATTTGAACGCATCTCCGCCGTCGTATTTTTCATGACCCGAACCCTTCGGAGTACATAGAATTGATCGTGATGTTGCCCTAACCCTACCGTGTGGTGTTGTATGAGGTGTTGAATTAGCGTGGGACCTCTGTATTGGGAGAACCAGACTCGTGGTTTTCTGTGACACATCAACACTGTAACTGCACTGGATTGTAGACCTCATTGCAACAGAAGATATTGACTTGACAGATTCCGCTGCATCGTTTCTGTCGGTCCGTGCCGTCACCTCAAGCTATTACTTTGAATGTTTTCCAGTCTTTGCAAAAGACCTAGGGTAAGTGGGGCAACAGCTGATCTGCTCGTCAATGGCCATGAGGCTAGATGACCAGAGCAAGTTGTGGATGACTAATTCGGATACATCGGCAACGATGCCGAGATGGCTTTTGACCTTGGAAATCCTCTGCTCTACTCCATCACAACATCAAGTATCCATTTCGGCAACATCCCGAAACTCGAATCCAGCTACTGAAATGTCCACCACGCGCCGGGCATCCTCCGTGCGTGGATCCACAACGCCGAAACGACCAAGGCGTGCATTGTTGGCAGAAAATGCCACCCAGGACGGTGCCACGGGCGATGCTCCCAGGCGTGCTCCCATGGCCTGCCGCGTGTGTCGAGCTCGAAAGGTCAAGTGCTCTAATGAGCGTCCGACGTGTGCTGGATGCGTCAGACTTGGTTGCGAATGTGTTTACCCCGTGCCGGCAGTACCATACGAAACCCAGCCGTGAGTATTTGCCCGGAACCCAAATAATAAATGAGATGAGACGAAAAAAAAAAACAATTTCATCATACTGAATCTCATCAAGCAATAACCAGAGTAGCAATGGAATTGCGAGCACTCTCCAGGAAATACTCAGGCGACTGCCGCCAACCGCCGAGACGTGTCAGAACCATGCCTCCAATCAATCATCTGTCGGCACGTCTGCCACGTTTACTACATTAGACTACATGTTTCAATGGCCGATATTTTGCTCCAGTCTAGGAGAATGCTCAGCCGAAACTAACATTCTGGCTACTAACCACTTTCACGAACCAGACCAGCTGGCGAGCTCAGGGCTGGGGCTACCCTTGTTTGACAGCGGTGAGGTTGCTCAATTGTTGACGCGATTTCTAAGGCTCGTCCACGTCATGAATCCCATACTGGACTGTACGACCTTGATGCACCACGGGCGAGTCGTTGCAGAGCTTGGTCTGCAGTGGGATGCGAAAACATGCCTTGTGGTATATAATTTGCGCCCGCATCCTTTCCCCTCATTAAACTGAACGTCGCTGATTTTGGATCCTTTCCTTTTGAAAAGCTCCTGGCCATGGCCCTGGGCTCTATTGCCAAACCCTTGGAAACGAGACTAGAGCCCTTGGAATCAGCTTCGCGCTCCGTATCGGGGGACGACGAGAAATCGCGGCAACAAGCTGAGCTATACTACCAGTATGCGCTCAGACGTATAGGGATGATTGGAGGGAGTCTGACAGCCTGCCAATGCCATTTTCTGAACGGCATTTACCTGCTGTATACTCTCCGGCCGGTACAAGCCTGGCAGGCATTCTTCCACGCCTCTTCTTTATATACAGTGTACCTGAAAAGCCGAGCGGCAGCGCAGCAGATTGGACCGGGACACTATCACGATGATGCTCTGATTGGAGATGAGAGCTGCTCTGGTGAGAAGCTGCGGTGTTGTCTAGAACAGAGACTGTACTGGAGCTGCATCAAGTCGGAGAGGTTCGTAGAAAACACTCGACACTATAGAGCGCCGGCGGCATCCATGTTTGCTGACGATGAGCAGCGAAATCTGCACCGAGGTAGACTTGCCCAGATCCGAGTTGGGCAAGATGGAGTATCCGTACCTATTTCCGTCGCCGCCAACGCCCAAGAGTGTCGATGGCTTACACGACACCCACGACATGGGTGCAGTCGGCATGTTGGCCCCAACTGCCTTGTTATCCGTCGACGATGCGGCGGAAAAACAAGACTTCAAAACGCTGCACGAGCACTCGTGGTTTTCCTACCTCTCAAACATTGCGCTGCTCCGCATCTCTAGCCGGGTAGACGACGAGTTCTACACCAAACCCCCTTCGCTGTGGGCGAGTATGAATCTCCTCGACATGGCCAATACAGCATGGGACCTGGAGAAGCAGTTGCTACAATGGCAGCACACTCTGCCCTCTTCCATCTCGTGCTTTGGTGAGCCAGTTTCCCTGTCGACAGTAACGGAGTTGCAGCTGGCTACGTGGCTGCATTGCACCTCGGTCAGGTTGCGCATGTATCGGCCGTTCCTGTACCGCCTGGCTTTACAACAAGGCCACGACTGGCCGTTGGCAGACGCCCTGAAACAATTTGCCGACAAGGCCGTAGTGCTCAGTCTGAATCCTCTCCATACGCTTGGGCTACAGCACCGGCATGCTGGCTCCTGGTTTCGTTGTCGGGAATCGGCGTCTCGCGTGCTGATACTAATTTGTGCCAGGAAAATCGGGCTTGTATCCAAAATGGGGCTTGAGCAGCAAGTCCAAGATATGCTGGGGATTTGTTTAGCACACCTACGTTTCTGGGAAGAGGAAGCAGAGGACATACGACGAGTGCGCCAGGTTTTGGAGCCCATGAGCTGATGGTGGACTTGATGCCGAGAAAACAGCGAGTGCTTTGGAAACAGGGTATTACCAATAGTGTCGATACAACAGTCTTGGTCCGGCTTGAGCTGAAGCAGATTTGTAACCATGATCTTACCAAGAGTCAAGACTCAAGTGTCTACCGCCTCCAATCCCGGTTGCGGTTCAGCTTACGCCTCCGCACCAGGTTCATCTCCCAGTGCCACTTTTCTCGGGTACAGCCGAGTCTTGCCGGCGCATTCTGCATCTCGGCCAGGTCGAGGGCTCGGCACGACACCGAAAATGCCGAAGATGGCGACGCCGTGGGAACTCCAAGGATCCACCGTCCCGCCTTTTGACACCATCGATTCCGGATCGCACCAATTACGGCCGCAGTCAAGCCTACTTACACGACATGACCCAAACTCACTGCTGAGAAATCAAGTCTAGGAAACCTTGAAGGGACCATTGCGTCAAACGCAATGAGCAGCCCTTGCGAGATGGGAGACGAATGCAGGACTGTTCATGTATAAAGGGAGCAGCCTGCCACCTCGTCATAACACTACCTTGGCCATCAGACGACATCAACTCCTATTCCGCAACACAACACCAAAGACTCCTTATTCTGTGACCCCCCAGCCCGAGTTGGTTGGTTCCGTGTGTCGATTACATCATGGCAGCATATCTCACGCAGCGCATCTCGCACCCTCATCACGGTATCCCCGTCTCGCGGTCCGAAACCCCAGCCCCCGAGAAAACTGCCAAATGCCTTGCTCCTATTCCCAACGTCGCTGCCAAAGGCGTCCCGTTCTTCACGCCAGAGCAGGACCCGGTCGCTGGCAGCGCCGTAGATCCCCAACCATCTGGTAAACCCATACCCAAGCTCTTTACACCACTCAAAATCCGAGGCATCACGATGCCAAATCGAATTTGGATGAGCCCCATGTGCCAATACAGCGCCCACGAGGGTTTTCACACGCCTTGGCATATTACCCACTATGGCGGCATGATTCAGCGAGGCGTAAGTCCCTTGTTCTCCCCATCCTGTTTGTCGTTGCGCAAGGCTGACACACGGTACAGCCCGGCCTCATGATGATCGAGGCCACTTCTGTCCAGCCAAACGGACGCATCACCCCAGAAGATTCGGGAATCTGGCTCGACGCCCACGTGGACACGCTCAAGAAACACGTCGACTTTGCGCACAGCCAAAACGCCCTCATCGGCATCCAACTGGCCCACGCCGGCCGAAAGGCCTCGACGGTGGCGCCCTTGCTCACCCCCGCTGGGCTCGGCCCCGGCGCAACCGCCACCGACGAGGTCGGAGGCTGGCCGTCGGACGTCGTCGGGCCCAGCGACGCCCCCTTTGCAGAGCACTATCCGACGCCGCGGGCCATGAGCCTGGCCGAGATTGACCAGTTCAAGCGCGACTTTCTCTCGGCCGTGCGCCGCGCCGTCCGCGCCGGCTTCGACGTCATCGAACTTCACTTTGCCCACGGCTATCTCGTATCGAGCTTCCTGTCGCCGGCGGTGAACAAGCGCACGGATCAATACGGCGGGAGCTTCGAGAACCGCACTCGGCTGGCCCTCGAGCTTGTCGAAGCGGCGCGGGCCGCGATTCCCAAGGACATGCCCTTGTTCGCGCGCATCAGCGCGACGGACTGGCTCGACACGAACCCCAACTGGGACGGGGGCGCGAGCTGGACAGTCGACGAGAGCGTCAAGCTGGCCAAGCTGTTTGCCGAGCGAGGCGTCGACGTCTTGGACGTGTCTAGCGGCGGCAACCATAGCCACCAGAAGGTGATTGGCGGACCGGGCTACCAGGCCCCTTTTGCAAAGGCCATCAAGGCGGCTGTCGGGGATGCCATGTTGGTGAGTTCTGTGGGGAGCATCAAGACGGGAGAGGTTGCCCGGGATATCATCGAGGGCGGCAAAGACAAGGACGATACGCCTCTGGATTTGATTGCCGCTGGTCGCATGTTTCTGAAGAATCCGGGATTGGTGTGGTCCTGGGCGGATGAGTTGGGCGTCACTATCCATGTCGCTCATCAGATTGGATGGGGTTTTGGTGGGAGGGCCTCGAAGAAGTCTGGCAAGAGCACGGTTCCTTGATTCAACAACGGCATTGTTAGAGTATAGAAGAGAGAGATTGCATATAGAAAGAATGACACGTATGGTATTTTGGCTTGAATTCTTGCATCATGTGTAAAATTTTACCGTTGAGAATACTTCACAATGATGCGTATAAGAGGTGGTTGAGCGCGTCGTTGGGCATTCGAATAGCCGACTAGTCACACGCGGTTTGCCAAGGCATTGATTGTAAAGACATACAAAAGTCTCAAATGAAAATTGCTTCTTGTACTTGCTTCTCTGCTAGAATATCTGACTAGCACTTGGCAGATAGGTGAACTGGTAGAATCGCATATATGCACAGAAAACTGAACCAGGGGTGGCAGATGAAGCTTCCATTTGCTCTTGTACTTTGTCGGTGACATTTATGGAAATTTAACCCTGGTTGAATCCAAAGTAACAAGATATCTCTTGCCCGGATGCTCAGTCACAGTGTACATCTTTTTACCTCTCTTGTCGTAACTCAAATCTTCGGGCCCGGGAGGGACCATGCCTTTATTGATTGCGGCTCCCTTTCCTGGAATCCATCCCCAAATGTCGCCATTCGTATTGGCGCCATTACTTCGAGATACGTAGATTCTGCCATTGGCTTGCACGGCACCCTGAGTGCGCAGGATGTCATGGCAGAATGCCCAGACGCCCTTAGCCGTCTTCTTGTCCGCTCCAGTCCTCAAGATACGAGTGGTATAGTCGAGCTCAAACTGCACCATGCGGATGGGGTTCTTCTCGTCGGGCTGATACTCTCCAACCATGAGACGATCGGGAGAGGCAGTGCGGTCCAGAGAAATATAAGAGAATCGGAAGGGGAAAGAAGGCGTCCATTTATACCACCTGCATACTGTAGTTAGATTACTCGTGTATTCACGTATCTAAGCGTGGGTTTCGAACCTGATCTGAGGAATGACATATTTATATCCCGCTGCGGAGTACTTCCCAGCGCTGATCTTGCCGACTTTGTCACCAGACCCAACCTCCCAGACGTTGGTCATGTCGAAAACACGAATGCCATTGGAGGTGTCGACTACCCAGAGAGTATCGCCATACCACATAATGCCGCCTGCGTGAATGCCCACGCCTTGAAAGTCGTCGTCGGCCGAAGGATTAACCAGCAATGCATGGCGGTACTTCTTGGTGGCTTTATTCACAAAGGAGATGCGCACTTGGTGACTCTCGTCGCTGTACCAGCTGACCAGCCAGCCGTCCTTGCCATCGTAGGTTCCAACCTCGGCGGCATCGGCGGTTGAAGAAATACCTTGCGGATACCACTTCTTCGTATCAACATCGTTGAAGTCTTTTGTTTTCTCCCAGCTGAGCTGGGTTGCCGCGCCACTCATCTGGTGGTTTCCATCGTCGAAGACTTTGGAAACGTTAACCTGCTTGTTGGCATTGGCGAACACTTTGGAAAGCGGGCCAAGATGCGCGTTTATGCCTTGATCAACAAGGACAAAGTCGGCGCCGTTTCGCTTGCCACCACCTTTGCAGCTACTAGGGCTTTGGCATATAGCCAGTGTGCTGGCGGAAAGCAGCAACAGCGTGGATACTTTCATTTTGTCGTGTGAGCTATGAATTGAAAAAGGAGCGGGTGTCTCTGATAAGCTTTATATGAGGAAAAGGAGGGGGGGGCTTTAAATATGTATTTTAGGAGACGACCTGTTGGGCATGCAAGGCCGCGGAAACTGGCACGATGTTGAACAACAGGCATGTTGGGCACATGATGCAGACTTGAATCCTCCGCAGCCCTTGGTAATTGCCCCCGAGCCAACCCTGCGCAGTTGCTATTCTTGGTAGCATGCTCAGCTAGACTCTTGTATGAACAAGGCTTCTGGCCAACTAAACAGCCCGATCCACAACGGCTTTGTCGATCAGCTCTCAGCTAAGCACACATCCAAAATAAGCCGTTATGCTCCGGAAGCAGCTGGTGCCAAATTGAGTTTAGAGCAACGCAGCTGAGAACGAAGTCGACATCTTAAATTAGGAAACCTGTGCGATAAAATTGAAACACTCATTCATAAAGATTCTAAAAATCTGTATCGGCGGCGACTAAGTATCGAAGGGACTGCAGAATCTGAGGGTCTTGGTAAAAAAAGGCAGGGCATCCATTATGCAAATAGGAATTGCTACTTGACAGAATATAAACAGACTTGCCTGCTGGTACAGTTTACATCAAGGCAGCTACCGAAGCCTACTCTCCACTCGAGACTTGTTTTTCTTCCCCTCCTAGTCACTACGTCGGTTGGAGGTCAATTGCCACAAAATAACTCGGAAGAACATGACATGACCCAACGAATAAAGTATTTGGACTCTACAATGGGTGGTCTTTAGAATTTATTCTGTACACTATCGACTATTGTATTATTAACCGTGGCAATATCATGCTGTGAAGGTGGTTTTGGCGGGAGGTAGGGACATTTGGAGATCCCAACGATCTCCTATGCTTAAGAGTGCACCTACCAGCCGCAAGTTAAATGAGTAGAATTTTGAGCTTAACATAGCTTTAACCACTATGCTGTTTCAATGATTGCAATAAGTATCTGAGTTCACTTCACATGGGAACACAGGTTCAGGGCCTGTAAATGCATGTGGGTTCACTTTGCAAGGCATGAGGTATTCGTGTAATCAATCAAGCCACATGCACAATACAAGGCTTGCAATCGGGTCGGGAACCTGTCTTGACATGTACAGGCGAGTACAAGACGTTTTTCCAGCCATATCCATACGATCCATTGTTGTAGAAATTAAGTTGCTACCATGTCCTAAGCAAATAAAGAGTCATGGAGTACAAACTTGGACAACTAGGTCTCTGATCCAGATTCCCGCAGCCATCTACACTTTTTGCCATTCAAGATTCTTGTATTAATTTCTTTGGCTTTCTTGTTTCTCGTATGTCGTCATCACCATGTAAGCCAGTGGGCAACACGGCTTACAAATGATCAAATGGGACGACGACAATGCCTCAACCACCACTCCACGTTTCAGGCTTGGTTGACTTTTTTTCGTTTTTAAAGCAATGTGGCTTGATAGTCTATTCAAGACACTCATTCAGTCTTTAGCTTGTCATCTTTGATGATGTTGCCCGTACGCAATGAATGGCAACGGTCGGCCGGCTATCCCGAGGGACGACGTGGTGACCTTTGTCTCTTGTCGCAAAAAGGAATGTGGCCCAATTGGTGCGCAATTAGTATCCCTTATATTTCGTTGACATTTCTTCCACGGTATTACACCATGGTCTCAAAGTTCAAAAGATCCTACTACCTCGTTGGTTCTGGCTCCAGTGTACCGGCCAAGCTACTATTCTCTCTTAAATCTCATCAAACATGACAACAACTCTCACGCTTCCCAAACAACCAAGGCTACTTCTCTCATCTTATTGCTACTAGTATCCACAAGTCGGCCCGGTCTCTTAGTACCCGGCTTCGCGGCGCGTGACTGTGTAGGCTGACGGATAGACTATTGCAGCCTAGCTATTAACGGTTCCAACTTTAGGGCCTACCCTGGATTTTGCTAGTCCATCTAACAGTTCGGTGTGCCACACAGACTCGGACCCTATCATCAATATCATGCCAATCGGACGCTCGGGGAACTGTACTCCCTTCCCTGCCAGGGGTAGACTATTCCAAAGAAGAAGGCAAAGGTCGAGAATACTGGCTCGGACAACTCCGGTCTGCCTGTTGTCAAGTAACTCATGGATCTAACCTAGTGAGATTATTCATCACCTACAACATTGAACGGGACAATGTGTCGAGGCAAGCGACAATGTTCGGGATACCCTGGTATGCCCCCGAGTCCATCTGCTGCGCAGGGGTCAAAGTTTTACATGCTATAACTTACAAGACTTGAACTGATTACTCTAGAAAGACTGCAAAAAGTAGTCCCGTGCGGAATAGCCTCGTCTGCGACGTATTAGTGGATCAACTTTCTCGAATGTAATCATTTCCCACCCTCGTCTTCACTGCTGTGAGGGATTGACATTTCTCGGCATCATGATGCCCATTGCACAGAAGGATACAATAGCGGCGGGCCTTGGCTAACGAAATCGTGAGACGGTCAATCGGATGCGAGTGGGTTGCCACGGTAGTGTTTTTGCTGTGGAATATGCCTCAGCACACCAGGTAGGTGCAAAAGCCTCAATTCTATAAGACATGAATGAGCCCATGGTGAACCGAGGTGCATTCTGAATTATAGGCAGCTTGTTTTGGTAGGCCATGCAGCAAATGCAACTGCGCTGAGAACCCGACTTCTAAATGGCGCTGATCTTAAATAGTACTATTATTGATCGGCTTCGGGGACTGTAACGGCTAGTGGATTGTGTTTAGATATCAATATGCGACCTCATCTTTATCCTTCAAACTGCTCGTAACGCGACGGATTTGAGAAAGTCTCTGGTGCTGCTTTGCCCATCATGGCCGTCACAATTTTGTATTCCCAAACAGCTGTGCGGATCGACAGCTGAGAGAAGCCCGCTTTTGCAGCTTTAGGCTCCGCATCGTCTGAAATCGAACGGTCCAAATGGAAGGTTTCAGGGGCGATACATCCTGGAATCGTCCAGGGCTCGGTCTGGGGGCTTTGATGCCACAACCCAGGGCGACCCCGGCATTGTGCAAGCCGTCATAAGAGAGTAAACCTCTTTCTGGCATCAACTTATGAAGCAGAAACAGAGAATCCGTAGAAATGCGTTTACGGCTGCGTGCGTATATCGACTGACTAGTGTATTGGGGAACTCAACACGCGGCATCACCCCATCCCTGGCAGCAAAATATTTCGCTTTTTTTTACGGCCGAGATTTAACATCAGGTAGTTGGACCGAGGACTTGGGAAAACCCATGTCGCAGCGCTCATAATAACATGCTTTCGCAGCGTCCCACCAATTCCGGCCTCCGCGCAATGTTCAGCATCACACTTGATCTCACATAAGAGCCCGATGAGCACGATTGCTTCGCCTCCATTCTGCTTGCTAGCATCCACGGGCCTACTCAAACTAGCGACCCTAGACATGAACCTGAACTGATGGCTAACTTTCAAGAGCATTATCAGTAATACCAACTGCGAGTGGGCTCTGCCTGGCCGGAAAGCCGATGCCAAGGGCCCCCATGATAGCG
The DNA here is from genome assembly GCF_000187425.2 of Metarhizium robertsii ARSEF 23. Taxonomy (NCBI): domain Eukaryota; kingdom Fungi; phylum Ascomycota; class Sordariomycetes; order Hypocreales; family Clavicipitaceae; genus Metarhizium; species Metarhizium robertsii. Next base: position 265,598 of record NW_011942151.1, on the reverse strand, counting down.
CCCGCGGTCGGAATAGCACATGGGTTTGCGATTCAATGCACTTCAGGGTGTTTGCAAGGCATCAAAATGAGATGCCGAAATCATGACTCTGAAAGGCCGAAAATGCGACATAGTCGCTGTTGCCAGGTGAAGATTTGATGCATGGTCCAACGAAGACGTTCGAGCTCAAACCTCGGTATCAAGACTCCAGAGCATCGACAAGTACCACTGGGCCAAGAAATATTTGACAGCAGGTCGTTGAAGAATCGGACAAGTCGAGACGAGAGGCGGGGGAGTTGAGCGCTGCAGGTGGCTGAACGAGGATCCAAAGCTTTCGAGCTCTGCGCTATAGTAGTCCGGATTTGCAACAAGACTGCTTGGCAACATGATAAATATAAGAGAACAAACGCTTCAGGATGGTATCGTCTCACCCAACGCAAAATGGTACTATTCCTGCATAGACGGCAGTAGAGCCTCGGTCCTAGGTTCCACCGACTGTCTGCGACGTTGACGGCAAGTGAATCCTTGGTTTGTTGTACAAAGCACTATGCTTCCAAGACGAATTGAAATCAAGCGCACTAAAGGGAGGGCTTCTCCAAAACGCAAACGATTATTTTAGCGAGGTGTATATCGCGGAGCGGAGTCCAGTACACAAGTTCTGCAACAGGGTGTAGATGTTGCCAGTTGAGTGGAGATGGGTCTAGGTCTAGCACAAAGGGTTAGAGACGAAAGTTTTAGGGTCACCGGTTCGTATCGCTCAAGATTGGTTGCCATTCCGACCAGAAAACCTTGTCTTGTTGCGTCTTGAACCAAAGTATATTCTCCAAGTGCGTCACCACATCATCCCAGCCGTTCAAGCCGAGAGATGCTTGAGCAGAGCGGGCCTCTGACGCAAACCACGCACCATCGATCGGGTCAAACGAGGATACCATTCCGATGGAGATGGCCCAGACTTTCAGCGAGTCCAGAATGCCGCCCTTTGTGGGTAAATACTGTAGCTGTCCTCTGAGCCGCTTTGCCAGCAAAGTGGCCATGTGCATGTGTGAATAATACGTGGTGCCGTGGATGATGAGCAGATATAGCACCAACGCCAGCCGAAGAGACTCGGATACGGCATGGTGGTCGTTGTTGCTCGCGTGGAGGGGTGGCTGTTGCAGGGACAGCAACTTGTGTATCACAAAGCACGTCAGATCGTGCAGCTCGGTTGTCGTGATTTTTCCTTGATGAAAAATATAGCGCAGACAAGCAAGCGCATCTCGCACGTTGGGGTCAATCTCTTCATGGCCCAGTCCGATGCTCCCTGGATCCAGGTGAGCCGACGCAAACTGCCATTGCAAACCGGACAGTATGCCGTCGCCGGCGACATGGTCGTGAATCCCAAATTGGGGCTGACAAGTAACCAGCATGGAGACCCTGCCAATAGCATTCAGCAAGATTCTCAAGAATCTGGGGACAAGAAGACGGCTCACCATAACACCATGCGAGCCGTCAGTGGACTTGTGTGTTTTACCCGGCCAATGCCGCCTCGCAGGCTGATCATTTTCTTGACCCCCTTGATGTGCATGACACTAGACTCGAAATTTCCTTTTCCGTGCTATCGTAGCAGGAGTCAGATGCGACAGGTACGAATTGCATGAGGGCTGGCTCACCTCAATCGCTGCCAATGTAACGACTGCGTTGATTGTCTCATCCTGCACCGCCGAAGATGAATGTTCAATCTTTTTTCTCAATTCGCAGACTGAGTCAACCATGAGAGCTTCCGATACAGCAAATCCCCTTTGCGCGCGTAGTTCTTCGTCAAGGGAAGCTGTTTGGAGAGAGACGTGGAAGAGAGCAGGGTCCTCGAGGGCCAAGGGCCACCACGAGACAATGAATGGATTTGTGTCGGTGTTCATGTCGAGAGGGTAATACTGAAATGCGATGCTCGACAGGACTGGACCAGTTAGCTCTCACCCACACGAGCAGAGGAAGAGGATTCACTACAGTGGCGAATAAGACGCTGGACATGGAGGCGAGGTAGCCTTGTTGGCGGGTAGGAATCAAACGGGTCGTAGGACGTGTTGGCCGGGTCAACAAGCCACACGGGCGACGCTGGACGCACTGCCAAGGATCTGGAGATATTTGGGTGTGAAGATGTCGCCAGAGTGTCGATTTCGTCGTCGCTGGGCCAAGAGGCGGTTCCCGAGGTGTCCGACGAGGTCAATGGCTGGTTGGCATAGACACACCTTGCTCTCCTTTTGATGCAGCGAGAGCATTGGGGCGTCTGAAGATCGCATCGGTGCTTTGCCTTGGCACATGCATCGCACGATCTCCGCAGGGTGGCACGCATGTTGGCGATGGCGAGGCGGTCCAAGTGTTGTCACGGCGCCTCGATTGTCGGAGGACGAAGTTGAATTGATGGGAACATTTGAAGCTATGGCATGAAGGGCGTATGGGGGCGATTTGGGTCAAGTGGGACGATGCCGGACAAGGGTCAATCGACATGGCACCTGGCACTGGTCAATTGACAGTGCTGGTCAAGTCGGTCGATCGATCAATTGATGGCATAAAATCAGCCCCAAAAGTTGGCGCTGCCGAATGCCGCCAATGTGTGCAATTGATTGACGTGATATTCGAAGAACGGCACATGGGACTGTCGACAATACGCATCAAATAGCAGCGCACTACAGAACGAGCAACTCGGCCATGGCGTCAATACATGTACGCTAGACTTGGCAACTATCGTCCCAAGCGCACCAGACTTGGCATTCAATAAAGATTGAACCGTGGCATCAAATTGATCATTGATGTCTGCGCAATGCACCATGTCCAGCTCCATGCACGCACCGTCCACACCAGGCTCTGGACAGCATCCGTGACCGCACAACCGCCGCCGACTCTAGTCTATAAAGAGCCCTCCGTTGGCACACAAGTGCTCCCCATTGATCCATCTCGCGCGCTCCTCGCAAAGAAAGGCCACGGCATAGGCAATCTCGTCGGGCGACCCGAGCCGCTTCTCGACGGGCGTCGCGGCAATGATGGGCCCCAGCACCTTCATCATGTCTTCTCCCGCCGCCAGGAAGCCCTCGGTCTCCGTCGGCCCCGGCGACACGGCGTTGACGGTGCAGCCATACTTGGGCGGCAGCTCCTTGGCCCAGACGCGCGTGAACGAGTCCACCATGCCCTTGGTGCCGGCGTAGATGGTCTGCAGCGGCGGCGATGCCCGCGCCGACGCCGACACAATGTTGACGATCCTGCCGCCGGCGCCGAGGTGAGGCAGCGCCGCCTGCGTCGCGAGAAACGTGCCGCGCGCATTCAGGTTGACCAGTTGGTCCCAATGCGCCAGCGTCTGCTCCTCGAGCGGCAAGTTGACGGCTAGGGCGGCGTTGTTGACGACAATGTCGACCCGGGAGTAGCGGGCGACGGCCGCATCCATCAGCGACGCCGGCCCTTGCACCGTGGAAATGTCGGCGCAGACGGCCATGCCCGGGGTTGCCAGGGCCGCCGCCGCATCATCTGCCTGTTCTTTGAGGCTGGGATAAGGATAGTTGATGACGACGTTGGCGCCGCGCGACGACAGCTCCTGGGCGATGGCGTAGCCGATGCCGCTGTTGGAGCCCGTCACCACGGCCACCTTGCCGGCGAGAGTCTGGGCTACTTTGTCCGCCATGATCTTTGTGTATAATGCGTATGTCAACGGTAGAGTTGAATCAAGTGCTTCAGGAATTGGTTACTATTGTAAATGGCAAACATGAAAGGAATAAACTCAGTCAGTGCTGTCATCAATCTGGTGCCGCTCTCACCCCGCCTTTGCCATCTGATGTCAGCACATGCAGTCATCCAACATTGAAGCCAACCAGACATTGAACATTAATCATCTGCCAGGTTCAAGTTGTTACACTGAATTCGCAGCTGACCTTTGTCATCATTATAAATCGGTCCTTTCTACTCCGTAGCTGTACTCCGTAGTGCAGATAGAACAGAATGATGCACGAGCGAATGACATTCAATGTTGCGACAAGTTGGACCGTCGACCCTTTCAATGTCGCCCTTGTACCACAGGCAGCGATTTCCGGTAGCATCAAGAGCACAACCTGTCTCTCCAGATGTCTTCATTTAGCGACAAGTTGAAATTTCCGAGCCCGGAAAATGCAGTTGAGACGACGGGGGACGTTGGTTTCGTCTTGCAGATGCTCAGCATGCGGTCTGCCTACACGTAAACAGACAACAAAACACAAAACAGTGCCACACGACACGACACGACGAGAGCGCGTCTGGGTGAGACATCGAGACTCACCCTAATGAGCGTCTCATACCAGCATGCTGGTATTTTCCGCAATAGGCCGAAAAGAAAATGACAAACGCCAGAGTCTCACGTCGCGACTCATCAATGCTGGATTGGGTTGGTCGGGCTGGAACCATCCGAGCCCAGAACCTGTCGCGCGCTGGGCAGTCTGCGCATCTTTCCAAGAAATAACCTCACAGTACGAATACATACGCCCATTTCAGGGACTTCACAGGGTCCCAATGTCACATTATGCAGGTCAAGACGGGACCGCCCGTTAGGCGTGAAGCCATGGTACCCTTGAGAGGTCCCTTCGAAAATTTTACGCACCAATCTTCATCTCGTATTCTGGTCCACAAACTCAAAAGTGGCGTTGGCCGCTTCATGTTTCCGTCCAGCGGAACATGAACTGGAATCCGATTCACCTCGGCAGCAGGATGGGAACGGTTGCCATTGAGCGAGTACAACACCCCGCGCCCGGGGGCACGGTTTGGCACGCGAAATGTGCTGGTATGAGATTTGTGCTAGCTTTTCTTTTTTTCTCTTTTTTTTTTTAGCTGCGGACTTCGGACCGCGCCCAGTTATGATTAGTATTTGAGACTACAACCGATTGGGGTGAGTGTCAACCAAGACATTGTGCATAGCGCCGAGTGATTAGTAGGGGCATCCGGAATCCTGGGAATGGGCCGAGACTGAAGTCGGATTATGAATTTACAACACGGAGCACACAGCAAGATCAACTACTGTTGAAACCGTCCGTCGTTCCCAGAAGCAGCCATGTAGAGGTTCAGGAACACAGAAAAACAGGGACAGGGACAGGGTCCCTTGGGCAACTGTTTCCATAACGTCTACGGAGTACAAACGGCTGCCATGGCGAGGAGAAACAGAGCTAAATGGTTATGCTCTTGGTGCCGTTTCGGCGGATCGGCGGCTAACTACGCGAGACAAAATGCTTGCAGTCGTATAGACTAGACGCGCCCGACATCGCTGCCTCACAGCATACATGGGGAAAAGTTGGCAATGCTACTCCGGAAGCTATTGCTTAATGTTGTAGTTTTTTGATAAGCAGTATAATCTGCAATAAAACTCCCCAACTTGACAACGCTTGGTAGACAATTGACCACAATCCCAGGGGCGACGGACCGCAGTAGATAAAGATGAAGATGGCCTTGAGTACCAAACATTGCTCACGAGTGTCATGGCGGGCCATGTATGGGCTGGGTAATTCGGGGACTTGCTACTAGTAGGCAGGGTATGTTTCAACCCTTTCAGATGGAATAAACACTTCACGATGCTACGGTTGCTGCCGCCGTAGGGATCCGTCCCGTCCTAGAGCAACCACGATTAATTTCGGCCAAGTCTTGGATGTTTGCATCAACGTTTCTCCCGCTTGGTCGATGTCAAGCATAACCTCTATTTTTTTTACAGTTGATGTCTTGGACTTGCTAATCACCCGGCCAAAGAAGCCTCCCTGCACTATTTCACGGGAATTTGAGACCTGCCCGCCCTGCATCGCCCGGAAGCAGTAGTATTGTCTCACCCCGCGACGACAGAACCTTCATTACACGTTTGTGTAAGATCATCCTCGAGCATGCTACCGCCACGCTAGAAGATCCGGCCAAGACGCCGCTAGTTATCGTGTCAAGGGGAATGCATCCGCTGGCGGCATCGCCCAACAGCAGAAACAGAAAACGCATAAGAATTGTTTGCTGCCCGGGTCAAGTCTACCCTTGGTCATCTCTCTTCTTTTCCTTCACCCATCACTCGTTACGATTTTTCACCACCATCGCTCGTTATTTCGTCCCTCCTTTTTTTTTCCCTTCTTGTTCAACATTCTGGTGACAAAACATGCCTACACATCGTGGCTTCTTGACAGCCTCTCTGGCGAAACTGGCACTCATTGCACCATTCTTGGCGCAGCAGGCCATTGCCGGTGATATCGAGGCCCGGACCGTCGAAGTTGTTGCCACCACGTATCTTGACCTGGGCCATTGCCAAAATGCATGCACTACCAAGAAGTGGCATGAGTGGCAGACACCAGGTCACGAATCGCCGCCATATGCTACACACACCATGCCTGCCAAAGAAGGTTGTGTGACTACATCGATATCTACAAAGCACCCCGAGTGCCAAAAATGTAGAGGAACTGTCTATGTATATGTACCAAAGACGAAGCACCATGCGAAGACTACCACGGTTACCAAGTCTGTTCACACCTCGACGCAGCACACCACTAAACCTACTACGGTCAAGACTTGGACCAGGCCCTCGTCTTCCAGCAAGCCTGTGACTGAGTCCAAGTCGTCTACCACCAAGAGAGAGCCAACAACTACAAAGAGAGAGACAACGTCTACAAAGAAGGAGTCGACTACTACAAAGAGAGAGCCAACGACTACCACAAAGAGAGAGCGAACGACTACCACAAAGAGAGAGTCGACGACCACGAAGACATGGACATGGCCTACTACAAAGAGAGAGTCGACGACCACGAAGAGAGAGTCAACGACTACGAAGAGGGAGCCTACGACTACTACGAAGAGAGAGTCAACGTCCACAAAGGCAGCGTCAACGACTACTAAGAGAGAACCAACGACCACCAGGACATGGACATGGACTACAACTAAACCACACTCTTCGACCAAGACGTCAGCTACGACGAAAGAGCCAACTTCATCTTCAACGAGGACATGGATATGGACATGGACTTCAAGCAAGCCACACTCTTCCACCAAGACGTCGACTGCGACGAAAGAGCCAACTTCTACGAAGACATGGACATGGACCACAAGCAAACCACTCTCCACTAAGACGTCGACTGCGACAAAAGAGCCAACTTCCACCAAGAGAGAGTCAACGACTACAAAGAGAGAATCAACATCTACCAAGCGTGAAACGACTACCACGAGGACATGGACATGGACAAGCAAACCACTCTCGACCAAGACGTCGACTGCGACAAAAGAGCCAACTTCCACTAAGAGAGAGCCAACGACTACAAAGCGAGAGTCAACGACTACCAAGCGAGCACCAACGTCCAGCAAGCGTGAAACGACTACCACGAGGACATGGACATGGACAAGCAAACCACTCTCGACCAAGACGTCGACTGCGACAAAAGAGCCAACTTCCACCAAGAGAGAGTCGACGACTACAAAGAGAGAATCAACGTCCACCAAGCGTGAAACGACTTCTACAAAGCGTTATCCTCGTCCCACTCCTCATCGGGAGCCGACCGTCGGTGATGCCAATGCAATGTGCGGCAATCACCAGATCCTCTCATGCTGTAATTCAAAAAATAGCGGTGGTCTCCTAAACAATGTGCTGGGCGGCCAATGCTCACCCATCAATCTTGTTGGTACGTGAAATTCCCTCCATTACATGCAACGGGTCGCACCATACTAACCCCCGCGAAGCTATCGTCCCCTTGCAAAATGCATGCACCAACCAGGTTGCGTGCTGCACAGGAAGCGATAATGTAAGTTCCCCATGACTATGTATATCAAGGCGTGACGTGTGATGCTAACCGCGACATGCAGGGTTTGCTCAACATCGCGTGCACCAATCTCCTTTTCTAAGCCTCGGCGGAGGGGTCTTGAAGCCGTCAGTCAAGTGGGCAATTTTCCTTTGCCAAGTCTAATTTATAGCCGTGATCGAGACTGTGTGAGTATGGCAGTGCACCGTTGAGGTAATGAATCAACGAGTATTGCAGTCTGGTCTGGTGCGGTAAACCCAGACCACGGTGCCAGGGCCGCCACCACAACCAGAAGAGCTGCCTGGTCGTTGTGCAACGGCAGCTTTGACGGGCCTGAACACGCAAGCACTGTGGATTCATGTAGGGTCTGGTTAATATGTTTTAGGCCAAGCTGTGTCAGGCTTGCTAGCAACTCTGGATAAACAATTTTCATGTTGCTCGGTACAGAGGTTGACATTATTTATTAATTTAATTCCATTTTTTGTCAAGTTATGCATCAATAATGCTAGTGGACTGTGGGGTATGCATGTGGGGCCGCCATGTACCGAGTGAGCCACCAGCCGAAATTCCGAGGATTGCGGGGCATAAAATCTCGACGCCTCCCTTGAACACCGAGCAATGCTCCGAGTCACCTTCAATCTTCTCCAGTTGTCGCCCAGTCAAGGGGCAAAGGGCGCTCCCCGGCCCGTGCTGCGTCCGGTGTGGCGAACCGTCCAACATTGAAGCCTATTATGCGGTCTGGTGCGTGAACAAGGCCCGCCGCTTGGCCGTATTGGGGCAATGCCAACGCAGAAACAACAAGCTCTGCTGGCGGCAAACCTGGCAGTGTATTAATTTCCCTTCATGCTTGCACATAGTTGCCGTGTTATGGCGCAAGTGGTTCCCCGTGGCTTTGCCCAGCTCCGCCAAAGCTGGGTTGCGTGTGTGATTACGCACAAGCTGAATCGCCTTGAACTGGTCAACCAGCATGGCCATCTCGAGGATTCAGTGTCGTGGTGCGAGTTGATGGACGATGAGTATATGTGTCGCGTATGTAAATCGACTACAAGTGCCCGGAATACCGCCATCATATTGACAGGATTCTACGCCAACATCATGTAGGAATTGAGTCAACTCTGGTGCAAGCCAGTGCCACTGTCGGCAGCTATTCATGGAATTCACCAGTGGATTAACCCTTGCCTGACTATTAATTCAGGTGGTTCGCCAGCTTCCCAAGTTTCAGCTAGCCCCTTAAAGCCTGATTCATGTGTTTTCTGGTCAAGGAATACTACTATTATGATATTGGGTACGTTGTCTTTGTCGGCCTCTCCTAGTCTCGGAAAGGCACCCGGTATACTGAGTCTTGGCCGTGACGCAGTCATGGATGTAGCTAAGCCTCTGAGAATTCAAAGTTGCTGGTCCTTGCTATAATATCCATAACTGACAACCGCAGCACGGTGCTGGTGCAAATCCAGGGTGGGCGATGTTCCGCTCCACCTCTGGTCTGATCATCTGATGTTGGCTTGGCCGTTGATGACTGTGCGTAGTAGTTCTTGCAAAAGGTGCTGTGGGAGAAAACATGTATTAAAGACCTGACTGCTTCGTCTGTATCAGTCGAGGAACATCTTGTCGAAGCATCCAGCTATTCGTCCTTTGCCGGCTGCCACTCGTGCGTCACTCTTTGTTTCGTTTACGTTGCTCCCCAAAAGTCCTTCTTTTTGTCAAGAGTCACCATTCTGGTCAACAAAGTCATGAAGTTGCAAACGGCTCTTTCTTTGGCGGCCCTTGGCTACGTGACAACCGGCTGCCTCCTCCCAGAGGAGCTGGAAGGTGGGAAAATCAGTCTTCGCCGGCGTCAGTCTGCGAGAACAAAAAAGTATGCGCCCATAGGAAAGGGGGATCGCTTTCAAGGCGGCAACAAGGTGCCATATGGTATTGGCTCCGACCCTGACAACTTTAAAGACGTATCCAAGTTGTCCATTCTCAGTGTCTCCGAAATCGAGTCAGCGCTCAAGGGTCTCGAGCAGGAATATCCCGAGAAAATCAATCTCAGCAAAGCAGACGACAAGACGTTTGAGGGCCGCGATATTTATTACGGAGTAGTCGGCTCCAACCAACCCCGTGTGTTTCTTACCAGTGGTGTGCATGCTCGCGAGCGTGGGGGGCCAGACAATATTATATACTTGATTTCGGATCTGCTTTGGGCGGATAAGCAAAACGCCAACCTCACCTATGACGGCAAAACGTATGTTGCTTCAGAAGTCCGCCAAGCGCTCGAAGTAGGCATCGCCATTATTCCCGCCGTCAACCCAGACGGGATCAACTACGATCAGACCCACGACGCCTGCTGGCGTAAGAACCGCAGACCTTTTGGAGACGAATTTGGCGTCGACATCAACCGCAACTTCAGAGTTTTCTGGGACTACGAGCGAATATTTCACCCCCAGGCCAGCGTCAGTATGAGCAACACGCCATCAGACGAAACTTATGTTGGGCCAAGTCCTCTCTCGGAGCCCGAGACACGGAGCATCACAAACGTATTCAAACGTGTCACTTCCCTATCATGGTATCTAGACTTGCATTCCGCTCTGGGCAAGGTTCTATATTCATGGGGCGACGATTATGCCCAGTTCAACGACCCTTCCATGAGCTTTCGCAATCAACGATACGACCGCCAACGAGGCCTCTTCCACGATGAATACAAGGAGTACATGGAGCAGGATGATTTTGACGCCCAGAAATCTGCCGCCGAGCGCATGGCCACTGCCATGAACAGCGTCGCCGGCAACAGCGCTCGCTACAAGGCTGACCAGACCATCAACTTGTACCCGGCTCTGGGCAGCACCGATGAGGCCATGGCGGGATATTACAACCAGACCTGCGGGGCGAGTCGAATCCATGCCTTGACCTTTGAGTTTGGGCAACGATCACGCAGCTGGGATTGCAACGACATATTCTACCCCGATGCGAGGCAGTACAGGGACAACATTGTCCACACCAATGTCGGTTTAATGGAGCTTCTGCTGACTGCGGCAGGAAAGGATGGTGAGAGTAAGACGTATAAATGTGAGAATGGGCAAGGCACGTCAGAAGAGCCCAAGCCCGAGCAGCAACGCCCGAACAATCCACAGGCACAATTGACACCCGAGCAGCGGGAGTGCCTCGCGAAAAGTCTGCCGGAGTACAACGCTTGCAGAGATCAGGCGTGCAGAGACAGCATCGCCCAGAAGATTAGAGATTGCGCAGAAGAGGCAACCAACGCAAAGAGCCAGCCCAAGCCCGAGCCGCCCAAGCCCGAGGAACAACCCCCGAAGAATCCAGCGGCACAATTGACACGTGAGCAGCAAGAGTGTCTCGCGAAAAGTCTGCCCGAGTACAACGCTTGTGAACCTAGAGATCAGGCGTGCAGAGATAATATCGCCCAGAGGATTAGGGATTGCGCAGAACAGGCAACGAACGCCAAGAACTCGCCTAAGCCCGAGCAACAAGGCCCGAAGAATCCACAGGCACAATTGTCACCTGAGCAGCGGGAGTGTCTCGCGAAAAGTCTGCCCGAGTACAACGCTTGTGAGCCTAGGGATCAGGCGTGCAGAGACAATATCGCCCAGAGGATTAGGGATTGCGCAGATCAGGCAATGAATGCAAAATCGGCAGGCCAGGGGCAAGAGTGCCCTCCGGGTTCGTCTTACAGTGCGTTTTTCGGCGGCTGTGCTAGTTGAGAATGAAGACAGGATATGCCTGCAGGTGGAAAGACATGGTTTGCGCCAGGGTAATACTCACAACTGTGCCGTTATCAATGGTTGCACGGAAACATTATATTATACCAGAGATTAGCCTGGCCTTTTATCCCTATTTGTAAATGTCTATCTGGGTGTGGATGGAAGAGTAATGAGACTGGATAGTTGCAAGTATACAAATAGTGTTTGTCTACTGTGATGCCGGAGTCGTACCGTTGCCATTCTTGTTGAACTTGCGATTACATATCCTTCAGTCCTTCTTTCGGGTTTTCAATACGCAATAAAAGAATCCAGATAATGTATTCCGGCCTGTTCTATCCTTACTACATCCTAATCCATCAATAGAGCCAGCTATATGACCCCTAGAGATCCAGAAGATATTTTCCTATCATTGTCAACCATCCAGATCGATAGGGCTCGAGATTATAGAAGATGAACGGGTAGCATTTGTCGCAGACAACTATGGAGAGTAACATTGAAAGCGCCGGGCGATCGTTCTATTTGCGCAAGTTGCACGCTGGTTGCCCCAAGTAGTGGAGTGTTATGTACGCTGGATGAATTGGCCCACGTTTAAGCGAAACTGAGGGCCGATAATACTGTTCATTGAGTTGGTTGTCGACTCGGGAAGCTTGGAACGGGACCTCGGGGCAATGGTCCCATTATGCCCGGTGAATTGTGCGCAGAGAGGAGCCCCATATGGTATCGAGGTTACGGAACTTGCGACAACGGAATGCAAGCTCTATGCCTCCATGCCACCAGGTAGGGAAGCAAAGCAGCGAATTAAAACTTGGGGGTGAGTCATTTGCGGCGTGGTGTCCTCTTCACATGTTGAAAATGATCAATCGCGACTTTGCTGGTTCGGCATACTATTGTCATCAGCCCTATCGGGTCGTCGGTTTAACAATTTTTAAATTGCCCTGAATCGTGTGACATTTAGTCAAGGAAGCTAGGTTTTATACCTGAATACTGATTGATGTTCCATTTTCCGCTCCGCCGCCGATCAGAATGTTTTGGGCCAGCTTGGTCAGATCAATGACAATACATGTGGCCATTCTAACCAAACGCAGAGAACGTCGTTTCTGCAACGCTCAAGAGCTCGTTACACTATTTTGCGACGATGATTGGTTTTATGGACAAGTGTGTCTCTCCGCCATATCAACACCACTGCTGCACCGACCGGGCCAAGGATCAAGGCACTCATCAGCCCGCCGACTATGATCTTCGCCTTGAAATAGCGTGCGCTGTCTTCTAATAGCTCCAATCTTACAGCCAAAGCCCACACAAAACAGGCAATGCTAATTAGCCAAAAGTCCCACTGCACAAACCAGAGTTGCCCTTGTGATACGGATGGCAATGGAGAGCCGAGCGCCAAGGGATTCCTTAGCTGACACATGTGTCCAAGGCTCCATGCTTCAGCTATCTCGGGCTTGAAGATGAAAGGAAGCACGGAAGCCGAAAATACCATGCTCAAGAAGTACCAGTACGATGCTGTGCTCCACAACAGACCGATGCCGTAGACCCGGTGCATGGCACCATTTCCCCGGCCGCCGGCTTGACGTGTCGATCCGAGAAACCGCTTGGCTAGAGGATCCAGCGCCCTTTGCACCAGGTATGTTGTGATTGGGAAAATTTCCCAAATCCTTACCATGTTGACCTTTTGGTTGATTGACAGGACAGAAGGGGCTGGTAGAGCCGCAAGAGCCCAAGGCAAAGCCATTCCGATGACGATGCTGATGGGTGTTGTGTAGAATACCTCTGGTGCAACATCATAATCGGACCCGCGCCAAGACGAGTTTCGTTCATTCAGCGACAAGGCGTAAAACAGAGGGCTCACGATTCCCAGGCCCAGGATTTGTCCTAATGACGCCATTGTTGTGAAGCTATAAGATCAGCCTAGTGTCAACGCCGAGGGCAACGTGCAACGGGATGCTTACAAGGCAGGTATGCGGTCCTTGTTCCCCTTTCGACGGCTCTCAATCATGCCCAGAATCCAGATTCCCACTGCGGAGCCGCTGAAGGGAATCATGAGTAAAGACATGTCAGCCCTCGATCCGTCGACCAGATCGTAGAAAAACACTGTGAAGCCATCCAGCAACGCGTCCAACCAGTTCCAGCCTGTCAATGTGGTGTCATATGGGGAGGACTCTGCCCCAATCTTTCGCTGCGATGCCTGGAGAAGCATTGCACTGAATAGGCCATTTGAAATCGGAAATGCGAGCAATGCAAAAATGCCGAGAACCGTGAGAGTGAAGAGAATTATTACGGGAGTAGCTCCGCGTAGAGAAGTGGGTTGTGGCGAGGCCATTTCCGACAGACTGAATGAGGGTATTTGCAAGATCTGGAGGGCAAGTCAAAATTGTACGAAAGCTCTGTTGAGGTATCAATCGCAATGCGAAGACCATCTACTATGTAGGGGTCACCAATGACCACAACTGCTGAGCTCGAAACACTTCCGGACGTCTTTGACCCCGGACCGGGGAAGATCACTCATCTAACCCGGGCGGACTTATTCCCAGCCAAGATATAAGAAGCGAGCTAGTTTCGGGAGAGAATACTTTCCCATGTGTCTCTCTAGTCGAATATGCTATGGGTAAACTTGCTTCTTTTGCCATGGCCTCGACTCGTTCACGGCCAAAGGTTTCGTTGCTTTTAGCTGTGCCTTTAAGCACTGTGCTTTTCTTGTTTGCGCTGTTTGCATTTACCGGCGTGCCTAGATTTCGAGCAGACCCGTCCTTGGGAGTGTTTTCATTGTTCAGGACTTTGGAAGTAGGAAATTGTCCCCATATTAGACAAGTCGAGATGGCTAACATGTACATATAGACGGGCACCAATATTATTGATCATAGAAAAGAAACAGCGCCTCGATGGCTGTACCATGGATTACACGCTGGTCCGGCTATGGTATGGTGTGTGGCGATTCCACTGCAGCATATTGATGGCCTTCGAATGAAGTGGCCCATCTTTCATCGCATCAACGGATATACGGCCTTGACCGTCTCTTTGATCCAGTCCATTAGCGGAGTCTTGTTCCTCATCTACGGATACGCCTACACTCACCAGAACCTACTCCATATCCATTATTTGTGCATCCGGGGTAAATGGATTCCGCCATTCCTCTGGCCAACTTTTGAAGCTGGCTTGTGGGTTTATGCGCCGATATTTGTTTTTACATTGGCGCGAACCGTCCAAACAGCCCGGTCCAGAAACTTGGCCCAGCATCGCAAATGGGCGGTACTGCATACTATTGCTGGCTATGTTATTGCCATCAACAGGCTCAACCTCACCGTGTTACTTGCCTTGGGGGATATTCTGACGTGGCTGCCTGTTCGTACCAGGGAGTTTTTATTGGGTTCTCCATCTTTCACAGAAGTCGTTGACATGGAAATAAGCGCCTTTGCAGGAGCCGCGGCTTACGCCTATGTTATAGCCGGCATTTGGGCTGTCACGCAGGTCACCCAGAGAGGTCAAACACCCAGCCGTAAAGCTGTGCTCGAAAAGGCGACGGAGTCATGAAACTAGGGTCGTTTTGTATAGTGTCCTTGGGGTTCATTAATGGCAGAGCAGCGTGATTTTGATGGCCGCAGAGCCTGGCATGAGCGCTGCATCAGACCGTCTATGCTTGGAGTATCTCGCATTACAATGCTTCATCTTGGTGCCCTACTCTTCTCTCTCCTGGTCGCATCTCTCACCACTAGTCAGGATTCTTCATGGCATGTCTGTTTTGTAGTAAATTTGAACGTCAATCTTTAAATGTCAAGTCTCCTCGAGGCAGAAAGTGGTCGTACCAACATATGTCTTCCTCTTCAACCGAAAACACAGCCAGCCGCCCTTGTAGCAAGACTAGTATGTTTCCCGAAGATGAGACCGGAGTTTCTCCCCGTACTTCCAAAGTATCCAAGGTGATGGGAGGCTAATGCAAAGCGCCGCAGCGGCCAGTACAGTATTTCCCCAGCCATATCCCAAGGCTGAGTACATTTTTGGTGCGAAAAGAGGAAACAGAAACGCAGCCAGGCTACGCGGGAGCTGTGATGCACTGATCGCCGAGCTTGTGTGCTCTCCATACACATCTATGAGGTAAGCATGAAGTGGCAATCCAGCAATCTGGCTGCCAAAGGAAGTAATCACGATTCCGAGATCGACAATTACCCAAGAAAGCCGGTACTGGGCGCTCCAGCCATAAAGACAAAGGCCAACTGGCACAAGCGATAATCCGCCAAACATGAATGGAAGGCGATGCTCTGGTTTAGGCTCTGCGCCGCCATTCTTTGAGACGGCCTTTCGGTAGTAATAATCCATCAATGGTCCACCAAGTTGGGAGCCAGCAACTTCGCCTATGGCGCAGGCAAGGTAATGTAACCCACTGATTTCGACAGATTGCCCATATTGATCTACCCATAGCTGGCCAAAGGTTGATAGGACAAGATAGAGCAGACCGTATTCAAAAGAAGATATAATGGACGTGATTTGCACTATTGGGTGCGTTGCAAGAAGCCTAAATGGTCTCGAGAGTGCCCGACGGACAGTCGTGAATCCAAGCTTCCTCGTTTCGTGTGTTTCGATGGCAGCATAATACCGGTCGTCCCCCGTGGCACGTCTAACGCGCCTTGCCTGCCGTCTCAGAATGACCGGGCCGTAGGATTCTTCATATATTGCGAAAGAAACAGCAGTCATTATGGCTTGAAATGCGGAAGTAGCCCAGAAGGACCAACGCCAATCCGAGCGTGATGCAATAAAGCCACCAACGATGGGACCTTGGATCTATGTTAGCTGCAATGCCTAGAGAATGCTTCCTATTTGCGAATGCCCCAACAAAAACACATACCTACTGCAGCTCCAAGTAAAGGTATGAGCAAGTAAGCACCGAGGGACTTGCCGCGTTGATCTGCTCGCCACAGGTCACTCAGCACACCACTGGCGAGAGCATATATGGCGCTTGCTCCAAGGCCAGCGAGGAAGCGGGCAGCAATCAATAGTCCGGCAGAGTTGGCAAAGCCACAGGCAATGTTCCAGACCAAGAACCAAATATTTGAGGCGTGCAATATCGGCTTTCGTCCGTATAGCTCAGATAGAGGCCCCATAAACAGCGGGCCTATAGCCGTGGCAAGAGGATAAATGGACATGACCATGGCGGCCGCAGCGCTGTTCATGCCGAATTCTTGAGCGATTGTAGCGAGTGCCGGTGCCATGATCGTTGACACCATGGTGCGGTTGAAGCCCGCCGTGGATAGAACATCCAATATGAGCCATTTCTTTCCATTACGCCAGTTTAGAGGATTCTTGTGGCTGTGATCCGAATCAAACGTGACAAGGAAAGGGTCACTGGGCTCCGAGGGAAACGGACGGACCTCTTTTAATGGAATATGTGAAGTCTGTGGCGGACGAGTGGTTTCGATATCATTGTCTTGGGATACGGACGCCATTCTAGCATTATGCCATGCCCGCGAGGATACTCGATGTCGAGGGGCAGAGGATGCATATTGTCAGGTTTATGAATGAAACCTCAGTACAACGTTTGACACTTGCGGCAACCTACCATCTGATAGGAGAGAAATGCCGCGGCCATTGGTTTCCTCTACACGTTTAGAGGGGCAAATGGCGGCATACGCGTTGCGGGACCCTTTAACTCCGAGCACCCTCACATAACATGAATGGCCAGCAACAGGGACGAATGATGAAAGCCTACGCTAGCACCATGACCATTCTTTCGGAAAGTGTCCGAGCAGTTGCAAAACCAGAAGAGATTGCCCTCTTGGCTGGATGGTTAGACCGCGCATGTTTTCCCGCTTCCCCTCAAGAGTGTACATGGACGATCTAAACTTGCCTTCCTTTCCCTCCCTTTTGAAGAGTCGTATGCGTCTCCACTGAAGACGAATCAACGCGTCAAAGTGTACGAATGTATACGTATTAGTGTGTGACCCCAGGAGGTAGCGGCAACGCGGACGTACTTTTGTTCGGAAACTAAGCCGATCGAGATATTGCGCAGCCATGGGGCTGTTTCTACCACGTTGGTTGTAGACCAAGGCAGTTAGTTCTAGTGTCTGTAGGGACTAGACTTGGCAGAGGGCTTCCGGTGCAACCCGTCTTGGATTCAACTCCATAAACTTCAACGCTACCGCTTTAACCCCTTGGGAGACTCTATTAGCCATTGTCCCGTGCCTAGAAGTCCAAGGTGATAGTCTGAAGTGACTACAGGTACTACGTAAACTGACCCATCGGAGTACATGGCGGCATTTCAAGCGTTGCTTTGCTTCCGTCCGTATTTGGTTACCCGGAAGTGGCTAGCGGATTAGTTGTCAACGAGCGAGTCAGTGAAAATCTGGGGTAGCCGGCACAAAGATGCACCACATCTAATGCTCGTTTGTTCAGGATTTTAAGACATGGTAAGGACTTTGACTTGGCGTGTTGCTTCTCTTGAAGCACGCGACAATCGCTACATATGTATAGCCTAATTTCGAAATAGTTTGACCCGTTCATCCAGTAGCCAAGCAGGCAATTGTTTTCCTGTCCACTGGCTTGACGTAAGCCATTGACCTAGCCTGATCAGTCTGGTCGATCCTTCAAATCGCATTGACGCCTTCCCTCCGTCGGCTCCGTAGTGTAATCACCCCCGATCGGCCGAGGCATAAGGGACGCACTTTTGTGGGGGACGGCAACCTTGCATTTTAGTTACTTGACGCGTAGTTTAGGTATAACAGTAAAAATTTCACAATTATTCTTATAAGATTTTGTTCAATGGAGAGATGTATTCTGATGTAGTGTGCTACTAAATTGCCCGACTTTTTCGTCACTTATCGCGACTAGTTGAACACGACGAGTGCTAAATCATCAATGGTTGAACTCTGGCCTATTGATATCCACATTTGACCGTAAGTTTATCTTGCGCTCGAGTCCAAGTCGACCCCAGGGAATACACAGAGTACTGAGAATCGACGGTATTAACTGCCAGGCCGTTACTAACTGTTTTAGCATGCCTTGGCCCCTTTTGTCACAGTATATCTCTGGTGCAGTACATGGTCCCTATTCTCAATCAAAGCTACAGCCGCGGCACCCGGACCAAAGACCAAAGCAAATACCCCAGATTTAACAGTACCTAGACCAAGATGGTCCGTGTGACTTGATGATCGCAATGCCATCCTATTCATGTTCCAAGCCCACACTAGGAGTGACATTGTCGAAATAACTTCATTCGCCGTCATAAAAGTAGAAGTACCGAGTGCAATGGTATCAGTCTTGGTGACAAAACCTCGCCAAATAGATGGCACGGGCCATAGAGAAGCAAGCGACAGAGAGCTGGCGATATGAGCTGGCAGCACATGGGGGAACAAGTAGGCGAACAACACGGCCGACACGGTCAAGATATGAGAGCTAGCCGTGATCCAAAAGGCGACCGAGTAAAGCCGTCCTAGCCTCTTCATACGTCTTTCGAGCTGCTGCCTGCCGTCGGCGAGGGGTGCCGGGCCGATGCTTCTCAGGAGAGCATGTGCCATAGCCACAAGAACTGGATGAAACAATCGAACCACGATCCATGTCTGGCGAGACCACAATGGGAATTCTGGGCTCCATGTACCCACGAGCATGAGCAAAGTTGGGAGCCCAGCGCCCAAGAGGAAAGCAAATGGTAGGGATTCGAGGTCGGCTAGGGTTATTGTTGTGAATTCGGCCGACGAGGAGGCCCGGCTCATGCGAAGGAGGCTGAAGGCACACCATGCCGGAAGGCCCACGGCAACTCCAGCAAATTCCATGACCAAACCCCAAAGGACATAGGAATACTTGTACGGCCTTGATGTTGTCTTGCTCTGTGGCCTGTTGTTGTGCGACTCGAGCAGTATCAGGATCCAAGATGTCATCCAGAAGCCAAAGAAGTGATTCCCTTGTATAAATAGGCTTAGGTTGTGGTGGTTAAGAATGGACGAAAATACAGTGACCATGATGGAGAAGTCGAGGTCCAACAGTCCCAGTCCTGTCCAATGTGTCCGTAGTGGAATATCGCTGCCAGGGAGGACCGGACGGGAAGAAAGAAGATTGTCAGAGATCATCTGCACCAGGCCATTTCGAATGCCGAGGACGTGGAGACACGAGATGGCAGCCAAAAAGAGCAGCGGTAACGCCAAAAAACTCGTAGTTAGCTTTGTAGACATTTGGTAGGTGGCAACGTGTCGGACACGCGATTGTTTTGCATGAACGGTTAGGGAAGACGTATTACAGGATACATATAGATAACTGTGGCGGAATTCCGCAGAAGGAGTCAATGCGGCAGCGGCGGAATGGCATGGTAAACCGGCGGCCGTAGATTGATACATATGCTCATCACGCCGGACCGGGACTGCGGTGCGGAGTTGCAGATGGCCCGCATTGTCCGGTCGATTGAGACATGCCGGTATATTTAACCTCGCCTTGCCGACGGTAGCGTACCTGTAAAATTGCCTTGGAAGGAACATGTTGCAAAAATGGCCTTTAAATCCTCTTCACCGGTTCGCATCTCGCCCTGGATCGGCCTGCCACTCAGCGTGTTTATGATTGTTGTCGCTGCCATCACGTTTGTGGGAGCACCGTACGGCGATGGAAGCGAATGGCCTGTCCTAACAACGTTTCGGGATAAACGGGTAAGTGCCTGCCACCTCCCATACTGCATATGACAAGGATGCTTACCGAGACGTCCTTGGTAGTCGGAGCTTAATATTCTCAACTATCGTGCACAGCAAGCACCGCCATGGCTGTACAAAGGCGGAAAGGGAGCGACATCCATTCTGTGGAGCATACTCATCCCCTTGCAGCACAGCCAAAGCATTCGTCAAAGACTGCCTACCTTCCATCGGGGGGCCGGATACATGGTTATTCTTTTGTCCATTGAGCTGGGCTTGGCCGGCTATTATCTGTCCAGCCGTGGAATGGTGACGACCCATGAAAAATGGTATCATGTGCATTCATTCTATGGTACTCGTCTCCCGATTCCATTCTTGGTGTGGCCCACGTTTGACTTTTCCATTGGCGTTCTTGGTGTTTTTTACTTTGTTAGCCTATTCAAGTTATTTACCGCGATTCGGGCTCAGAAGGTGGAATTACATCGACGGTGGGCCGTATTCCACAGCATGACGGGATATGCCATTTCTATTGAGCGACTTATTGCCGTCTTGGTCATCGCGCTGGGCTGGGTCTTGCATAGCATGCCAGACCACTTCCAAGCCTGGTTACAACTACCCCTAGACAGGGACGGAAAGATAGAGGTAGAGTTGTCAGCCCTCGCTTGGTCGCTGGCAGCAGCAGGTATCACAGTCGCTGCTTGGGCTTATAAAGAATTTGCCAAGGTTCGTTTAACGGAATCAAGGAGCGGAGGAGCGCGTATAGAGGCAGTGAGGAAGAACAAGTGAGAACGGGCTCGGCTCTTATTCCCAGTCTTCGCTTCAAGCACGCTGGATATATAGAATAATGCCTAGTGTGGTGGTTCCGATCCCTCGCCCTGGCATTTCTTAGCAGTTGTGCTCAGTAGCAACAAATTCATGTCAAATTTCATCCTTGCTTAAACCGCTTACCCGTTGACCAGCAGTTCAATGCCGGTGGAGATGACAACTTGTAACTGGGCAGCGCAATTCGACATAACACGGAGCCTGCTAGGTTCTGCCATCCCGTCGGGAGTCAAGCAGGACTTATCTTGTGTCTTTATATAGATCAATATAGATGATCAGATCTCTTTAAACTTTAATATAACATTATCGAGCTTAGACAACGGAAGTGAATCCAGGTATTGATGGCGCGGCATAACACTTTGTATACCTCTGAGAGACATGACTTTTACTTTTTCAGATTCGTTCAAGTATTCATGAACTTGCCTTAGGATACTGCCGGATCCATTACTAACTAATATGTAGACTGCATCTCGCTATCCCATATGTGGCTCGCTCTCACTTGTAGCCTTATATGAAGTGGCTAGGGTGATAAGGCAAGTTGAGGCCCAGTACCTGGACAAATAATGTAATGCAAGAAATCAGGCAGGAGAGGGAGAGCCTGAATTTTCCACGCCGTGACAACAGCCTACTGCTTCCAGAGAAAAATTGAGCCTTCTAACAAAGCAATCGAGCCCACACCCTTTCAATTGCAACGCCCCCTTTCCTGTGGATGTACTCGGGGCTGCGGGCTACTTACCTGTTTTTCTGTTACTCCATTGCCAAGTTTATCGCAGTTCATCCTAGAGAGACAAGATTCGCCCTTACCTCCTTTCGTTACCACTTTCTTCGGAAAGTGTATTGGCGGTACATGCGGTTATATGTAGGGTCAAGGTCGATGTAAAAACTCCACGGGTACCCCGGCGTGGGTAGCTTATTCATGGGTTTTGGATAGTATAAATACTTAAAATTGATTCAATATTCAATCTTATTATATAAAAAGGTGCTGGACTTGAATTTTAGGTACTTTGAACGACTTTTAGCACCGGTCGACCTGTTAGCATTGCTTTACAGGGTGCAGGCATCGCTATTATAGTGCCCGCACGGTGCCCACACCCCTATAGTTCGATGTCCCTATCTTTTTGAATACGGAGGGATTTGCGAGGGCCCTATTGCCTTACACGCCGTGAGTTAAAAAGCTAGTAATATATAAAAGGTATATTATATATAACGGGTAATATAGCGTTTTATACGTAGTATAAGTTCTAGTATAAGCAGTATTACTTAATATATATATAAATAAAAGTACTATTTAACTGTTATTTTTTAATTCTTTAATAGCCCCTTAAATAGGTACTTTATAAGCCCCTCCGTATTTAAAGAGACAGGGAACCTAGGCTACCTACAATTATCCATGGAAATTTTAACGCGGGAAAAGCCTGTTTTACAACTACCAGCTTGTATATATTCCGGCGCGATTAATCCTACTCAGGGGGAAAAGAAGACCTGGTGGGTTGCTTTCTAGCCGCCCCATCCATAAGATTTTCGTGGTCGGTGCATAAGAGGACCGGAAAATAAAATTTGACCCAGAGGATCACCGCGCTAGTGAACTTGGCGAGGCTTTCTGGGATAATATTCCCGGCTGGAAGTTGTGGAAGGAGAGCAAACCATGTCAAGTGTTCGGCTTTATTCGTTCATGACTCTTGGTATACCCAGTCAGGGGCCCCTGCAAGCCCCTTGGGACCCCTGACGATAACCATCAATTTTCCGGGTTTTTGACTCAACAATATTGCCGTCTACGTTTTAAAGGGGGTCAGTTGTCCAGAATCCTTGATACCCGTTCTGGAGTTGGCATTTTCTGCTGGTTGGCTCAGGACATTGGAGTCTGGTCTCAGTCAAATAGCTTCGGCACCTGAGCGGACAGCCACCGGGCTGGTCTATCTTCTAGACGGTGGGAGTCATGGACCAGCCCGAGGGCCACAGAATAACTGATGGCGGCTTAATATAGAAATGCCCTTGGTTTGAGACCAACTATCGATAGAGGGTTTTCACTCTCACCATCTCGTGATACGACCGCACGGTTGTTCGTTACGAGCACATACACACATAGGTAAAGGGAGACGGAGCAGCGAGGTGTGGCTTCTTCTGGATCAATTGATACTAGTGCTTGGCAAGAAATAACTCTGTTTACTCGTCCATATTTCCTATTAAAGATGAGCATGAGTCTAAGTGATGTCAAGTGCTATACAAAATATTAAAGTATAGCAGCGCTATGCATACGAGCCTGACACCGTTCGTAGCAAAGCGGTTCGGCGTGCATAGCTTTCACCATCATCATTCATATCTAATTGTGTCCCCTTTCGGCTCGGCGACGGATCGTGCTAGATGAATTTCCTTTTTGGCAGTATGTAATCTGGAACCGCGGCGACTCACTGACATCCCAGTCCTCGTCATTGCTAGGGTTGCCGAAAATCCTCAGGGCCCGCACGACGAGTTTGTAGTAGCCCTCGGGCACATTGCTACCTGTGTCGAGCTGGCCATTCCATTTAAACTGGGTGAATTGAAGCAAGTCTGGCGAATTCGAATCCTGCTGCAAGTTCCTCGGGCGCCACTGCACGGGGAATCCTTGAACCTGACCAATCGATGTAGTAATATCGGTGGCATTGGCTGTGCCATTCGCGGGCACCACCTCAGCACGCACGAGAGGGATTCCCATTGTTGCGTTGATATTCAACACAAGTTGAGATGGCGTGATGGAGCCTGGTGTCGGTAGGACAACAGTGGTGCCCTCAGTGACAGAGGCATTTCGATAGGTGAGCGAGGCGCCGTCGGGTCGCAGGACCTGGTGTTTGCGGATTGAGCCGGAAAACCCCTGATAAGGAACAGAGAGTGAAGTGCTGTCAGACCCGTTGATCGCAATCCAGCCAGACCACAGGGGCATTCGACTGGCGTCAAGGCCCTCAGGAATCGACGCTGATACACGGATATTGACGGAATTCCCAGGGTCTACGGTGACACTTGTGTCACTAAGAGTAATCGCGGCTGGAGTCTCAACTGCCTCAAGCTTATTGGGATACGAAGAAACGGTGCCATTTTCCGTAAAGGTATAGACGGTGACGGCGGGAACGTGAGAAAGACGGTAGGTGATAGCACCTTGGCCCACATTCTTGATGGTAAAGTTGAGCGAGGCCGCCATATGTTCAGTGTCGTTGAAGTTGAGGCCTGCCGGTTGGACAAGAGTTGTAGCATAGGCAGCGTCATAGGCACGCGCCAGACCGCCGCCCTGCTGGGCAACAGGGGCAAGGTAGGGCAAGAATTTCTCTCCGTCGTGGTAAAGCTGCGGATTTGAGTGCGAAACGAGAAGGCTCTCGACGGTAGCTGGATCCAGAGAACCGCGAGCCTCGCCAATCAGTGCAACGATGGCAGAAATGAGGGGACCTGAGAAGGAAGTTCCTCGTGTAATCTTGTAGCCAGAAGGATTATTCTCCCTAAAATCCGTCGAGATGATCTCTCCGCCAACCGCCGTCAGGGAAGGCTCGAGACCGAGATTCCACGAAGGGCCCCAGGAACTGAAATCAGAAACAGATCCTGCAATCTCGTCATTTGGCTCTTCAACATAGACTCGGGGGGCATCATTCCAGGGGAAGGCTGTGGCGAGGACTTTGCGGCCAGACTGGAGCGCCTTGAGCATCTCCGTCGCGGTATCAAACCCTAGCATTCCGAGGGCGAGAACCCCCTCGGGCAAGTTGTCCACGTAATATAAATCAGGAAGCCAGTCTTCATCAGCAACGTAGGCAAGAATACGCGCTGCCCCCTTTTCATGAACCGCTTTGGTCATATTCCTCAAGCTACAGTCCCCTCTGCCACTACGGAAATTCAGCAGGACGAGCTTGTTGCTCAAGTCCGGCGTGTCAGGACGGAGCGGGCCACAGGCATGAGTCCCGTTGCCAGCACTAGATCCATTCACGGGCAGGGCATAGACCTCCATCGGGGTGCCGGTGAAGTTATCCGAGGGTGTTGTCGGGAAAAAGTGGAAGCGGACTTCGGATCCGTTGCCGATGGTGTACTTGGCCTCATTGATGAGCTGGGGATAGACACGGCTATTCACCGATCCAACACTAATAACGCCATTGCCGACGGCCGGGTCCAAGTGCGAAAAGAGACCGAGAGTGCCGTCGTTGCCTGCGCCCTGGACGAAGACGACGCCGCTCTCGACAGCCCGCGTCGCGGCCGACGACAAGAGACTATCCGGCCACCCGCCCGGAAGCCCGGCCGACGACGAGATGATATCCACGCCGTCGGCGAGGGCGCGGTAGATTGCGTCCACCATGACGTCGGTGGGAAACTCACCGCTGCAGGTTATGCGGTACATGCCTAGCTGGGCGCCAGGGGCCGCGCCGGTAAAGCCCATCGCGTTTGGTCGTGTGCCAATGATGCCGGCGGCATTGGTTCCGTGACCGTTGCAGTCCATCGGCGTGGGATCGTTATTGACCAAGTCTGCTCCAAAGGAAAAGAGGCATCCGGGGCCAAAGCAACCCCCGAGTGCCGGGTGGTTATAGTCAACCTACACGTGTTAACCTCAGGGTCGACAAAATCCCCTACGAGGAGGAGCTACTTACACCGGTATCGATCATGCCAATCTTGATGCCCTTGCCCGTGATTCCTTTGCTGCGGAGCTTGTCAACTTGCATCATGACATGAGGAGGGTATGCCGTGGTATTCGTTTCGGGCAGAGCACGTCGCGTTGCCCGACGTTTGCTGATTTTGCCAACAAAAGACTCCTGCTTTTCACTCTTGGGTCGGTCGCTTGACGGAGCAATGCCGCCCATGGTATGCACCTCGACTTGATGTACCTTGAAAACGTCGTCCATGGAAGCCACATCGTTGATCTTGCCTGCCTCGTCGAGCACTATCGAGACAGCCTTGTACGGTTCGGCTGTTTTTCCCTTGGCAGGCGTGAAGTCGATCTGTCGGCGAATGCGAGCATTGGCTTCCGTCGTGACTCTTTGTGCAAAGCCGGCCACATCCTACGATCTCTTGTTAGTCATCTGGCCGGAAAATTTCTCTCGGGTAGTAGGACGTACAGCGCCTTTGTTAAGCTCAACGAAATAGGTGCCAGGTAAGACTCGTGGAGCCTTGTCGGCGGTAGAGGGAGTTGCTGCTAGTGCCGCAACGGCAAGCAAGGCTCTCACCATGGCGTGCATTGTTTCGGCCCAAGATCTTGAATATTTCGCACAAGGCGCCGCCTACAGTCTCAGAGTCTCGGACAGGCAGGCCTCTTCTACATGTATTTATACGCAGACTCTTCAGAATGGCCAAGGCCGTAAGATAGGAGCCTTCCAAGCATTATACCAGACATGACTAGGCATAGAGGTAAATGCGCCCCCTGCCCCTGCCAGTAGTGGTCGGAATATTCCACGGCATGAGGACCAGGGTAAATTCAAGCCTTATCTACGAAGGCATCTGACATTTCGGTACTTCATGCCCATATTGGCAAGGGTCGAGATTGACCAGTCCCACTGGGAATGCCACGGTCCAACTCCTTGCATTGGGCACCTCGCCCGGCATGAACGACCTTTACCGAGGGAGGAAGCTACGAACAGGGATTTACGTACCCGTGTAAGAGATATCACCATCTTCTATTGGCAGCATAACCCCCGCTTTGCTGCGGGTAGTTAAGGCTGCATTATGAGTATGATCTGATACGAGCTACGTCACGCTAGTCGCGGTACCATTGTGGTCTGACGCGTCGATCGGTAGCACGTAAAGACTTCGCCTCGCTATAATGCTTGTCTTATTTATGGCTAGCACAGGCGCAAGAAGGTCTCCCGTGATGTAGCATCTTTCTGCTTGCCTTGAAGCCAAAATTCGTCTAATGAGTCTATCTATACGCACCTGAATTTTCTATTGAGAGGGAAAAGAAATTTTATATATATGTAACAGCATAGATCAACGAATATCATGTCAAGGTATCCTCCTATAGGTAGGATGATTCCAAATGCTGGGCACTACATTACCCGGATCCGTCTAGCGTAAGCCAAGAAATACCTAGCAATTTCGATTCATGTATATATTACTACCCGGATAGTCAATCTGCAAGGGTAATACACAGAGTTTTCGGTTGGTACATTATACGACGGCTACCCATACATTCTGTTGTACTATACTATATCTGGATATGAACTGGAACCATTTAAACTTTGACCTCCTTACTTACAAGCTACATATACTCACATGCGCCAGGAGACTGCAGTCTTTTTTACGATACTTGATACCGTACTTGAAGAGATGTTGGATCCAGGGTATTAAAGCTTTCAGTCCTTGCATAACTGCATCAGACGATAATTTTAGTCAAATTAACTTGGCCTGTCCAGTAGTACCTACTGTAGGATAATGCACATCTTCGATAATACCCAGCGTCCTGGAGCCAGTGGTGAGCAACAACAAATGAGACTCGTATCCGATACTCGACATACATCCAGGTGGCGTTGTTGTCTCGTAGGGATTGGTACAGAGTGTAACTATCCCCCTAACAATACAAGTCCTGTTCTCTTGTCTCTTGTATTCTCTAATGTCCGCCTGGTCTCAAATGTAGCAACATCGCCAGGTTAGAGGTCTGATTGCCCTTGAAATTTACCAAATAGGGGGGCGGGCGAGAGCGACATTACTTTTGATTACCCTTTACATCTTAGCAATACTTTAAGTGCACAGGGAAATACCGATAGCGCTCGATTCTTCAGATTCTGAAACGCCAACTTTGGAAACAATGCTTCAGGGTAAATACTATAAGTGAGGAACCAATAACTTTACATGTATCTTTTGCCATAAAATTCGTGTATTGATAAACTATTACAAGGAGTGTTTATGGCGTGGGCGATCCTCCATGTCTAGCTGAGACGTTGGATGCTGTGACAAGGGCTCAGAAAGAGGGCTTAGAGCAATAGCTCAATTTAACTAATAACAGTCTTTCGTATCAAAGGTCCTTGGTTTTCCTCAAGGCCTTAAGGGACCAAAGACGTCTATTTATACAAGAAGTTAGTAAGGGACTTTGCCCTAGGTCTCGTGACCGTAGCCCTTATATAAAAGGGCGATTTCCGTGTAACAGATGCAGAGGAGCTAAACACTTGGCCACAACTTCACAAGTAATTCTTTAGCAGCCATCGGCTTGTTGAAAATTTCAGGGCCTTAAATAAAATTTCAACTTACTGGAGAGCGTCAGTGGGCCTCCAGGTATCATTCTTCCCGACCCAAAAAATTCTCATGACGTTCCTGGAGCTCCTTCAAGAGTGGAAAATTGACGCCAAAGCTTGACGTAATCGATGGCGTGAAACTTATTAGCGATGCTGAAATATCATTGTGTAGCAGCAAGTCGGAAAGCATCACGACAAATGAAAAATTGGTACAAGGCCAGAGTATCGCACGACAACACCTTATGCACCGAAACTTGATGGCTCAGTCTTTCCACGACTGTTTCCACGAGAGCGCGAGTAGGTGGAACTTTCACGCACCTGTATCTTAATCGGTAAAATTGGCTGTTCTAACTGTCAGATAGACGTAAAGAAGCACTACCCGCAGCCGCGACACTCTCAACCGATTCTGCAGTTGACCAAAGGGAAATAATAGCACGTAGTTTAGGTTCCTCTAATACCAGCATTAGGGAAATTCTAGAACGGGACTACTATGTTTCGCAAGACGAGTTACCACACAGAAACTTGGAAAAATTGGTTTAGGTACGTAACTTGAGTTGAAGTTTCCCTGCGAATTGGTTTCATATTCTGACTGATTGCATTTCCGTTACGCTAGAAGACGTGAACCTGCCCGCAATCTCGATCGAGTAATCTAAACCTTCTTCGACACCGGATCGTGGTGACGCTTTTGTAAGTTACCTTCGTCAGTGATGAAAAGAGAAAGCAATGCATGGCCCTTGAATGGTTTTAACCCTATATTCATGGGCAAAGTACTCGACAGCAACAACGCTAACGAGGCGACATCCAAATACATTAAAGAGGCAAGCATTCACAGATGCCAAGAGGTTCATAAATTCCAACTTCCACAATGTCACCGATTCTCTGCCTATAAGGAGCAAGTACACAACATCATTGGAGGTGTGAACGTCATGACCAAAAAGGACCAGTTGACCCGACCATGACCCGCCCAGTACCTTTCTTAGCAGCTACATCGAACAACAGACACAATGAAGAAAACCCAATTAGGTTCCCGGCAGTTCTGGAAAACATTATCAGGGTGTTTTGAGTCCGCTACAACGGAACCAAATCCAACTTCAGCCCGGATCCCTGGTCTCAAGAGATTCCTGTTCCGGGGGAACTCGTCAAGGCAGCGTTTCATTGATTTGAACAATGCACAGGATGAAAAACGGCTCAGCGGGACCTCAGTAATAATGCAATAAATCTGAACAGCGGGAACAATACACAGTAGCAAAGGACAAGCGGCCAATGGCTTGCTTGTCCCACATGGTAGCTCAAGTTCAATGCAAATGCAAGAGGTATCAACATGAATCATGACAAGCATTATGTCATCGCATAATGTGGCCACGGTGTTAAAGTTTTCATGACTCACATAGGTTATGCCATCTCTATTCGTGTATCAGGTAGACGGTGCATTATCCCAGAGCAAAGGCAATTTCAAAGAGGCTTGGCAAATGTTGGACAATGATGTCAAATTGAGTGCGCAGAGACGTCAACTTTATTCAGCCCCCCGACCCCCCGGAATAGGCGGACGCGGCACAGGCTTAATCTGCGGACGCAGAATCGGCGCATGTTGAGCCGCTTAATGATTGGAAACCTCCCTATCCGAGGTCACGTTCTTGGTAAACTCTTCATTAAACGTTTTGGAAGTAGCCTCCAACGAGACGCTCGAGGTCTTCACAATATAAGCCACGAGGCCTAGCAATGTCTGGCGCTGCTTAACGGTCACTTGGGCCGGAATGGCCTCCCGGATTCCTTCAGCGGCTTTTGGTAGAGCACAAGAGGATCATGAAGCTCATCGGAAAGACAAGAGAGGGTACTGTTGCATACTTGCGAGGCCAAGTGTTGCGCGTCCAAGCAGGCCCGAGCCAGATAGGACCTGGTGCCGGCAGTATACGGGCTTGCTTTTGAGTACTCGTATCCGGGGTTGGCGATCCATTTCTGTATACTATGTCCATCCTGGTACATTTTTCTGAGCAAATAGGCGCCCACAGCTGTTTCTGGTTCGATGCTGCCGTTGACTGCCAACTGGAAATTTTGCTGAGTGTGGATGGGCACCTCAGGGCAGAAGTCTGCCGTGTGACTCTGTATGCCTTGTGTTTCTCCTGCACGTCTATGATTGGTCTCGGCATCTTAACGGCAAAGCTCACATGTCGTGTAAGCGATACGGATCCTGCCCTGCCAGTATATGGATGGCTGCGGCTGGTCTGGGGATCCCAACCCTCGTTGAAGATGATGTCGGGCGGCTGCAAGTCGCCACGGAATAGGAGCCCTTCAGGGCTATCATCCTCCGTGGGATATTAGGCAACAACCTCAGGTAAGACTTTGAAAACATTTAAGTGAAGTAGTGACGGAAATAGTAAACATAAATATATTTTGTATGATATTTTATAACATAAACTTGATACTTAGCTATTTTGGGTTTTCGGGCGTTACTGGTATAAAGTTAGTAGGTTTATGCTATAATTGAAGGAATCTGTTTCCAAGAGAGTCATAGCTTACATTTGCGATATGCAAGCATGCCTAAAGCAACAGTTGGAAGTGAGGACACGGACTTTGGTCATTTGACTATCCCGTGTATCTATTTTCAACCATGCAAGGGCCAACAGGAGGACCAGACGTCAAGCGAGTCGAGGCAGAATTGACATTTGTCATTTGCTAATACTTGGCGTGACTGCTTTGCTATCTCAACTCCTCCGTACTGTACTGACTGCTCCAAGAGCTCGTTCTGTGAGGGCTTCGAACTGTGTTCATATCCAATCGAGCAGTCTGTTTGGAGTTACTACAGGTCCTTGGTTTCTTCCAGAACCTTGCGTGTGCGGCAGAAGAAATTTGTTGTACAGAGCAAAGGTAAAGTCTCGAGGCCCGAGGCCACTGGGCCCTAATAACATTGAAGGCCTTCCACGGTGGTCGCGTGACCATCCTTTGCGATGTAAGTGGCCTGTTGTTGGTCCAAGTGTGTGACAGGCAGCACAGATGTATGCATAGAAAACCAACGCACCCCTCCATATACCATTTTCATTCACGGCAAACACGCCATACCGCTTCGACTGCTGTTTATACTGCATTTTTGGACACAATTTCCACCGAGTACCTGGAAATGGGTATTGAAATCACAAAGCTCGCAGATCTCTGTTCGATCTGCGAGGACACAGTCGAGTCTAACGGGGAGCAAGTGCCACGGACTGCATTCGCGGCCGTCGACGCAGAAGAGAATGCTTTCTTTGGCGTCAAGCTGGGCATCCATATAAACCAACTCACCGTGGAGATGGCCAGAGACTGTCTTCAGCCCCTGCCAGACGAAGAGATTTATCCATACTTCCCCACGACTGGCTTAACCGCGGCGCCGGATGACTGCTCTGGACGCTATGTTAAACGCACTGCTTGGCCAAGCTACCTCGACTTTAAGGGCACTACATTTATTCCCAGGCTGATGCTTCAGGAAGCACAAACCATGGAACTCCTGGCGCAGCGGCCCCATCCCAATATCGTGGGATATTACGGCTGCCGTGTAAAGAGGGGTAGAATTGCTGGACTAGTCCTAGAAACTTTTTCATTCTCTTACGACATCGCGTTTGCCACCCAGCGGCCAGACCTGTTCAAAGGACTAGTCGACAAGGACCGTATAATGTCAGGACTGTGGTCCGCCGTTAGCCATCTGCACTCGATGGGACTGGCGCATAATGATATCAATCCGGCAAATATTATGCTCAAGGAACAAGGGGAGCCAGTGCTCATTGACTTTGGCTCGTGCCAGCCTGTTGGTCAACGCCTCATGTCGTGCGGAACGGCTGGGTGGCGCCTGGAAGAATTTTACACGTCGGAAATCGCTCACGATGACTATAGTCTTGGCATACTAGAGCAATGGCTAGAGAATTTGATCGCCAGGGAGCGTTTATAGCGTGTTTATACCTTGAGACTGAGACGGGATAGAGGTATTATCTAGAGGGCATGCTTCTACCAGATTGTCACACGGTTATACCATCACGAGGCCTGGGGAATAAGGGTCTTGGCGAATTTTTGCATAAATTGAGCCCTTTGGTATATTCACCTTACCTTTCATTGCAAAAACTGTTACCAGGCGAATTGAAAGAGACCCCAAGCCCTCATACACCAATCCCTTGTCACACCGTCACTGAGACTATACTTGACTTGACGCTCCGACATGACGCTCATTATATGTAAGAACAGCTTCATGTCAAAGGAATCTAACTTTCAATAACATCCACGTCTTCGCGAAACGCAATGCATCCAGCCAGTATTAGCCCAGCTTCATCTCCGTCAACTTTCAAGTGCCAAGCGTTTTTGATGACGGTTGGCTGAACCCTTATGCTTCCAGCCTGCAGGATTCTTTTGACCCTCTCTGAAACCCTGCTCCCACTCTTCCAAATGTGTTTGCTGACATCCAGTAAAATTGCATTAGCCTGCGGCATGTATCGCCCCATGTTGTATAACAACTCGCAACCTTTGGCTAAGGAGTCTTCCATAGTACCAACTAGGTTCTCTAGAAGTAAGCCTCTGACTGCAATCTCACATGTGTGCAAGAGCCAATAGTCGTGTCGCCCCAAGAAGGCTACATCGTATTCCTTCAATACTGAAATTATTGCTGCGCTGTGTTCCAACAACAATGCCTGGGCGGATCTGCCATGACTAAACTTCAGGAAGGGCAACCTAAAAAATGGCTCTAGTAGTGTTATACACGTTGTGTGATAGAATGTCCTTCCAACATCAGTTTATGTTTTCAAATCGGACGAGCTTGGGCTACCAACTTACAGAATGGCGACCCATGACGGAATGATGGAACTAGAGCCATGGAATCGTCTAGCATTGAAGTCTTTCCATTGAACCAATCTATCGTATATGGTAGTTGAAGCAAGATGATTTGGCATCCGAGCTTGTCCATTTACTTCGGTGACTTCTAAACATTCGCTTGTTAATCGGACCAGCTCATACTCCGCCGTAAGAGCTTCAGTTGAATAGCTTATTCGCGAATTGACGGAAATAGGGTAAGGAACCCATAGCGTATCGGCGTGTCTTTCCATGCTTGGCGATGGACCGTGGCCATCATTCGGAAGCACTTGTCTTGTCCACCTGCTCGGCAGACACGGGCTTGCAATAAGGCTGAGCTTGCTGCGAACGTAAGTTGCTGGAATTTCGATGGCAGATAGAGGTATGGCTGCATACACATCAATACAATAAAACCCACTGGAAATAAATGACAATGCATCTTGCGTTTTTTGCTTCATGCCACTGTCGTCTGGTGCCATGCTCTGATCGAAAGGAAGCAAGGTCGAACGTAGATCCAGCAAAGTCTCGAAAAAAAGGCTAGCTCCCTTTTGGGGATCTCCAAATGTATACTCGTAAATAGATAGTACAGCAATAGCTTGTAGGAGTGCGATGCAATTATTCAACGGTTGTGTTTCAAGAAGTCTATATGATTCTTTTGCAAAATCGTGCCCCAGAACTGTTTTGTGTTTGCCCATAAACGCAAAGCAGTTCTGAACAGTTAGTGCAGCTTCGAGGGGACAGCATTCGATGTTCTGTTTGCTTCCAGTGCTGGGTGCTTACCAAACTATAAGCTAATATCGAGTTGATGAGCAGTTCCGAACAGAACTGTGCAACAAACTGGCTATCAGCTTTCTCATCATTGCCCCTACGAGTGGAAATCATGTGAGCTAGAAGATCGCGATGAATCAGTCGGGTAAGAGTGGTATCCCATGTCCAGAAGAGTCTGAGTAGATGCGACAACCAAGTGTCGTCTTGGCTTATTGTGGTCCATTGCGAAATGGGCAGGAGGTATACATGCTCAGTTCGACTTGGATGTTGTTCTGAGGAGACGTGCCCTGAAGAGTCTGGATCCTTCATCCAGTTGCGTTGTTGTTCTGTAGATAAAAGCCGATATTGTTCAACCCTGGGATGACTGCAAAGCGACGGGATGATATTGTCCAAACCTTGAGCTCGCCTCATATGTTGAACTATATCAGCGGCATCTCTTTGAGACCCTACGTAGATTGCCTCGACCGCCTGCCGGAGCTCATTATACGATTCCTGCAACCCTACATGGCGTTGGGCCAACGAGGACCCCCGAGTTGTATACTTGCATTCTGCGCTTGCTACGGCGCAAGCATGGCAACATGGCCGACCACCATCACACTGGGAATTGTGAGAAAGTCGTGTATTTGGCATGTTCGAGGCATACATACTTTTGCTTTCCGTTTTCGGCATCCTACCAGCAGCGCATACATCAGTCAGCCGTGCAGAGTCCATGGTCCAGGCAGTCGTAGACACCGGGGACATACTATCACATGCCAGTGATACCCCATGACGTTTATGAGATTGGTTCTCTTCAGGCTTCTCGATCTGGTGCAACGGGGGAAACGGCGGCTTAGGTACAAGTTGTCTTCCTGACATAGTGATCAACCCTTTACCCACTATCCAAAATGCAATTTCAGAAGGCAAAGAGAGTCAGCTAAGGTATGACTGCTTTAAACCTTTGAGCATCTCGATGGGATTAACACCAGCACGTTACATGGTCCATGTGAGGGGTAAAGCGGATGTCGTCAGTCTTACGTCTGCATACTTTGCGAGGTTACACTCCTACAGAAGATATAGGGGCGACAGGGCAAGCCCGGTGGCTGACGGTGGCAATCGGCTGCCGTTTGCGTAAACATGGAGCTACCTCCAGTTGTTCGGTATCCAAGAGGAGAAATCAATGAACTGCGACTGACATCCGTTATGATCAAGTATGCGTTTGTCACAACACCGCGACGGAAAAGAAGATTGAGTTCTACAACTAAGTAGTCGGTACGCGTTTTTAATTTTTTTTTTTCGATAACTTCGGCTTAGCGGAAGATGTTGTCACACGGAAAAGCCAAAACAAAGGCATCGTACCAACAAAGGCTCCCACAACAACAAGGAAGGCATCGCGATTCACGAGACGGACACTCAGGCCTCAAAGGGCTCACCGACTTCTTGTATATAGAGACCGCTCGCCCCCTAAGGCCTTGACAAAACAAACCAAGGATCTTTAATGCCTCAAAAATTCTTCTTCAATTCATATGGAACCTAACGTTCCAACCCAGTCAAAGCTGCTCCCGTCGCAGATGTTACTGTATCAAGCATATAGCGGCGATACACAGGAAGGTATGCTGGTAGGCAACATAAAATGCCATGTAGCGTAAATCAATCAATCAACCACATGGCAGCAATAAAGCCGGACTTACAGAAACCCAAAAAGAGTATACCCGTCCCATTCTTTCGTTTCCGGCCCTTTACTTACTAGCTTATTGGTACTCCCCTTATCCAAACACGGCGAATTTTGCTGCAAAACTTGATATCATCGAGGGGATTCCCTTCAACCAGTATCAAATCGGCTCTGTAGCCAATTCTCACAAATCCACGGTCGCGAAGTCCAAACAAAGTCGTAGGTTGACAAGTCGCGGCACGAATGGCATCCAAATTTGACATACCTGCCGTTGTGAGTAGCTGGAGCTCATCATGAAGCCCTTGGCCGAATGGAACAGTTATAAGCCTTGACGTGTTTGCTGATGTACCAGCGCATATGATGGCGCCCGCGTTGTACAGTCTTTTCACCGCAGCAAAGGCAAATGATAAATCATATTCGGGATTGTGAATTTTCCAGAGGGGCATGCCCTGCTGGAGAAAACGGAGAGTAGGAATGATACCTATCCCTCGCTCTACTATCCTGGCGACCACACCGGATTCAATATCCCCGTCTATTGGCACAGGTGAAAGAACATCAAAACCCGCGTCTACAGCTAGGGTATACGAACTGGACTGTGCCGCATGCGCAATGGCTAGCTTGCCGTGACGATGTGTTGCTCTTACGAGAACCGAGAGCAGATTTGCGTTTAACCCCGGCTGGTCCACTATGACTTTGATGAAATCTGCTCGGCTTGATGTGAGTTTAGTTTCCACAACTCGCTCGGCCTCGTCGGCCGTTGTGACTACCTCCATGCTACCATAATTGGATAGGGTCGGAAGAGACGAATCCCTAGCGACGATGGCCGACCCCGTAGCTAAAAATGAAGGAAGAGTAGGCTCGTCGGCGGCGGCGATTCTCATAGCCTGACTCTCAGCACATGAGCTGCTTGAATCGATTAGTGTTGTCACTCCATACGCTGAACATGTTGAGAGAATCCCTGGCATCACGCCAGCATCAATTTTGGAGTCAATGAGGCCAGGGATAATCGTGCAGTCGGTGCCATCAATAACGGCGTCGGGATCAGGCTCGGGGCCAAGGATATCACCTGGGTTCCCGCCGAAATAAAAGCCTGGATGATGCTTAATACTGCCGCCGTCCAACACACCGACATTTCGTATCATGATGGTTGGCATATTTTCAAACGCTCTCGTTTCGATGTCTAAGTTGTCTACTACCGAGTTAGTGCGTTTGCTGTTGATTCATCTAGTGTTAATACTTGGCGATGAATAACACCACGTTGATGGCAGTCTCTCCGTGTAGTACGATGATCAAGTACTAGTCTGCCGTTGCTTGACAAGGGACCTTGGTTGGAACAGAATGAAACAGGACCTTGGGCTTAAACAACAAATGACCTGCTATTGTTCGGGTCTTTATAGGATTGCTTGTGTCGCAACCCGTGCATAATATCCCTTTACAGCAGTTAAGGCTTCAACGATGTATCTCCAACGTCGATGATCAGAGCCAATAGGCATCTTCTTCTGATCGATACTTCCATCAACACTTGCTACCCACCAGAACAAAAGTATCGAAAATTCGATGTGCCAGTGATACCTCGTTGCAGCCTTAGCTGCTCTAAAGGGATATTTTTACTCGCCTCACAAACCAAAAATCGTAGAGGGGGTCTCGGTTTGGGTAAGTGACGATGCTATTGCGCGATGATGATGTAACGCCTTGCATTGCGCGGCGCGCAACTTGTACGTCATTCATGGCTTTTGCAGTAGGTTACGGAGTAGTAATGTCTAGAAGTGGTACGTATAGAGGTATTAAATCGTGTGCCGCACGCATTGTATTTCTCGATAATTTTTTCCCGCATATCTGAGTATGCACCATGATTGATGACAAGGGCTTGTTCCAGTGGTAACAGGTGCCGACGGGAACCAAAGCATATTTTCTTCAGCCACGAAAAGGATATATACGGCGCTGATTGCGAGAGGAGTATGCTCTGAACTATACGGGCATTATTTCTGACGAGCGTTTGGAGAGAAGGCATTGAGGCAGAAAAGAACTGCGATGTTACTCCGCTGAAACGGTCAGATTTCGAGTTCGCGTGCAGTTTATCAACTCCACGGGCTAGTGTTAGAGAATACGGAAATTGCGAGATGACATGCCAAGTCCTTCTCGCTCTCCTGGCAAGATTGGTCAGTATCGACCACCAAAGTCCAGACGCCCTTTGAAGAGGAGTAAATTAAGAGGCGAGCTGGCATCTTGGAAGGAATCTCTGCATCAGTGTCCTGGCATCCTCTCTAGGAGTGGCGAAACTATGGAGCTTGAGGATTCTCTACAGCCTTCAATGTTACCGGGAGTATCCGGCCGATCCAACTGGCATCAGTGGAGACGACAAAAAACTACATATATACATATTGACATATGTAGATTTGTAATCGGCGTCAACTGGTGCTTACTGTTGGCTCGTTGGCTGCTGTTATAGCGGACCGTGGGTTGCATTCCAGCCCGATACGGAGTCCTACCTACAAGTCTTGCATCTTTGGGCCAATGCGTCATCATCAGCACCGAGTATTTAAGTGACTTGTCACCGCAGCCAACATCTGGGCACCGCCGATCAAGACAGAGCGCGACATGGTTATTCGGCGCCCTCTCTCCAAAGTGAGCTCACTTGACACTGTCTACGACCCGATCAAAACAGACACTCACTCCATCTGTAGGTGTTCAACGGCCATACAATAGCATCAGCCGTCCGAGTTTACTCCAAGTCATCCATCGCGCCCATCATGAACGCAGACGTCCGACGGGTTGTAGACTTTTGGTTCAACCGTCCTCCCATGGAATGGATCATCGCGCCCGAGGGTCTCGACGCCCAAATCAAGTCCGAGTTTGGACAACTCGTCCTCAAAGCTCGGAACAACGAGTTGGACGACTGGACCGCGGAGCCAGAAGGCTCTGTCGCCCTGGTCGCTCTGCTGGACCAATTCTCTCGAAACATGTTTCGCGGCTCTCCAGACGCCTTCAGCGCCGATGCCAAGGCGTGGGACATTGCCACAAAGGCCATCGCCCGTGAATTCGACAGCAAGGTCACCGTCATCCAGGCAACGGCGTTGTACATGGCGCTGATGCAGCAGGAAAGTTTGATCTCGCTCATTGCCGCACGCCAACTGTTTAAGGCCCTGAAGCCGAGATGTGCCACCGGGGAGGAACACAAATGGGTCGACATGGGCATTGCGGCTTCAAAGAGACACATGCAGCAATTGGAACAGTTTGGGAGGTATCCAACTCGGAATGCACTTTTGGGAAGGAAGAGTACAGAGGCCGAGGAAGAGTTTCTAAAGGGGCATGCTCCTAGTCTGTAAGGTGTTTGGGGGAGCGACCGCGCAGACTACTATCAAAGATAATACACATCGGCTTGCGGCTCTTTTTGATGTACATCTTCTTGCTAATTTTTATAAATGAGGGTTGATATCGTGCGACGTAACGGACTAGACAGATTCTACGGCATGTAGACATCAACACAGCATCCCACGTATCAATCTAGAGAAAGCTCATGTTGCCGATCCGCCTGCACCAGCCCACTCAAATTCCAAGATGCCCATGGCAGAACCTTTGGGTTCAATGGCGCTCTTGAACACAAATCCCGGGTCTGCCTCTCTGAACAAGGCTTTCCAGTCAGCTAGTGTTCTTTCTCGAGAGTTGAAGGTATAAGCCATCTCCAAGTCCATCGCCCTGTGGAATGATGAGTATGTGTCATGATACGACTTCAAGCCTCGGGCGGCAACAACAGATGGCATACCTCAAGTCTCTTTCCTTGCACTGGGATACACTTCCTCTTGCCGGCATGAAAGACTCTTGTACAACAAGACGCGCCCCTTTTTTCAGCGCTGGTAGCTGGGCCCTGAGAATCTGGATGCAATATCGGTCTGACCAGTTGTGAAAGATCCAGCGAAAGAAGAATACATCAGCAGGGATAGTCTGAGCATCAAACAAGTTGTGAGCCATGAACCGAACCCTCTCCCGCAAATCACCACTCGTCGCGTTCTCAACCACCTTGGCCATGTCCTGCACAACAATATCCAGTAGGAGGTATCGTTTGGCGAGTGTGAGCGCAAAGTGGCCGTTGCCGCCGCCGACATCGACAACTCGAGCCGTGCCGAGCGACGCCCAGTCGTAAAAATCTGTACCGTAACACGCGTCAAACTCTGGCTTCGATGTCATCACCTTCATCGCGTTTGCGAAGCGAACAGCTCTCTGTGGATATTCCGAAATAACATCGTAAATTGACCCCGTCGTGTTATTTGCCAAAGAGAATCCCTGGTTGGAAGGATTAGCAAACAGCCTGCTAGACAATTAGGACAGCGTATGCCTCGCAATACCGTCTCGTTTGGCTCCTGCGAGCCTGGCCATTTCTCAAGGGCTTCTGCCAACTACAGAGAGGTCGTCAATATGCCGTTCTACTCGAGTTTCGCTCAGATGTCTCACTTTGTGTCCTGCCGGGCCCAATTCCTCGGTGCCGGCGCGAATCCAGTCTCTCATCTCTGGGCTTGCCAGCATTCTCGATGCTCTTGTATGAGCCACAAATCCACATTCAGGCTCGCGGAATACGCGCATCGTCACGGCGTGGCGAATGATGCGACCCATCATTTGCTCCGTCAGAGGTGTCTGGCTGGCAAGTTCTTTAAATGAGATCTGGCCGCCTGGTGGTACGAGGCTCGCAATATCGAAGCGAGCAATGGTTTGCAGACAGGCCGTCTTATCTCCCTATATTTTTTCGACTGTGTTAGCCACTCGACTAATGAATCATGCTAGTTTAGGAATATGTACTCTGGCAGATTGGTGCATAAGATTCAAGGGATCTGTGAGCAAGTCATGAAGCTCTGCCGTGGCATCAAGAACGACATCTTGGGCTTCTCTGATATTTGCGGGAAGAGGAGGACTATCCTCGTCAAAGGAAGGCGATGGTGCTTGTTGGCTATCTAGAACTTGTTGAATCTTGGCTACTGAAAGGTTGATAGTGGTGGCCAACTGGATCAATCGCGGCATCGACTGGCTGGAGTCCATGTTGATTTCTCGGCGTGGGGGCAAGCAAGGACTCAGAAGGCAAGATTGCGGTTAGGCTGCAAAAGGTTTTATGGTCAATTACTTAATTCCAACGGCCTTGTTGTACAGGCAGGCGTTGACAATGCACACGGATCGCTGAGTGTGGCTTTTCGAATCAGCATTCAAGTTGGCCGACGTGATGCATCAATGTCAAAAGACAGTCTCCCAGCGCAATCGTTTTTCGCCCCGTACAGAAAGGGTCTAACTAGGCTATTGACAGCATCATACTGCCACCCCGGGGGATTTACGTATCAAATAGACCCTGTCCGAGTTGGGGGCCGCATCCGTTCCATGTTGTCTGATACGTAAGCACTCGCCCTGTGTTCCATCCACGCTATGCGAATTTCGACCACGTCGCTCGGTGCTCCATGGTCGATTAGACTCTGACGGCTAATCACAACGGATATAAACTGCGGGATACATATGTACCTGGGGGCGGAGGCGTTCTCTTGGCGTCGCGACCAAGACCAACCAACGTACTCCGTAATCCACCCGAATTGCCGTTGTAACGGTCTTGTTGCTATTTGTACACTTTGAATGCAGATGTGGACCCGTGGGAATGACCTTGAATAGGCCTTGCTGTGGTGTGATTTGCGGTCATTGCAGAATATGGAACAGGTAAGCAATGAACCGCATCAACGCCCAGTCGAGCAACCGCCGGGTCTCGATTTTGAGGCTGTAGGTGCACTCCCGGTGTCAGTTCATTTCCCGTGGCCCCCGAATCGATTCTGAAAGCCTCATCATTCAACATCATGTGGAGTTCAACCCTAGTCATACTGCTCGTGCTGCACGTCGTGCCTATTCACTAGCATCGATATTGAGGTTATCAGGCAGTTCACGACTTGGGGCAAATAAGACAGTTGGAGCCTGCACAACGTCAAAGCATGCTTCAATATTCTGGTGATTCCAATTCTCTCCCAGTTTTTACCATGGCTTTGCTGCATCAATTGACGTCCTGGCTCATGGGACGCAAGTTCTTGACAGCTTCTGGGTCTCGGACAATGGCCAAACGTCAATTAGCCATCAAGCCTTCCATTTCAGAACTCGAATCAGAAAATGTCTGCCTTCAAGACATCTTGAAGGCCCGAGCAATATCGAATAGAGGCGCAGTCATCTGCTACTTTACGGGAGACACCACAACAGCCAAAGCGTTCTCTTATCTTGAGCTGTATACCGAGGCCAGTCAGTACAGTCGCATTATTCGAAACCTTCCTGGTTTCCAAGATGGAAAGCCAGTGGTACTGCACTTGGATGAACAATGGGATGCAATCGTCTGGTTTTGGGCCGTCTTGCTCGCCAACGGCTTGCCCGTGCTCTCCCCTCCCTTGAGTCACATCGATGATCATCGACATAGGCATATCCGGGGACTATCAGATCTGCTCCAGTCACCCATATGCATCACACGAAACAAACTATCAAATTTATTCGACGGGGCCAAACATTTGCTGCAGTTACACACCATTGAAGCGCTGTGTTGTGACACAGCATGGACGCAGCAGCATGGATCGACAACCATGACTGCTTCAGCAACTCAATCTGTACAACGGTCTAGTTGCTTGAAGTATCAAGGCGGCCAAGGTCTCGCCATGCTCATGTTAACATCGGGAAGCACTGGCAACGCCAAGGCAGTGTGCCTGAGTCACAAACAAGTCCTTGCGGCCATTTCCGGCAAAGCAGCCGTCCGACCACTTCCTACAGACGGATCATTTCTGAACTGGATCGGGCTTGACCATGTGGCCAGTTTGGTTGAGATCCATCTGCAAGCCCTGTGGCTGGGTGTTGACCAGGTCCACGTGAATGCGGCCGATGTCGTCTCCTGTCCGCAGGTCTTTTTGGACCTCTTGACGCGGCATCGCATCTGTCGAACTTTTGCCCCGAATTTCTTCCTCGCCCGGTTAGTCTCCGTGACCGAACAGGAGTCTGATATCGAGCAAAAAGACACTCCATGGGATCTGTCAAACCTCAAAGTTGTCGCCTCTGGTGGTGAATCCAATGATATGCAAACATGCTTGGCAGCATCTTCCTTGTTTCGCAAATACGGTGCCAGCCATAATGTCATTACGCCGGGATTTGGAATGACGGAGACATGTGCTGGATCAATCTTCAACCTCTCGTGTCCTGACTACGATATCACGCAAGGCTATGCCTCAGCCTCACTAGGCAAGTGTATGAGAGGTATTGAAATGCGGGTCATGGTTGGCTCTAGATTGGCGACTACGGACGAGATTGGGGATTTGGAAGTACGGGGTGATGTGGTTTTCAACGGCTATTATCGAAATGCTGAGGCTACCGCGGAGGCCTTTCCGTGGAAGAATGAATGGTTTCGAACCGGCGATGAAGGCTGCATCGACCCTACTGGCAATTTGCGTCTTTTCGGCCGGAAGAAGGAAGTCATCAACATCAACGGAATCAAGGTTGTCATAGCTGATATCGGCTCCCTACTAGACAAGGCTTTGGGCAACAAGACAAGCCGGCTCGTGGTGTTTCCATCCCGGGCTGTGCATACTGAGCAGATCACCATTGCCTACGTTCCGAGAGATTGGCCCCAAAGGTCCGATGAAATGGCTGAAATTGACGAATTGGCAATCCAAACCTGCCTCGCCGGTTTTTACGCTCGCCCTTTGGTCTTTTCCATCAGTCAGGCATCGTTGCCGCTACTGCCTCTGTCGTCCCTGGGCAAGGTATCCCGGTCCAAAATGACCTCATTATTTGAGGACGGTGTCTTTGACGAGGACGTGGCAATTTACAGACAAAAACTTGCTGCACACAAAAAGGATAAAAACGAAGACATGGCTGCCACTGAATCGGAACTACTGCTGCTGGATGACTTTGCCAAGGTTCTCGGCGTCGACCTCAACACTATAGGTCCGGAAACAAGACTTTACGATGTGGGCTTCACTTCGATGGACTTGATCCGTTTGAAGCGTCGCATAGACACTCGTCTGGGGATGACCGTCCCCGTCATCACACTCATGAAGAATCCGACGGCACGGTCGCTGGCGAGAGCTCTAGATTCGGAGCCCTGCCTTGACAACTGGTCGGAAAAGCTAAACCAATCGACGACAGATTACGATCCTGTAGTGATACTCAAACCCAGTGGTACAAAGACACCCCTTTGGCTTATCCACCCTGGGGTAGGAGAAGTTCTGGTTTTCGTCGGTCTCGCACAGCATCTTGCCGACGATGATCGTCCCATCTACGCTCTACGTGCCAGAGGTTTTGAGCCTGGTCAGGGACGATTTTCTTCCATTGATGAGACGGTCGACACCTATGTTGAAGCAATCCGACAAAAACAACCACAAGGTCCATATGCATTGGCCGGATACAGCTACGGCGCGATGCTCGCGTTCGAGACGGCCAAAAGAATACAAGCAGGGACCGGCGGTACGGCAGACAGCTTGGTGCGGTTTCTTGGTAGCTTCAACTTGCCACCACATATCAAGTCGCGCATGCGGCAACTTAGCTGGAACATGTGCCTCTTACACCTGACTCAGTTTCTCGGTCTGACAACGGAGGAAGATGTGGAGGACATGGCCAGGGACCCTGGATTCTCTACTGCAGCCAGGGAAGACTCGCTAGCACAGGTCCTCGGGGCGTCGGATCGACATCGTATGGAT
Source organism: Metarhizium robertsii ARSEF 23 (assembly GCF_000187425.2). NCBI lineage: Eukaryota > Fungi > Ascomycota > Sordariomycetes > Hypocreales > Clavicipitaceae > Metarhizium > Metarhizium robertsii. The sequence goes on along the minus strand of NW_011942151.1, from coordinate 221,694 downwards.
GACCTGGGATTGGGAGATGCGGCTCTCGCGCGGTGGGCAGATGTCGCTTATGGGTTGCAGAGCATGGCAAGGGAGTACGAGCCAAGCGGGCGGGTGGACGGGATTGACGTATTCCACGCCATTCCACTAAAACGGGCGGCTGCATCAAGAGAGGAGTGGGTAGATGTGCATCTAAGCAGGTGGAAGAACTTCTCCAGGACTGAGCCAAGGATGCATGCCGTTGGGGGCGCACATTACACCATGATTGCGCCCGATCATGTTGTGGGGTTCGCCGCGAAGCTCAAGGAGGCTCTGAGGGCTCGAGGCATCTAGAATTTGATCCATAATGTCTGGTGCCTTGCTTAGTTGTTGCGCTACGCGAGAGGGTGAATCCTGGCTTGTTTCGTTCTGTAAATACAAAGCGTCCTTGACACCAGTGCTTCTGGCCAAGACCACGACCAACAAGAAACATTCATCACAACGTGCTTCGTCTCTTTAGACCTTGCCAGCATGGACGCACCCATTGACCAGCTCAAGCAGTTGGCAGCGACGGCTGATGATGTAACCCGTCAGCAGCTCGTGAGGTCGCTGAACGAGTTGGTCCTCTCGCTAGAAAGCCCCAATGACACGGTCCACAGATACGGACACATGGTGAGTTGCCTTTTCGCCTTTGTTGAACTTGTTCAAAGAGTTGACTGTTGTCCGTCACAGAACCTCCAGACAGCCACCATCAGAATCGGCTTCGACTTGGGACTCTTCAAGCTCTTATCTGAAGCAGGAGGCCCGATTAGCGTAGAAGAGGTGGCCCAAAAGACTCGATCAGAGCGCGCCTTGATTCGTACGTCCAGCGTTCCACGTTTAACAGGACCCTTGCTGAATTTCCGTGTCTAGATCGAATCTTGAGATATCTGGAGGCCATTGGCGCAGTCACCGAGACCTCGGCAACCCAGTACAGCGCGAACAACGTCACTAGAAACCTCACGGAGAAGGCTGTTGAAGCAGGCTTGGGACATTAGTTCGTGTTTCTTCAAGACTCTGTCTTGGTGCCTTTTTCTCAACTCCGCGACAAAGAGCTTGTGCTAACAACTCTCAGCTTCTACACGGCCGGACCCCAGTATGAGGCCCTGCCAGCCTTCTTGAAGAGAACAAATTACCGAAACCCCGCCGACGAGCTGCATACAGCTTTCCAGGATGCATGGAAAACACCACTCCACGCGTTTGCTTGGTTTGGTGAGAACCCCGAGCACCTCGCCAACTTCAATGACTACATGGCTCTTCGTCGTCAGCCCCAAGTTTCGTGGCTCTCGGTGTATCCCGTCGCACGCGAAATCAAGAATTGGGATGCGCAGGACAAAGACAGAGTTTTATATGTCAACATAGGTGGCGGCATCGGACATCAGTGCAAACAGTTCAAGGAGAAATATCCCGATCTGACCGGGAGGGTGGTCCTTCAGGATCTCCCGCATTCGATCGCGAAGGCTCTACCGACTCCGGGAGTTGAGAACCTGGAGCATGATTTTTTCCAACCGCAGCCGATCAAGAGTGAGTAGCGCGTCGGTCTACATCCACCATTCCAGTCCAAATGCTAATCAAGGTCTCTTTTTTCCCCGCCTCTCTCGCAGATGCCAAATTCTACCATCTCCGGGGCATCCTCCACGACCATCCGCCACACCAAGTCCAGAAGATCCTGGAGCAGACCAAGGCGGCCATGGGGCCAGAGTCGGTCCTGCTGATTGACGAGATGATCTTGCCCGAGAGAGGGGTGAATCTGATGGCCGCGTCTATAGACTTGACCATGCTTACGGCCTTGGCAGGCATGGAGCGGACCGAGGCGCAATGGCATGACACATTGAGAGAGGCAGGGCTTGAACTTGTTGAAACCTTTATGTACGCACCGTTACATTATGAGGGGGTGATGCATGTGAGATTGCCAGGCGTCAATCCATGAGTAATCCATACCTTATCTATTTCGAGCACTAAGAGAATGAGAGCGCTGGGGGTCAGAGGTAGCCAATGCCGTCATCAAATGCCGAAAAACTGCAGCCTGCTATGAAAAGATCAAGTATCGGATCTGCCAATGGTCATGAGACCGCACGCATTCACTGGCCCGTAAGTGGCTCCGACACTTGTCCGCTGAAGGGTCTGGTCAATTCATAATACTGGTACGCACACTGCGCCTCGCCCACGCTGCGTGTAATATGCGGGCGAAGAGAATGTAACATGGGGTCTAAACTGGCACATACATAATGTAACGGTAGGCTTACCAATACCCGCGCAATCCCTACATGGGGTTACAATCGTCAGCGTGCTGTGCCAGTGTCCCCAATCGAATGGCTTACAAGGTGGAGTGCAATTACTTCTACACTCCACCGGTTTTCAGTTCTCGGACCAGTTCGTATTCTTGTTTTTTTGCGACTCGAGGCAGCAGTTGTTGTGTCTTGTAAGGAGTTGGTTGTCTTGCAGGTTATCGGGCGTTCACGGCGTGAGACGACGATAATCTTTGCATCAAGAGTGGTCCCATTTTCCGCTCAACATGCAAAAACTAGTGTCTTCATCTGCAGAGATTACGAGCGCCCTGATGCGAGTACCAAGCAACCTTGCCCAGCTTTTTTCTGTGACTGAACCTGGTGAGCAGCCTACCCTAGCTTCCAAATAGAACCCATCAAGTCGCTGTAGCACGTCTCACAAGTGAAATATGCAAAACTGTTCACTTTTAAACTATGCGTAAGATAAGTGGCCGTATACTTGACTTTTCCGCACGTGCATCTACAACCCTGTGGTGAAACCAGCATCTACTACGTCCATGTCGCTACTCCGTTGGCTAGTATCAGACCTTCCCCAACAGCCAGAAGAACCTCGCTACTTGGTGAGCCATGAACTTGCTCACTTTATTCTTTACAGCGTCTGCTGTAGCACTTATTCTCCGTCGCTTCTATATGAGCGCACGGCGCAGACAGCACAACGACCTATGGAATAAGATAGATATCGTAGGCGTCCCACAGGGCGGTGGTATCCTATCATGGGCCTTTGCCATTGCAAAGTCAGTCACCTCGATGCAGGAAGCCATGCGCGATGGTTACAAAAGGTTTTCAAAGTTTGATAAACCCTTTGGCCTTCCGACCATGTGGATGGGAGGGGCTCTTGTTGTCCTGCCGCCATCCATGTTGCACCTCCTCAACAGGCCTCGTGATGAGTTGTCTAGTTTCGACGCCTTGCTGGAGAATGCTCAGTTTCAATACTTGATGACGGATAAGGATGTTTGGGGCAACACTATTCACTTTGACATTGTTCGCAAGAACCTCACCCAGAAGGACATGGGTCCCCTAGCCGGCATCATGGCCGAGGAATGGGCCACAGCTTTCCAGAAATGTTGGGGAGATTCGAGAAACGGAACCGTTGTTAATGCCTGGGACTCGATGGTACGAATTATTTCGCACGCCGCATTGCGAATCATGGTCGGGTTGCCTGGAAGCAAGGACGAAACGTACTTGGAGCAGTCGAGGCTGTATGCCAATGCCGTTCTGGTAGACGCTTGCTTCATCAACTGTCTGCCTCCGGCGTTGCGGCCAATATTAGGAAGAGTACTAGCCCTGCGAGCTAGATATCACCAGCGAAAGTTGCTCAAGATGTTGCTACCCATGGTGGAGGAAAAGATGCAGCAGTTCGAGGACCGAGGCGGTGATGAAGCCAACAGTCCAGTAGGCCAACACACCTCACCATCCACTTCAAAACTTTCGCTTCTAACTTTATACCTATCCGTTTCAGGGCAATGTTATTCAGTGGCTTATTGCCGTTGCTAAGAGCCATGGACCCGAACAAATGACAGCGAACAAGATAGCCATGCGCATCCTCGCCCTAACATCCATGTTCGTATTCGCCATCGGCTGGGTCTTTGCGCACGCAGTGATAGACATATACAGCAGCGACGAGCGTGACGAAATCGTCAGCACGTGCAGGGACGAGTGTCGACGCGTGTCGTCCGAATACCAAGGTCTGTCGACAAAAGAGGCCACCGACGCTCTCTACTGTGTCGACTCTGCTGTGCGTGAATCTATGCGCCTCAACGACGTAATGGTGCATCTGCTCCCACTAGACGTCATATCAGGAAAGGGAATTGATCTCGGTCAAGGCCGCCGAATAACTGCTCGGTCAGGCGTGCGGACTGTGTTTCCCGCGCAAATGGTGCACATGGATCCCGAGATATATCATCATCCTGAGCATTTCGATGCGTTTCGCTTCTCACGCGAGTTTCCTGCTCCGCAGCATACTGATCGTCAGAACGGAACCAAGAGGCAGCTCATGACCACCGTTAGCACATCGTTTCTTCCTTTTGGCTATGGTAGGCATGCGTGTCCGGGGCGCTGGTTCGTAGCCCAGATGGTGAAGCAGGCCGTGGCTTATGTGCTTCTCAACTACGACGTTGAGGTCGTCAAGAAACCAGGAAAGCGGACTTCGATGCTAAACTTTATGCTTCCCCCGCAGAAAGTTGCGCTGCATGTTAGTAGAAAGGGCGTAGACGTACAATGACCATGCAACACGACTGCGAATGAAAAGACGGGGACTAGGCTACAAGTTGTTTAACGAATTGCTCTATCCACAGAATTGTGGCAACCGAATTCATGGAATAGATGGATAGTATATAGTGCGTTTGCAAAATAGACCGAGAAAGCTGCCAATCAGAATGAAATCCATTTATCATGAATAGGTCGCCGTCACTTTCTCCCTTTCTCTCTCCAAAAAGTTCTTGAAGGATGTAGGCCGAATCACCGACGCAACCCCATTCATATCAATATACCGTGACATATATCTCATGGAGATTTGAGAGTTCGTAAATACATTCGAAGTTTTTTGGTTTTCCCTAATCTCGTCGTCCGTCAGAAAAACTGCCTTCAGAGGCCGCCCAGCTGCTTCGCCCAATGTGGTCAGGGTATCCTGCACCGACAACATGTCGCTCGCCAACCCAATGGCCTGGCCGTGAAATCTTTCTGGATATTGAAACACCTCGGCTGCAAACGAGGCAATATCGACATGGTCGATCAAAGCAAGGAGCGTCTCTGGCGTCATTGCCGTCGTCCACGTGCCCTTGTCCCGGGGCTCCGGATAACGGGCCACTTTGGGTTCCAGGAAATTGGCCATGAAGAAAGAAGGCCGCAGAAAGGTCCAGTATTGGAAGCCGCCACGCCGAACAGACTCCTCTACGCCTTTCTTGCCGGCCAAGTGTCCTGCCATGAACGATTCGGGGACAATGTGTTCCTTGGCCTCGATGTCGTCCAGCGTGAAGACGCCTAGCGACGTCGACGCAACCACTTGACCAACACCCGCGGCCTGGGCAATCTTTACAATGGCCTCCGCCTGTCGTCTTTCACGATTCATGTCGCTAAAGTCTGGCAGTAGGCATAGAAAGAGTTTGTCGCAGCCGGTCATGGCCGACTTGAGCGCCGCAGCATCATCCCAATCGCCCTGTGTGAGTTGTACGCCGGCGGCCTTGAGCAATTTCGCTGGTCCGGATTCGAGGTTGCGGACTGTCGCATGGACTGCCCAGTCCATAGCACGTAGTTGGTGAGCGAGGGCTCCGCCCTGACTGCCGGTTGCGCCGCAGATAAACACGGTTGGTTTCATAGACATGATGCCGATGATGGGCCGGGCCGGCTTACATGTAAACTACGGTCAACGACTTGGTGGCCTTTTGTTGCAGCGATCCAGGCATGAGGAGTATATGGTGAGGCGAATGACATCAATACAGCCACCAGGACGGCAATGAGACTCAGAACAAGGCAGCATCGGAACCGGTCGAATGTATTCCAGAGCTCGGCAAGGGCTGACCCGACGATTTCTGCTCTGCGGAGCCAGTTCTAGCGTAAGCCAGACGTTCCCTTGGACTGAGTCGGGCGTGTTGGGCAGATATTCTGTAATGCATACATAGCCCCCCGACAATCTGTCGGAGGATAGTTCCAAGTTAGGCGGCTGCATAATCTGTGCTGATGAGCTGTCTGGGGACCCATGAGAACCATGAATGTACCCTCGAGTAGTTCAATGTACCGTCAGATGTGCCATGCAGCCGGTCACACAGGCATTGCAACCGTATGTGTCAAGACCTTGGTGTGGGCTATTAAATACTGGCGAGGCATATATATATGTGTGTGTGAGTGTGTGTGTGTATTGTGATCAGTAACTGATTCAACATGGACGCTTTCTCCAACGTAGCTCAAGTTATCGCAATTAGCCGTAGAATTTCAAATACCAGAAAGTGATTAAAACGCAGCCTATTCCCAGTCTTTACTCCAATAATAGCGGCCGTGCCAGGCCGGTTTATGTAAAGCATTTGGAGGGGTGTGGCAGCCTGGCTTACGGTGTGGCCCAGAAATCGGTGTGCCTGGCTGCATATGCATGCTACTGTACTCCGTACGTTCATTGTGAGACATAAGACGCCCATTTGACCAGTCAAAGCACGAACTTGGCATAATGCAAGTCATTTGTCAGGGCACGGTGGCTGTGATTGAGGCATACGGCGACCACATGTCTAGCACATGCTGCGTAGCATGACGGTGAGCGATAACGTTGCCCAATCCTTTCCCTTATCCTCGACAGGGTATTTTGGAACTTGGAACCCTCTATTCCGTCTCGTAAGCCAACTTGGCAGCAGCTGATGTCTGACCACTCTACTTCTTGAATTTGGCTTCTTGGTGCATGACCCGAGTCTTTTGCAGGCTGGTGTACTGCGTTTCCCCGTACGACAGTGTAGAATTCAGAATCCCCCTACACGCCCGGAGCCGCACTTGACTAATGTTGTCTTTGAGTTCCACATTTCGTTCCCTTTCATTCATAGAAATGTCTGGTGGACCAAACTGGTGAGTAGCATAGATGACTGTGAATATCGGTTGCCCTCGAGACAACTTGCCATGGTACATTAATAATAACATTTTTTTTATCTGAAACTATTCAGCCAACCAATCCCCATCGTGGAATTGGACAATAGTGCACAAGGTGCTGGCGTCTGGCCTGCCTTTCACCTTTGTTTGTCATCACAAGCAAGGAAATACCGAAACTACAGAAACGTTGCTCGAGCTTGGTAATTCTGATCCTCTGGCTTCAGCTACAACTTTCCCCAGTCTTTATACCCTGCTATATCCCTCCCGTTACAGGCGGGTGCGGGAATACTTCACTACAACTAGTAAGTGCCCGTCCCCAACTCGTTTCGTATACTCGAACCAGTTGACGTCCAACCAGAAGTATCAGCACTAGAAACGAAACCACTAGTCTGGAAAGCGCCATGTCAAACTCCTCTCCCACTGCTGAGCCTACGCCCATGCAGGGCCCCGACGAGAAGGATGCGCCTATGGCTGATAGTAAACCCCAAAACGGCGTGGGCTATGTGACAGGCCTCAAGTTGGCATTGATTGTCGGCAGCGTAGCGCTTGCCTGTTTTCTCATGCTCTTGGACACCATGATCATCAGCACGGTAAGCAGCTCAAATCCCGGTGCTTCCTCACGGCTTGCCACTGACCGTTGCGTCAAGGCGATTCCACGCATCACAGACACCTTCAACTCACTCCCCGATGTCGGGTGGTACGCCAGTGCATACCAATTTGGCAGGTTTGCGATTTCGTACAATCCGGTATGAGGAGCAATTGAACTGAGACGACCAACAGCGCCGCGCCTCAGCCACTGACGGGAAAAGTATACACACACTTCAACTCTAAGGTTCGCACGTCCCTTGTTGTAACACGAATATTATTGCGGCCCCCATACTAAGTTAGATGAAAACAAGTGGTCCTTTTTAACCTTTTTTGCCATTTTCGAGTTTGGCTCCGTGCTATGTGGCGCTGCTGTCTCATCAGACATGTTGATTGTTGGCCGGGCCATTGCTGGATTCGGCTCCGCCGGCATCATCAACGGCGCCATTACCATAATCTCAAGCTGTGCACCTCTGGAGAAGCGTCCATGTAGGTGAAGCTTTAGAATGACAAATTCGCACCGAACCCTTTCCATGTAGCCCGAAAGAAATCACTGACTCGTCTCGCAGCCCTCATCGGCCTCACAATGGGATGTAAGTGGTCCCTTTCACCAGTGAAACATGCACCCATCAGAACTAATTTATACGCTCCTATGCGCAGTAAACCAACTAGGTCTTGTAGCTGGGCCTCTGATTGGAGGAGCCTTTACTTCATATACTACCTGGAGATGGTGTATGTTCTTTGTGTCCCCCTGGCTGTCGTGTACTGTCGTCGCTTACATGGATGAGCAGGCTTTTACATCAACTTGCCTCTGGGTGCTTTTACTGCGTTGATCCTCCTCCTCCTCCGAGTGCCGGAGCAAAAGGCAAAGCAAAGCCCACTTGTCGTGCTTTCGAGGCTGCATCATTACCTGGACCTCGTGGGATTCGCCCTTTTTGCCCCCGCTACCCTGCAACTCCTCCTTGCCCTCCAATACGGAGGTACACAGTTGCCATGGAATTCGTCCCGTGTGATAGGCTTATTCTGTGGTTCCGTTGGCACGTTTGTAGCGTGGTTCTTCTGGAATCAACACAAGGGTGACGATGCGTTGCTCCCGCCCTCAATGATCAAGCAGAAAGTTGTATGGGCGTCAGGGCTGTACCAGTCCTTTATGATCTCTGCTGTCTATGGAGCGACTTTCTTCCTTCCTATATACTTTCAGGCTATTGAAAATGCTACAGCAATGCTCATGGGGTCTATCTCCTACCCACGATTCTCCCGCAACTTTTCGCTGCCGTCTTTTCGGGAGTCTTGTGTAAGTGTGCCTTGCAGAGCCACTAGTCTCCATGTATACATGTTGCTAATGTTTTGCCCAGTGCAAAAGATCGGATTTGTAATTCCCTTGGCCATTGTTGGTACCGTCCTTCTGGCCGTAGGAAGCGGGCTGTACTCGCTCCTGCAACCAGGAAGCCCAACTGGATATTGGGTAGGATTTCAGATCTTGGCAGGGATCGGCTCAGGGCTTAGTATGCAGCTGGTTTGTCTCATTCCATGCTCCCGTCGTGGACCTTGGAACAAGTACTTACATAGGACCCCTTAGGCTATCATTACAGTTCAAGCAGCCGTTGGCGGAGAGCAACTGGCCACGGGGATGGCTCTGGTTATTTTTGCGCAATCCTTGGGTCCAGCTATTGTGCTGACTCTTTGCAATGTCATTTTTGTTTCCAGTCTTGCCTCACAACTGCAAGACAATGCGCCTCTTGAGAATGCCCAGGCGGTGATACGGGCTGGCGCGACGGGATTTCGTACCATTGTCCAGTCCGATAATCTTCCTGGAGTTTTGGCTGCATATGCCAACAGTATAGATCGTGTTTTCTATTTAGTTGCAGCAGTGGCTTCTGCATGTGCACTTGTGCTATGGGGAATGGGTTGGCATGACTTGAGGAAGAAAGATGGCAATGGTCAGCATGATTCCGCCCATTCTGACGGCCAGGCTTAATAATGCCCGCTCAATGCGTTAGGTTCGATATGCATCGATCCATTCTTCTTTGTATTTCTAGTTCAGCACATTCATTTGTACTCTCAACTGTTAGCTTTGCTGAAGTGGCGAGAGGCCAATCACAAAGGAGATAATCACGCAATCTAGTGATGACGACATAGCCTTCAGGTTTATTCCAAAATGGGGAGTCAAAGACTCCCGAAAGAGGTTTTATCTGTCATACGGATGTGGCATAAAATCACGATATGGATCGACCTTTGATCCTGATTATAGTTTCGCGAGGGCTACGATTACGATGACATAGAGCACCAGGGCTCGGCGCTGCGGTGTGTAAATAAGGACATCCTGTCTTAAAGGTCTTGGACGAAACCAGGGAACTTTACAAAGACTGTGATTAGATGAATTGAGTATAGTAGAAGCTTTTCGACTTCAAAGCCGAGTCTTCCTGCGCATCTTGCTCTAAGATCTACTAGACAGGTCAAGTCTACCAGTAGCGCAAGGCATTATATTATTGACATTAACAAGCACTATAAATTGGCACAACCTTAACAATTTTCGTGGCACCGTGGTTTTTACCTGGGTCGGTCTCCCTCAAGAGACACTGGCGCTTTATGCCAGACAACGTCCACCCATCAAACCAGCTTTAATCGCATTAAACATCCACATCCATCCAAGTCTGCTTGGATTGAACGTGAGGTACTGGTGTGGAATGCATCTTGTCTTTGCCCACCAAACTTTGTTGGCTTCCTGCGTGCCGTGGGCCCATATAGGGTAGCCCATCATTCTCATGAATCCGTCCCGGTCTGCCGTGGGACATTTCCAAATTTTCATACTGCTCGGCCCTACTGACATATTTCGGAGAGTCCACTGATGACTTGGAGGCCTTTTTCCTCCGTATGATGCTGGCCAACGAATCGGAGATGGATCTCACCAGCTGCAACTTCACGACGGATCGGAGTGGTGGGACGCAGCCCATGATGATGACAAACGCCTGTTCGAGACAAGACCAAAGAATCTCAAGCGAGGCACCATACAGAACATCGGTGGCAGTGGGGTCGGCTTGTTGGTCGGCAATGTGCTTCAGGCCGACGGTCTTGAGAATTGACAGGACCATGGTGAATAGCGACACGCTCATGAGAAGCACAAGGCCGAGGCGCTGTCTCATGGCCATATGTAGCCCCCAAATCACCAGGATTGGAAACAAGACAAAGGTCAGATCGGTAAATGTCCATAGGGCTGGCGATACCCGACATGGTGGTTAGCGACGAAGCGAGGTGAACGGAGAAGCGGCAGAGGCGCGACTCACCTTGACAAAAGTATGCCAACGAAATGTAAATCTTTGGATTCCAATGCTCAGCTGGAATAAACGGATCCCAGTTGCCGCTCACTGGAGTGCTCTGGAGGTAGGTACAGGGAAGAATAATGACGGTCAATATGGTGCACAGGCCGGTCACGACGATGACGAACCATTTCAGCCATTTGTGCACGCCGCCAAAGAGACGCACCAGCAAGACGGCGATGGATATACGCGCCAATATGGAAACAATGAGTCCAGGCGTGTTGGCAAGCCACATCCACTTCAAGACGTTGATGACCTGATCCGGACGCAAGCTGGCATCGTGCTTTCCGAGACCATGGTGGTAGGCAATCGTCACAAACGATTGCGACACAATGTTGCAAGCCTGGTTGAGGGAAGTTCCTCGGGTTAGCATCGCGGCCTCAATAGTTGAGGATATGCTTTGCCGTGCTGGCTCTTACAATGGCGGCAAACATGAGCCAATCGTCCAAACAAAGGCCAATGGCCAGCTTGGTGCGCACGTAGAAGCGAAGGACTCCGGCGATGATGGCTACAGTGGCAAAAGTCCAGGTCAAACCCATCACCAAAGGCCCGCGGCCTTGGTCATCCGGGTTGACGGGCACGGGTAGCTGCGACATGGTATGATGGCGCGAAATGAAGGTGGAAAGCGACGACTTCTGGAAGCACAGCAGTCTGACCGTCCATAAATCGCCAGCACGTATTCTCGTGATGGTCGAATACCTGACTCATCGGCTCTTTGTACATTTGAACCATGGACTTGATGTGCGCTTATTTCTCTTTTCGCCCCCAATGCGGACGAATGTACCGCAGACGTATCTCAATGTACTACCGGACAGAATGCAAATCTTGTTCGCTGCCTCTGCAGCATGGGAGGCATCCGGTCGGCCACGGGCTGATCTCGTTGGTCCAGCTGACGACCAACGGATCCTCCAGGCAACATTCCATGAGCAAACTACTGCATGAGCCGTGCACCACCGGGCTGCATGTAAGACGACGTGCAGAGGGGATTCGTCAGATCCACGGTCGGGAAAGCTAGACGTCGCTCAATGGGACGAAAATCCAGGCAGGTAAGACTACATGTATTCATTAGGCTATAGTGTCTTGCTCCATGTCCCTTTACTTACCCCGATGCGACTGTATGTATCCCCTGCATGTACGAAGTAGAATGTCTGGTTCAACCAGACACTCTGTCGGGCGATCAAATACTACGCAGGCAAATGATGCATGATGCAACAGTAAGATGGGGCAACATCAGCCTTCGTATGGGTCGACACGAGCCATCAGATTACACCCAGCCTTGGTACCGATGCCAAAATTGTCCTTGTCCAATTCAAAGTCACTGGCTGCGACACCCTCGATGGTGAAGGAAAACCTCTGAACTAGAGCCGCGAGAACAAGGTACATCTCTGCCCAAGCCAGGCTGCGTCGTATCACTGCGTCAGCCAATCCAACAAAAGGTGCAAATTCCCAAGGGAGGGCGGCTGTGCCAAGGAGAAGAGTGAGACTCACTGCATGCCGAGGCAAATCCTTGTTCCGCGGGAAAACGGCGCAAACTTGGTGACGACTGCTTTCTCGGCACCTTGATCTATCCATCGATCGGGGTTGAAGCACATTGGATCGGGGTACAAATTTTGATCGGTGTGAATTAATATAGTAGTCATTCCGACGGGCGTGCCTGCAGGAATACACCAGTCGTTGTAGGCGAGGTCCTTGTCGGTGATTCTGGCTGCTCTCGAGGCGACTCCAGGGCTTAGGCGCAGGCCCTCCCTTAGAACACCCGTAAGATATGGGAGCTGCTCCAGTTGTCTCAGAGTAATCGGCTCAGAGGACTTGGTAGTCAACGACGAGATTTCCTCTCGGAGTCGTCCGAGAATCGCGTCATTCGTGTAAACGTGGAAGAGTATCAGTCTCAGGGCGTTTGCCGACGTTTCGAAACCAGCTCCGGTGACGGTGGCCACTTCTTCATAGATGCGCTCAAAGCTTTTCTCAGCGGGCGCAAGATCAGACTTGACAATTGCGTGGACCATGGTGTTCTGGACCTCGGTGTCGGGAGAGGACGATGCTTCAGCAGCCAGGGTGTCTCGCGTGTCTTGTTCGGATTGCTGTTGGAGTCAGTGATGAGCAAATGAGACGCAAGCGAGAGACTAAGGCCTTGTACTGCAGGTCGTCGTAGTTCAACTTGCCTGGAGATATCGAAGAAAGGCCTTTGTGCCTTCATCAGCCATCTTCATGGCCCAGCCAACAGGCATGGCTCGCACGGCAGGGCCGAACCAGCGGATATGCTTGGTCGCGCGCCAGAACATGCCAGCTCCTTGTGACGCGATGGACAACCCAATGCCAAAGTCCTCCAAGTCAAGCTCATTATATGCTTTGCCAATAATGTATTCGTTGGCATTGTCTCGAGTGAAGGCGCTGATGGCGGCGCCTAGGTTGACGGCGGTTCCCGAGAGATCGGAGAGGCGCCGGCAAAGTTTGCCAACATTTCTGTGCAGCAAAGCTTGGCGGTCAAGGACGTTTGCTTTGGAGAAGAATGGTGCAATGGCTCGACGACGGGCTTTGTGGACGTGATGATCTGCAAACGAGGAATGTAAGTTGGCGATTACAATCTACACGTACAATGGCTGGCAAAATGTGATACCTGAGCAAAATACCGTTGAGCCCTTGGCCCCGAAAGCATCGTATGTCCACGAATATTTGTCCCAACGTCCCTCCATGCGATAGAGCGTGTCGAAAAACTTGGCATCGGCGACGTGCAGTTCGTACGGGCTGATTCGAATGATTGGGCCTGACCAGGGCGATGGGTCAGTTTCTGGGGTCCATGGAAGGGATTGAAAATTGCAGACCTACCGTATTCTCCATGTAATTCTGCAATCTTTGCCGTGTATTGTCCGCCCAAGACAACATCATAGTACGCCTCATACCAGCGCGATATAGCTGCCAGTTTGGGCCCAGGAAAGCGAGCCAGAGGATGAAGAAACAGGCGATAAGCCGCAACGGTCGCAAGGTACGCGATAGTCGCTCCCAATACCATGGGCCAACTGATATCCAATGCCATGCTAGATATAGTAAAAAAATGGACGGGGCCGCAACAGTCAAGACGCCTAGAGAAGATCAGACTCTGTCCAATTCTGCCAGACAATCGTCAGAAATTGAAGAAAGAGAGGAGATGTCCATGCAGGCGGTGCTGACTGTTCACAGCATACCAGACATGTTCACCTCGGGCCAACAGGTCCGGCGGGGTTTGTTGGACCAAGCACAATATTGACTTGACATGTCACTACGCCTTGTTTTTGATGCATTGACATGCAACGTCATTTTACTGGTGATACCAGACACCACCTATCAGTTCGGTCGTTGTAGAACACCGCAGCATCATCGGCATCATGTGGAATTCAGCAAGTTTATTCTCCATGCAGTCAAAAAAAACTTGAGGTGCCTTTGTGCATATTTTCGTTGTTTTGTTATATCGCGCAAAGACCACAGCCCTTCAATGTTCCTTCCAGCTGGACATTTATTGACTAGGCCCCAATAATAACCTACCAGACCAGACATGTCAGTACGTACTTTCTCTAATACAAGGCACGTACTTGGCGCTACGAGTGAGTAAATCCGATACATACAGCGTATAAGTATAAGCCCAATAGTCTTGAGGGCTTTAGAGGCGGACTTTTAATATAGGCTTCTACGAGAGTATAAGTGCCGCGAAACGGGTTATGTGACACATACAAAGACGCCAGTTTTAATGCTATGAGAGAACTACACTCTAGTGCTATAAAATATGGCAAATTATAGCCTTTATTACTAGCATTCTCGCCATCTTGGTCTTTTCGACCCGAACGGTAAGACTCCTCATCACGAGAAGGACACAAACTCGATTGATAGCCGTGTTATAATTTACGTTCACATAAACCATTGACGCTTAAGATTTGCGAACCTGCTCCACTGCTAGTTGATTCCTCCCTGTTGACCACAGCTCCTTAAACCTTGAACCCTCCACGTCCATCAACTCCTGCGTCCTGCCCGACTCGACAACTCTTCCCTGATCAGTGACTACTACGCGATCAAACTCCATGATGGTTTCCATCTGATGGCTAGCCATGAGAATGGTATACCCTGTAAACCGCCCATGGATGCAGGAAGGCATAGCCATCTCGGTATCTTGATCCATGCTCAAACTCACCTCATCTAAAAGGAAAATACCACCGTTTGAACAAGTCGGCTTGTCGCCGAGCTCACCGTCCGATCGCTGTGATCGTGTCATCTGGCAAGAACACTGGCTCTTGGGATACAGAAATGAAGTGCCGACGAAGAGTGGTGCGGCCGATCTTGCGAAGGGGAACTTCATCAATTACAATGTTTTCAGCGCAAGATGGCAGAGAATCAAGCAGACGCATCAGGAGCAAGATGGTCAAAGATTTACCGCTGTCAGACCACAGAATATAAGTCAATATATGAGCGCCGAAGCAAAGAGGGCCAGATTACCTTCCTACTCGGCCGCATATTGCCACCTTGTCGCCCTCTGAAATACAAAGTATCAGATCTTTGAGGGGCAAGATGAGAGGAATGGGTGGGATTGTCGTTACTGCTGCCTCTCCATTGTCGGCAATAGTATTAGTTATGTTATCTTTGCGCGATTTCGAAGATGCACACACACTCTGGGTACCTTACACATAGGAAGCAGAAACGCCATTGATCTTGATAACACTCCTTGTAGGCCACACTCGTGGAACCATGACACTGACGCCTTCTTGACTTTCAGCCGGGACTTTCTCGCCAAAGCTTTTTAGGCGGCTTACAGCGGGAATAGAGGTTTCAAGCATGGCGTACTCCGTAGATTTAAACCATATGCAAAAGATTCCCATCAAACAGCAAAATAGTGACTAGACCAGCGCCGGTAGATGCTTCGTTTGCCGGAAGCAGAGTAGCAAAGGTGACGACGACAAAGGCGAGGCCCGCCACAACCCGTCTATAAGAGTTAAATCTTGAGGAAAGATGTTGGTCATGGTGTGCCCGCTGTCAGTAGTTGTAAAGAACCGCAGCGACGCGCTCATCACTGTGCAAGGAGTCTCCTCGTGGAGGCGAGCGCCGACAATTTGACCGACTGTCATGAAGCATATCAACCACAACACGAGAAGACATAAAGGACGGGAAAACTGAAAACAAGCGTATAGTCCTAGGTAGAAGGAATCGGGGTGCTAGGGATGTTCAGTTGAGATGTCGACAGACCAGAACTTGAGCCATATGTTGTTTAAGTTGGTAAAAAGCCGTAACCGAGGCCACAGACAGCGCAGGCCACAATCGGTGCGGCGCCCATGCAAAAAATATAATGGCGGTATACCGTGAAGTCCCCAATCATTCACATTGTCTGTTCTATCCAGCTGGATGTGTCTGGGTTTGTGCCCGATTTTGGCTAGGACGCCGTATGAACAGCTCCAGGTTCCGTATCCTCTGACGATAATAAAGTCCAGGCCTTCTCAATCTTGAGACTGCAAATACGAAATCTTGACGTTCTTGATTTGTCCAATGACACTGGCAGTCAAACTCACCCTCCTCTGAGCGGCTTGCATCCATGCCCTTTGGCGTGGCCCGATGAAACGCATCAAAACAGATGTGCTGACCACGCAGAAACCGACCACAATGAGCGGGCAAACAGACGATGGCTCTATCTGTAGAGAAAGGAGTCATGAGGCCAAGCCAACTTGGATTGCATTTGCCCAGAACTCGTGGATATCGAGGCATCCCGTGAGGATGCGCTCTACATCAGCACTCATCAAGGTGAGTGCAGCAGAATTTTCTGACGCAGAGGCCATTGCCTCGGTTGTCTTCTTGTATATCTCACCTGATAGCACGCCCCGTGCCATGTGCATGGAGCGCTCCTGGAAGTACGTTGACCAAGACGGTTGCTCCATGAGGCCGTAGCCCACTTTTGGCGACTTATTCACAGGTGGCTACTGCTGCAGGTAGTCAAAAAATCCTGTTAATGAGAAAGGGCTGGCAGAATTAGAAAGCAATCATGGCTACTCGCGGTAGCACAGGGAGGAGGGGGATAGAGAGCGATTCCATCAGCGCTCTGGCCAGACCGTAACGTTTCCCAGGGCTACTGCGCAGACTGTTGACACAGGCGGGTGATTGACCTGCAGATGCTCTGATGCCAAGTTGCAATCGAGGCGGTACAAGTCCTCTAGGGCCAATCTCTTCTTGTATCCTGCCAACGAGAGCGGGTTAAGCCATGAAAGGGCACCGAGACCAAACAAGCCAGCCGTCTCCTCAGGACTATGCTTATTTCCGTCCCAGCGGACCCGTTCAGACTTTTTCCACGACTTGAGAGCAATCATGACGGCCTTGACGGCCACGGTGGTGGTAAACAGCCGGGAGAAGGCAGCCTCGTCAGAGGGGAATGAAGCCAAAGACAGGGTACGGGTCTGACCGATATCCAGGATGATGGCAAGGGACAGAAAACCGTTGAGCAAGATGGACGGTCTAGTCGATCGCGCATGTTCCCGTCACGAGAGGGGCATCGCACAGACGGCGGAAGCAAACGGTAGAGCCGACGACGAGATAAACATTGCCCTGGACTTGGTGGACACGCGGCGATGAAGTTGGTTGCCGGAATGATGGCAAACAAGGCGTGGATTGTTTCAAATATCACGGGGAAATTAAAGTCGCCACGACACCCTTGAATGGCAGACCCAAAGGCCTCGTGATGAGCCGCCGCGACCAGCTCCTGGGGATGGGGAAGCAATCTCTGGCCACGACAATCGTCGACAGCCGACTCGGGGGTCAACGGTGAGTTCTTTTCAATGCGTGGTCGCGTCGGAGGGACCCATTCAGACGTGTCAGTCTTTGGCTAGATGTCTGGTGGTTTATAATTTAAGCAAAACGCAGTTGCTTCCACTGCGCGGACAAGCAAGGCATCCCAACACAAGGCACGCAAGATGGCCTTCGATTCTCCAGCAGGGTGTGTCGCAGTGCCAGATGTATTTGACAAATAGTAAAGGGCCGCTCAACACACAAGGCACTTCTCATTACAAGTAATTGCCTGAGCTGGCCATGTCAACCTTGCGCTTCTGCAGCGAAAAAGAGACGGCCGGTCACAGGAAATGTCAGCAGCTGTTCTGCTCCTCGTACAGGTTCAGTGGCACCACATCGTGGGGAACTGCTGGGAGGGAGAGGACTTCCTAATGGCGAATTTACATTCTCTGTCTCTGACTTACTTGAAGACATGGATACGTTCTGGCGTAGCTCAATGTGTTTTGTCAGGGCAATGCGTGGGCTTGTCCGTGGCACGCAGGCCACATCAACCCGTCGATATGTGCTGGTATTGACGGCTCCTTCGCAACCTCAGTTGCAACAAGCATCCCAGGCCGTCACAGGGGCAAGGACATCCTCAGCTACATATGTAAGCAAACGGGATCAATCGGGCCTGCCCAGCGGCACTTGGTAGTTCCCCGCACGCCCATGGACGCAGCGTGTTGCATTCGCACAACCCAACAAGGGCGTCGACAACCAATGGGTATTTCTCTTACGAGACACTGGGTGAGCCCGAAGAGTCTGGTACATTTGATATCCAGAAAGAGCCGTCTCTACTCGGTACTGGCTCTTGTCTGTGGGTGCTTGCTGCCATGAAGATGAGCTGATGCATTTCATCACAGACGGGTGGAAGTTCTGCCCAAATACTACTCCGTACTCTACATCTGCCTCTGCATCTGCACGGTGGCGGGCTGAAAAGCACTCCTTTGGGTTACCTTGGGCTGCAGCGTATCATTTCGTGACGGTATTTGTCAAGTCAGTTGTCAAGTCTAAAAAGGATGCGAATTCCAGCCACAAAAAGGTGACAGTCAGACTCAGTCATGATGACGAAACATTCATCGACAGGAATCCGAAACACCCACGCCAACCTCAATGGGAACCAAGTCTCTGTTTGCCCTGGCCACAACCCATATATCTCCTTGTGCGGCAGGTTGTGGAAGTGGTGAGGCCATGTTGGCTTGCACCCAGCTCCAACACGGCAATGGCAGATGCAGCAAGAAGCACCAAACGACAGCTGCAAAACAGAGACTCACAACGTCGCTTCCGTAAGCAAACTTGACTCACAAAACCTACAATGAAGCTGAAAGGTTCCAGGCAAGAGAAACAAGACCCGGCACATGTTCAACATGCCGCATGAAAGGGTTGGCCATGCTGCTTCCTCATGCACTCCATGTCCGATGCCGCTGGGTTTCAGCGGTGCGCCATCATCCGCTGAGCCGGCTGTCTCAACCTTTCCGAGAGACAGTCTCGATTTGCCCAGTCTGCTGAGCCCTCCAACATCGGATGAGTGGGCAGGCATGAGCCGCCTTGCCGTAGAGACTCACCACCAGAACGGCGCGCGGGGACGGATGCGCCACGATTACCATGATCCAAGCTTTGCGGCACACGGCATGGCACACACGGCGTCGTCGTTTGCTCTAGAAGAACTGACTCTGCCCAGAACAAATATGGATCTGGAGCATTGTGAGGGACATGCTCTCGGGTCCGTGGTACAACCCGACCGGTGTGGCAGTAGTGACGTGCTGCTTTCGCCCACATCCCTCGCCGACTCAAACACAATACCCAACATGGAATTCGAAGCGTTGGCTTGGCCAGACAGTAGCATACCATTGTCCAAAGCAGACCAGATGATATCAAATGTGGAAAATCTTCATGATTTCGGAGTCTGGCTGGCTCTCTTCCCGGAAGATCCATCGCTTCGAAAATCCCTGGCGAGAATAAAGGAACGATTCCGCCGCCTCACAAGGGCCGCGGGAACCAGCGTCGTCGATCATCAGAGAGACTTTGCTTGCGGAACAGATGGCAATCTGGCACAAGAAAACGGGCGGTAAAACGTCATGATGGACGCAGGCCTCCAGGCATCCAGCCCGTGGTCCAACCCATCGCCTCGCTCAATCGCTGGATTCGATCAAGAACGCAGGAATGTGGTTGAGAGGGGATTAACGTTGGTAGTAATTAGTTTAAACTATTTATGGATATTTGAATAGCCTGTTTATATAGGGTTTTTAATTGCGCTCAAGTTGGCAGGGTGGTGTTGGATCGCGTGACTCCTTACAACAGATATCTGTACAGAGGTCCAACAACTTGGTCAAAGATGGCAACGAACGAGGCAGGAAGATGACCACGAGGCCTACCGACAGGCGCGCAACAAAAGGGTAGATGCCGACTTGTACAAAAAGTCCTCCGCAATACCTACTGTCAAAGAGTGGAAGACGAAAACACATGCCCTCACGGCAACCACAAAGTCCATCATCCGCAAGAATATGCGCGCCGAATGGAAGGCCGAACATGGCAGAGAGCTCTTCAAAGTCGCAGTCCGCACGGGCAAGGATGTGCTCACCACACACGCTGGAACACACATAGCCATTGGTTTAGTCGTTAATTGACAGTTTCTGGGGCAAGTTTGATGGAAGCAAGAAATGGGTCGATGTCATGCCTGGTCTGCACATGTGTTGTATTGACGCTGCATAACTGCCGATAGGGCGGCTAACCCTAACCGGTACTAGCCAGGCACTAGCGGTACTGGCTTCACCGCCTTGTGCGGGCTTACCGTTTGGCATGACAGGCCAGGGCCAGGCCGTTAAATTTTGGCACCAATAGAAACACGCTAGAGAAGGGAATCGTGCTACGCCCCACTTTTGGGTTGGAACTTACAGGGGCTACGGGGCCAATAGGGTATCTGCAAGGAAATCAAAAGTATATAAAATGGGGTAAAAGGTATAAAATAAAGCATAGAATTATAGTAGAAGGATCAGTATTTTTTACTAGGGTTTATGTCTTGTGTATTCTCCTTGTTTCGCGATAACAGCTTTTCCGGATAAAATACACGGCCCACCCTGGCAGCTGATAGCGAATAACCTGCCAGCTGGCCCCACTTACTGATGTCACACATGGCTAAAAATTCAGGGGATATTGGTAAAGTAATAAGTACATCTTGTATTGAAAAAAGTCCCTTTCAATAACACTTGATCCCCCGCTTATCCACTTAACAGGCCTAGTAGGCCTAGAATATAAGATCTGTTAGAGCAGTGCGTATTGCGGGAGGAAGCGGGGCTAGGTACATATCCCCTCTGGTGTGTTAAGGCTCCAGTGGGGTCACGGGCTCCACAACACCCTTGTAAGCCGCTAGCAACCTCGGATGACTTTAACAGCACCCTAAATTTTGGTATATTATGAAGTAGTGATTTGTATTAAGCCTGTTATAGTAACCTTTACTGTCACCTAATTTACTAGTAGATATATATACCCTTTAAGTCTTCTCACTGGATACACATCCCTACAAATACTTACCTTACTGGAGCCTTAACACACCAGAGGGGATATATGTCAAGTCAAGTCAAGTATCTTTTTGACAACATATAATTCAAGGGTCCCTTGGGTCAACGTGCCCCAAGCAAAAGTCGACATTGCTTCGAGCACTTCACCCCTCGCACCACTCACGACCATCGCCCAACATGTTACCCTCGTCTCTGAAGAGTATTTATCAACAGTACAAAGCTGACACGGATTCTGTAGCCAACTGGCTGGCCACAACGGCCAACGCCAACGGTTATCAAGACAATGCTTCAAGCTCCAACAATGTACTGGCCAAGTCAGGTAGAGTGAAGGGCAAGGCTCGGAAACAAGCTAAAGCTTCAGGCCAGCCTCAGCCAGGCAACTTGGCCAACAAGACTTCTCGCATCATCAGGGTCAGGGATTTTGAACCCATGGCAAGCCATATCGCCAAGTTAGATTCCGTCAAGGTTCCCCATGACTTGAGTGTGGCCCTTGAGCGCGTTATCTGGGGTACTTGAATTGAATGTCACGGCCCTCATTTGTATGCAGCAAACTAATATTTCTGTCGACAGTGCGCAAGAACTTTTTGAAACGGCTTCTTGACAGTGGAGCCGAAATCGAGCCCGGCTCAGATGAACGACACTCTTTCTTTGTCGGCGTACTTGAAAAAGTTCGCAACTGTCTGAAACCCCTCATGGAGACGGGCAGCTTCAACGCCGACGAAGCGGCTGAAAAGGCTGGCGAGAAATCTCAGGAGGCTTTCAAGAACATGTTTGACGTTCTCCAAGTCTACGCACCATCCGAATCATTCTTGAACGCTCCAGATGTTGCTCCCAAGTCCGCAACCGTCTTGGAGTATACTGTCGAACAGGACGAGTCCATGGAAGACGCCATCTTTGCTCTTGTCACTCTTTTGGGTGACTATAGCCGCCTCAGGCAAGAGATCAAGTCGCTGTGGGCGGATTACGAAGCAAATCGTCTCGATCTGGCGGCCGCCGCTGTTGCAACCAACATGGCTTTTGAGCTCGCTCGCAGCATGGAAGACGAAATCGCACCCATAATCCGCAAGCACGACGGCGAAGCAGGTGAACTTGCCACCACGTACTTCATGGGATTGTGCAATTTATATGGCATTGATGCAGGTGACAAGCAGCCAGGTGATGCTTATAACTTGCAAGCCTACGATTTGGCCCAGCTCTGTCTGGCAACCACCAGCACTCTTCTCACTAGTTATGCAACTGGCACTTCGCCCACCGTCGTCATCAACTACTACAACGGCAAGTTCGGCTGGTATGATGAAGAGCTTGGTGCCAAGGGCAAGACCAACCGCGCAAAGTGGGATCAGGATAAGAATGCAATGCTCGAGATCCTGCCCGACCTGCATTTCCTCTCCTCGAATATGGGAACGGGAGCAGTTGAAGACGAACTGATCCGTGGCATTGGTGCTCTCATGAGGGATCCCGACGGGGATACCCCCCTGTGGTTATCCTGGGCTGCGCAAATTTATCTTGATGTCCTACAGTCCCTCGGGCCAAACTGCGGCCGCGGCTTTGACGAGATGAAACAGGAAAGCCTCAAGATCAAGAAGGCAATGCTCAATGTCCCCAGCTCGCTGGAACGCAGCCGGGTCCTCAAAGCTGCAACAAAGTGGGACAAGGATCCGATTCGGGCATGCCGCATCCAAATGGTCAAATTGGGGCAGTTGTCTGGGACCATGCCCCCGGCATGGAGGTTTCTGCGTCGTAATCCGATTCACTGCGGCCTCCTGCTCCATAATATGCGCGTGAATCTACACCTCTCGGGCGTAGCATACGCCGCAACCCCGGGAGCAGTCATGTGTACGACGCAGCTGTACCAGGCTCTTCGCCAGGAGAAACTTCTTTCGGACCAGTTGGCATGGGAAGACGTCGAAACATTTTGGAAGATGCAGGGTGACTCGGCATTCTTTGTCGGCGATCCACCCAAGAACCGCGAAGCCTATTTTAAGAATTACTGTCTTTGCCTCGGCGTGTCGGTCAGTAACTGGGCGCCAACCAAGCGCAAGGGCAAAGTCAATGTCAACACCGCAAACAGGCGCAACATGAAGTTCAATGGTTGGGTGTCTTTGGTGATTAACCGTCGTCTCGCGCCGATCGGCGAACGTCTCCCCTTGTCGTCTGACTTGATTGAAGGCATCTTGATTGAGGGTCGCCGCCATGAGACCATGGACGGCAAAGGGCATATCCAGCCAGAGACCAAGGGAAAAGCCAAGGATGAGCCTGTGAGTCTTAAATAAGGGTGAATTACAATGCTAAAAAGTTGTTGCTGACACTTGACAATAGATTGACTCGGTGTCGCTCCCCCCTGCTGCTCTTATCCGCAAGCTTGCCCTCAACATACACGCCGAGATCCCCGACATTCGCTTCAACTACTTCACCATGCACCGCTCGGTGTGGAGTTTCCTCACTGAGTTGAAAGAAGAGTTTACCCGACTATGGGGGGCTCGATTCCTCCAGTACATACCCACAGAAGACAAGCTGCCTTACGTGGTCGGCTACGTCTTCTCCACTGCTGCAGGCCAAAAAGGCCTGACAAGCGACGAAAAGGGAGAGGCTGTGGATGCCGGGATCGATGCCGCCGCAAAGCTTATGCGCAAATTCTTGGAAGACGGACATGGACGAGCTGTCAAGGAGCAAGTTGAGACGGAGGTTGAGCCGGAGGAGCTGAAAGATGCGGATTTTGAAGAATTTTTGGACCCGTGGAGGCTGGATACTCTGATGAAGAAGCTCAAGAGAGAGAGTCAAGCCGGCAGGGGTTCCGGTAGAGGAGGAGCCGAAGAGGATTGCCACATGCAGTGAGAAGCCCCGACTAGTTCAGGTTCAGGTTCTGTTCGTACTCGGTTTTGGTCACCACTACAGCAGCCATGCAAATACCATTTGGTGTTTGATCAGCTGTATGAATGATGAGTCAAGTTTATTACGCCCGGGAGCAAATGCCTCAATGTTCATCGCCAAACGCCTTGCTCGCTGCCGTTTCTGGCCGCAGTGTGGCAGTTTGCCATCCCACGAGGCGCGGGCTTATGGAATCTTATCTTGAGGCTCTAGGCAGACAATACATGCTGTCACTTGCGACTAAGGCCGAGAAACACTGTATGAGATCGCTTCTAATTTATTGACGTGAAGTGACTGAGTTCTGTCAAATGACACTAACCCTAACCCTCACGAACGCCAAGGACAGCCATGTCATGACTGATGCAGCATTCTTCAACAAGGCAAATCCCACCTATCCCGTACCAGAGACCAATAATGCAGAAATACAGTGAGCTATTGATATCTCTGTGTTTAACAGGGGTTACTAGTTTGGCGCTGAAAACCACAGGAATAATGACGAGACCCACGACTCGCACATGACTTGAGCAATACAGTGCGACTATATTAATTTTTGGTTGTTTCGCTCTGTAGTCAAATGAAATTACACGCATGATACAAGTATCGTGCAAGCGTAAAATCTAAAACAGTATTGGGCTGTACTAAGCCAAGGACAGTAAGAGACTAGAAAAGTAGACCGTCTGTACACGCATCGTGCGACTATATACCGCCACTCTTTCAACCGACAACCTGGTAGATAACCCTTATAGGCTCCTAGAGACTGAGACGAAGACCACAATATGATTGGCAGTCATGAAGGGATGAGTACAACTCATCAACGCTCACTGCCAGTCAGCGGAACCCAAACATTACCCGTATTGCACTGCGTGATAGTGTGTCGACTCGTGCATTGCTTTCTTTTTTTGTTTTTGCTCTACAAAGAGACATAATAATACCTAGTTTGCGCATCATACTCCATGATGACCTCTTTCTCCATGGCATCGACATCAATGACAATCTGGTGCCACAAACTCAACTCGTAGCTCTCCGGCACCTGTCCCGGAGTCAGTTGTCCACACAAGTACCGCCCCTGGCCATGGCTGTTTCGAGCCTGTGTGCCAGTCTCTACGCTCCGGGTAGGGTTCACCACATTTGCAGCGCCATCTGTAAAGGTGCCATCCAAATTCTGGACAGGGCAAAGGATTACAGCCATCCCAGATCCCTCCGATGTACTGGCACCTGCATCAGAGCTGGGGGACCGGTTCCAACTAACAATCATGCCAGGACGAAGGCGTTTTCTCAGGGGTACGGTAGTGGGATCGTTCAGCTCCCGAGTCAACATTCGGCTCGTTGGTCTCTGACCACGCAAATTGGCACCGTCAAGGCCAGCAGGGTCGTCGAGGCTGGTCCCGGGGCTGCCGTGTAGGGAGTCGAGGTGCATCTGCCACAACTTTGATCTGATGGAATTCACTTGCTCGCTGCTGAATCCAATCATGCCAGGGCACTTGTTTTCAAACTCTGCTTTTGGCAGGCGTACGAGTCGAGCCAGAGATTGTGCCCAAGGCACGCCAGCAGATCCAACAGAACAAGCATCCGACTAGCTCGTGGAAAAGATGGTTGCGTCGTCAGCACACAATACTCGACAGAGCCGGGTTTTGTTCAGGAACCCACCTTGTCGATAATCCACTCCTTCAACTGCTCATCGGTCCAAGTCATTGGATCCACGTGATTTTGGTTCACTTTGGCAGAAGTCGTCGGAACCATAACACGCAACATTTCCGCGTATCGCAGCGTATTTTTACTCGGGCCAACATCAGCAATGCTCGGGTTTATACAGGCTATAACGACCATTTTACAAGCTCGGTCAACTGAAGGCTCAAAAACATGTTTCAGAACCTTGGTCAACGCGCTCTGTCGGAAGGGAATCCGTGGTTTCCTTTGCTTCGATTTCCGACCACGGCCCGCGGACGCCAGAGCGTCTAGCTCGGCCTTGTTGCGGATACAGTCCTTCAAGACTGATAAACTCATGTTGATCTCACGGGTTTCCCGCATGCGGTCCGCGCCGTGCGTCGCAACGTCACGCGCAGCCTCGGAGCCAGCTAGGTCGATTAGATACAGAAGCCCGGCTGAGTCTGGGCCAGCCGCTGGGTTTGTAATACGTATTCGACAAATGCCATGAGACCGGGACGATGAGTCGTTTTTTAGAGTGGGCGCTGTGCGTCGAAAGGATGCAGCTCGTTCAATCAGCTCCATCATGTCATCCCGGCACCGTACCTGGTGCTCGACTGCACCTGCTAGCTGTGTGGCTCCAAACGAGTCTTCAAGAATTGATATTGGCTCACGCGAGTTGAGCAAATCATGGGCTGCGTTTCCGGCAAGGTCAATAATTGTCATGTGCACTTGCCGCTGGCTTGTGTCGTTTCCTTCCATCAACGACATGGCAACAAGCTTCTCAAGGTGACTGATTGTAAAGGTCTTTCCGGAGCCGGTTTGCCCGTAGGCAAAGAGAGTTCCAACGCCCCCGTTGGATGCAAAGGCAACCAAGTCAGCCACCAGGCTGTCGTAAATCTCCCCCGTGTCTGCCTGCGAAGTGAAGGTTCGATCCACCTGATACGTGGAGGACTGGTGCATACGAAACAAGGGCGCAAATCAGTATTCATTACAATTTCCTCGTAAAGGCACAAGGAGAAACTTTGGCATCATACCTTGAGAATGGGCCGTCCCCTTGGATGATTATAGAGATCGTGGATGTCTACGATGCCAGGTCGCGCCACACGCGGGAAGACGGCACATGGAAAGCCCGCGGCAACATCTTCTTCAAGCAAAGGCCTTATTCTAGCACAAACAACGACATCTGGACTAGTTGTTTCGGTAGCAAGCTGCTGTGGCGTGCGAGGCTCTGGCGAGGTCTTGTTGAGTGATTTGAGCAGAGCTCGGTAGAAGTCGGCATTTTCAAGATAGAACTTTTCCATCCTGCCAGGATAACCAGACGATCACAACATCAAGTACCAAGGTAGCCAGGTCCCAGGTCAATATGTTCAAGCCCTTTGGTGGAAAGTGTCAGTCAGTACGTGACCTTGCACCGAAAGGGGCATGCTAACCTGGATCTCTGCGTGCGTGTGATGTCGATGATTGGTTCGCGCTGACTTTGGCAGCTGGCCTACTCCGTATGTTGTTCTGGTATTGCAAAATGACTGCCGTTCGGGGAACCATGATTTCTTGGACACAGAAGTGCAAAGGAGGGTGAATCATGGGCAATGAGCTCGGTCAACTGGCAACAGGTAAGCGCACATCAATGTGACATGTCACGGGCATCCACAGACCACCGCCGAGGTGACCACGGGCAACATGGAAGACTTCAATGCCCGATGCATGCCTGACACACCAGACCTTTCATCCAAGACACTGCGGACCGCGCACCAACGTCATTCGTAGCAACGGTACAGATAGCAGGGTCCCAATCAAAGTAATCACGCAGATGCCCGTGACGATCAATGGCAGACTGCAGGATCATGTCTTGGACCGAGTCCCTGTCACCTGCTTACCTGAAATGGGAGATGAAGCTGGGCATCCATCATGGTCCGCGGTCCAAGCCAACCGGGATCGACGGTGATCCCGCAATCTGATCGGCGACAAGAGCCATCTGCTACCTTGGTGGTTGAGTCGTAAGAGAGTTGAGCCTTGGCTTATTGGAACACAATATTGTCCAGCGCTATCAACTCATCAGAGGTTTGCCGCATCAATGTTGTTTTCAAAAGTTTACCACCAAGTCGACCAGGTCGACATGAATTCTAGTGAAATCGTGGACAAGACGGGCAGCGCCAGCTCTTCAACTCGAGCGTGGCTACCCTGGGTGTTCCACATGTTCATGATGGCCATCTACGCCGTCGGCTTGTTCAATTTGTATTTCATGGAGACACAAAATTGCTCTCCATGCTTTAGTGGTTCGTTTTATCAGTATTCTGGTTTTATTAGCCATCCCATAGGCATTTAACTGTCATTATGCAGAAAAACTTCTCGGGGCACCAATAACGTGGGAGGAATGTATGTACCCTACGCCAGCAAATATGACAGCCCGCTCACCAACAAACCGTAGGGACTTTTTCTACAAACAAAAATAGCGACCGCATCGACCCCTACTCACGCCATAACCCGGACGTGGATATCGTCTGGGAGGGCAAAATTGAGAACACCATCAGTGTAATAAGTGAGGCGGAGAAGCAGAATCTTCCAGGTGGACGACACACTGCAAGAGCGTACGGACCTCAAGACGGCTACGCTGTCATGATTGAAGTTTTCCATCAGTTGCATTGTCTTGTAAGTTTTCCCATTTCGGTGCCAAGAAAGAGACAGTGGTGTCCTTGCTAATCACTTCAAGGGCAGAATCATCTTCGAACCTCGTTCTTTATGGACCGCGACAACGGCAAGCCAGGCGGCAGCACCATAGATCCGGAGGATCATGCAGATCACTGCTTCAGCTATCTGTTCCAAACACTTCTGTGCCACGCAGATGTTGGGGTAATGACGGTGACATGGCACCCGGAATGGGATGTTTTTAAGCCTCAGTTCAACGTCACAAAGCAGTGCCGCAACTTTGATGCTATTAAAGACTGGGCACACACTCGCAAGGCTCGGTTTTTCCCTCCACAAAGGAATTTTTCAAGCTAGGATTAGATACCGAGACTGACCAAGACCAAGGAGAATAGCTTTGATAAAGAATTTGTAACTGCTCTATCTTGAGTGATGACCTTCGCTGTCCCTCACGCTTGATATGGCAATGTGGTCCTTCATCCAATTTGCAACCTTGCCAAAATCCCGACACCTTTTAAAGACAGAAAAGTCAATGTTTAATGCACCCGTCGAGTCATCCGGGCGGTCCAAGACTAAATATGGCGTCACGTCCGCTTGACACATCATGTCCATACGGATAAGTTCGATGCAGTGGTCTATATGTTGCCAGTCTCAGGTTAGAATCATGGAAGACAGATGGCGTGTCACAAGAGGCCTGGCTTACCTAAATGCGTTCGGCGAAGTGCCTCGGGGTCACGGAGAATAGACGGTAGCCTCTGCCCAGATTTCTCGTATTCCTCTTTATAGGACATCTGACGGAGGAGATCCTGTCATTTATTTTGTAATTCTTAGCGTTTCAACCAGGCCAATGCTCCGTCTCCCTCGGGACGTCTTACCAAGCAGTGGATTTGATGAAAGCCCCAGAAGAGTCCGGCCACGCCGCCGCCATGACTCGGGTCCGTGTGATGCCACGGATCGTCCGTTGATTTGTTCAGGAGGGGAATTTTGTCTTCGGGTACATTGAACGCACCCCAGTCCCAGAGCTTCTCCCAACGGGCGTCGATATCGGGCGTCGGTGTTCCACGGTAAGGTGAGGGTTGTAGAAAGGCGCCGGGCAGGGTCTCGTCATGATACTCAACAGCCTCCAATGCTGGTGCTATCATGTCAAACCCCCCGTCAGCAAAATATCCATGTATATAGGGGCGTGACGGATTCACGTTGCAGCTCAATAGAAAATTATTGGACTCACAATATGGAAATAACTTTCGTACACAGGTCTCATCTGATGGCCTGCCAGACCAGGAAAGGATAAAAAGTGTCAAAGAACACGCCAACATGGCTGACTGAATAATCCACGTCCAGGTAAGGCTAATACATCTCCGTCCATATTCGTCCACCAGAGGGTATTTCTTCAAAGAGAAACCTCGGTCAAGTCCCTCGTCCTGCAGAAGACCCTCATCCGCCCTATCCTGTTCCATGGTTTGATGGCCTAGTAATCGAGAATGCCACATAACGTATAAAAGAGACTGCAATTTGCCAAGACGGTAAAAAGTCTGATAAACCAAGAGAATGAGCTGCTATTGAAGGTTCGATCTCTACATTACGGTCGTTGCCCCATTCGCCAGGATAGCAGGTTGCTCTGGGCGTCACAGCGGAATGCTACGCGACGGCCGGAATCTAGCACTCAGTAGTGATGACAGCATTAGTGTAAAGCATGGTAACCCTGAGACATATACTGGTCCCCGTCGATAGCATTGACAGTTGAGCGATGTCATATGCTCGTCCTTTCTTGAATGGTGACATCGCACGCAGCTGGGCTTTACCATCCGGGGAGACTTCCGCAGTAGTCCTACCAAAAAAAAAAGAAAAGTCTGGTCGATTACGTTTTTAAACGCAGCATTATCTAATGAAAGCGGCATTGATTGGTCAGCTTGAGCCGTAAATGTTGCTGATTACTGCACATTCAGGCGCCGGTTCGGACTCTCGAGGGAAATGCTGCACATGCATAGAGATCACCCCGCCATTGAATGTGTTTCACTATTGAAATGCCCATTGATGTCTCAGGCGACTCATCAAGCAACCAAAGTGTAAGCCGTTTGTTTGTACCATCCATGACACACTGAAAACTTGCCCGTAATCATGCATCGGCTATTCTCAAAAAGCAAGTGCCGGCATGAAATGAGTAATAATAAGATCAGCAAAAGCAAGACTGTAACGGTCCAAGCTGACTATATTGACAACTAGCTCGGCGGCTACTACTGGCCCCGGTTTGTAGACGACGCCAGACATCGAGCATTATGCGCCTCAGTCCAACGGCGCGGTATACCGGGTAGCTGGTAAATGTTGAGCAACCAAACTCGGGTAGTATACATAATCTGCAAAATCGTCATGTAATATTCGTAGCCGCAGTATCACATGAGCCAGTAGTCCCATACGAGGGGTTAGAGCAAAGAAGATGCAATCGTCAACTCTTGGGCTACTTTTTCAAGGGATCATGTCGTTGCACTAGGAGTATCGACAGGCTAAAGTCATCTGATAACTGGCAAGAAAATCCATTTCAATCTCTAAATACTGTCTTGTATATCCCTGGATCCTGGAACGCTACATGGAAGCAAATATCATTGACTCGTATTTGCTATGTTCTGCTTGGACCGTTCCCATGATGAAGTTTTTGAACGTGTAGAGCGTGAAGTAGCTTCTTGTGTGTAGCAGTAGGTAGTTTGGAATCCAGATAATGAATGACATTTGTACTAACGAGCAGCCATAGACAATTTAACGAGAGTATAAGAGCCTTGGATAAAATCTGTAAAAAACCTTCCGCAATCGACAGTCTCCCACTCATTCTACGATTGAAAGATAAAAGAAGCCCGTGTGATGTCCCTTACGATTGTCAGCATCATTTCTGTTTTGGCCCCTGTAATCTTCAACAAATCGCAACATCCGCCTAGCAATCTTTATCGGTCATCTGCAGTCACCACACAAAAAGTCCACCTGCCTCACGCTCTGCCGCGGCCTATTCCTCAGTGCTTTTATGATCAGCGCTCGTCCCGTCAGCCCAGTCCCAGATAAAGGAGCCCTGGGGTGTTCTTTTTTCATTCTTGTGCGCCTCGCTCTTGGCCCAGTCCCAGATAAACGAGCCTTGGGGTGCTCTCTTTTCATTCTTGTGCGCCTCGCTCTTGGCCCAGTCCCAGATAAACGAGCCTTGGGGTGCTCTCTTTTCATTCTTGTGCGCCTCGCTCTTGGCCCAATCCCAGATAAAAGAGCCTTGTGGGTTGCGAGCCTGTATTGGTGAGTTAATATTAGACCGATTCATTCCATGGGAAATAGTCTACCTCAAGGTTGGATTTATCCGCTCCCACGACAGGGGCTCCCAGAGCCGATGTTGCCAGGGTTGTGACAGCAATAACCTGAGCCAAGAGCTTCATTGTTTCTAAAGATTATATATTAGCAAACAGGGATATAATATGGAGAGGTGAGGCATGCCGTATCAAGTTAAAAGCCGTGTTGATTTCGATTTTTTTCTTTCAAAAAGGTTATCGCGGCACGAATACCAGAATGTAATAACTAGAAGTGATAGTGGAGTTCCAAAATTATGAATTCCAGGAATCCACATGGAGCTGTATTAATATATCACATTGGATAGTAGTCAAAGCAGGACCTACAACAGCTAAAGTTACACTGTATAGACCCCTTCCCCTGATGCCACAATGTCTCACTCATCCTGTCGAGTAACGGCGTGGCTTAATAATACTATGCATGATTATTGCGCAGATTTAAGACACACAAGTAAGCATACAGATGCAGAATTTTCTCTATTAAGAATCAAGCACATTAATGATAGATAACATGTTTCAAGCACATGGTCAGGTGGTAGCTGTTGACCAGCCGTGGACTAGAAGTGCTCAGCTTCCATTCGATTTGTTGCTCTTCACTCCATATTTCTCCATGTTTCATGATTCTGGCTTAGAACCACGTACACATTTCATTAGAAAATATGGTCTCTAACGGCCATTACCCCTTCTGGTCGCGTTTTACTCTCAGGACCATGAAGTCTACGGCCGATGAAATCTTTGCCTCTCGCAACCATCACTCATACGAAAAGGCTTCTTCATCTGATGAAGACCACCTGTTGTGTGAAAATGGCAGCTTCCTTGACCAGAAAACCCACCGGTCAAGACTTGATGCACCATCCAAGTACGGGCTTATCCGGACCGCTGTCCTCATTTGCTCCGTCGTTCTAAACGTGTGTTTGTTGGGTTTTCTGATTTCCATGTATTCTCTTCGGGGCCCATCCAATCCTATATTTCCAGAATCTCTATACTGTACGTTGGTTATTTTCTCTTATTTGCATAGAAAGATGTCTATTTTGAGAAATGGGAATTATTGGCCTTGATACTGACAACACACACCAACAATTTAGCACCGCTCCAAGAAGCAATCCGGTACAAGACAGTGCTATTCACCAGCGGATTTGGTAGCCAGAAAACCAAGTACATGGGAAACTCGACTGCTGCGGATGATGCCTGGAAGGCGCTCTACCCACGCACGGTAGTACGCATTCCCAAGTCTTCGGCAGATCAGCTCGTTAACCAGACGATTCCACTGAATGGTGACGAAGACCACTTTCCAGTTCTAATTAGCGTCTTTCACGAGATGCACTGCCTGGATTCAATCCGCCACATCTACTTTGGTCACACTAAAGGATTCGATCAGAATCCGGTGATTAATGAGGCGATTCTTGCACCGGAACATATTGACCATTGCTTTGACTCACTCCGGCAGACGCTCATGTGTGGTGGTGACGTTGCGCCGATGCCATATAAATGGGTAGAAGAGAGGAAAAAGGCTTTGGGGCATTTGGATGTGCAACACACCTGTAGAGACTATGAAGCGCTGCTGGAGTGGGCTGGGCGGCCAGAACACGACATCACAGGCTGGGATGAGAAAATTAAGCCTACCTCGATTCCCTGAACTGTTCGGCGCTGTCTTCCAGAAAAATTGGCTTCGTCAGAGCCGGTTGGGAAGCTGGTGTTGTTGCGATTACACTTGCTTCTATTAAATGCTCGCTGACTCTTGACCTTTGCTTCTCTCTCCTAAATAGCTTTCAACAGACAATTATTCCATGCTATCAATTGCCCAATGCCAGAGTTGACGAAAGAGCAGCCTTTCAAACCTCATTAGCCCTACGAATGTTGACTACGCCTATGCCTTCTCCATGATCCTCCTGTGACAAGGGTTCAATTGTGAAGGCTTGGAGCGAAAGGGGCTCAATTCAATAATAATCTCGTAGGATGTCAAAGGTCCTGAGTTCCTACAAGAGGGGAAGAGAAGGGTGACCGTCTTATATACATGAAAGGAACGCCCAGGCCTAGGGACCTTGCCCGGGCACGTGTCCCGGCTGTGTAACTAACAAGTCCTGTATCGGCGAAGCCCCTTTGTTGGGCTTCACGATCTGTTGGGCCTTTTCCGTGTAACACCTCCCCTGGGGCGCATCCAAAGACGACATCTACCCTAACCACTCCCTCGCAGGATGGGCACGTAAACTCCGCCGCCCTTCGAGAAGTCTTCATCGCCAAGCAGGGCCAACTAGTAAATCAAAGCCTACATAGCTAACAATGGATCGTGGCACATGGGCTGGCGTTGGTTCAGCATGTGGTGCGGCAGTAGGAGCTTTCATCAACACGGAATACCGTCATATGGCGACTTGTTGTTCGTCATACACGAACCGACCATGCATGATTCGTCGTATTTGGCCAGTGAGCGACTAATCTAGATTCTAGAATAACCCAACAAAGTCATTGACAGTGGCCGCCAAGAAGTCTTTGAAATGGTATCTGAGCACTATCGTCGAGGACGATTCCAACATGTTCTCCAGCGTACCAGCCACGCATGTTAGTTGTTTTTGGTGCAGGACGACGTTTGCCTGTTGGGCACACAATAGGAGGCACTGGGGCTTTGCGGATCGGATACAATCATCTAGGGGGCCGTCATGGGTGTCGAATACGCTGACCATTTCTACAGAATCTAAACTCTCTACTCATGGATTTCGGCACCGGGACTAGCCTTTCCATCATGCCAAATTGAATGCCGTACTTTTTGACTGGCACGACCCGAGCATGACAGTTGATACCGCCTGCTCATCGTCCCTAATCGCGGTCCATCATGCGGTGCAGGCTCCCAGAGCAGGCGAGTCGCAACTCACAGTGGCGTGCCGGCGGCAGGGTATTTTGAGACCTAGAGTACTTGTATATGAGAGCAAGTTGAATCTGGTCTCCCCCACGCGCCGATCACGCATGTGGGATGCGGATGCGGGTGGGTATGCTCGTCAAGCTGAGGTGTGGCGGCTGTTGTGATGAAGAGACTCGGTGATGCCATTGCCGACGGAGACCACATTGAGTGTTAATTCGCCAGAGAGGCGTCAACCGAGATGGCCATTCAAGCCATCTCACAGCTCCCAGTTCAGAAGCTCAAATAGCTCTTATCCGCGAGACGTGTGCAAAGACATATCAGCACAAGACTCTCCCACCCGCTAAAGTATTAGAGTCTAGGATCATTGTATAAGGCCGGGGCTGAATACGAGTTGTTCAAAATTCATGTTTTTGGCTTGGAGAATGCCTACATAATGCGGTTGCTGCTTCTAATAGCATCGCCATCGTCGATTCATCTTCTGATGAACCACCATCACATGATTTAGCTGCGAGAATAGTTCCCGCTCGTTCCGAAAATAGTGCTTTACCTTACAACTTCAAGCGTCCTCGCCAACGAAATACTCTCGTGAAAAGTATATAAGCTACATATGTATTTTCTGTTACAGTATAGAACAGAATATTAATCAAGACGGACCCAGTTTCCTTTCTCGAAAGAGTTCCTAAGCTGTGGCTGCTTTAACCTGAGCGCTTCCTGAGCCTCAGTGAGCCTTGCTGAGTATCCCCTGATCCAACCTGGGCATACCTGAGCAGCTCCCTGAGTTGTCCTGAGCGTGTAAGCAAGAAAAATATCACTAAATGCCTCCAATACTCCAAAGGGATTCCGTGGCCTTCATGTACACGTCCCTTTTGACCCGCTTCACAGGAGATACTGAGCCAGCAATCATGCAATGATTTGCTTACAAGTCACCCTATTACCTGAAAGATGCCAACGCCCTCGGCCATTCTGATGATTGCCTGGAATTAGGCTGAAAATACCATCTTGCTTGATGTCATGAGATTCCAAGAGCTAGGATCGAAACTTGTGCAAGTCCCAGGCCTTCTCCAATTCTTTTCATTACTTCCAACTTGTTGGTGTTGTCTCCGCTCTGGCGTTGACTTGTTCGTCCTCGTCGCGCCGCTTAGGAGGCGCCGTAGAATCCTTGCACGATGCCTTTGACCGCAAAGGGTATAGGATCGTTAGAGGCCTGATTTACTGTACTTCTACATTGATTTGACAAGTGCGCGCATTATGACCGGTCCGAACGCATGTGCCACATTGTTACACGGAACAAGTCATAAAGAGCACAGGTACCTAACGGTTACACAACAGGATCACGAGCCCCACTCAAGGCCTTAGGCATCTCTGTTTCTATCATGTCAAGAGTATATATCGGTTACCTGTCCCTTCCCTTCCGTTCTTCCAAGAACCAAGGACCTTGGACACGCTCCCAAGACGAGCCTTTGTTACAGTAACAGACAAATATGACCGAACAAGTTCCGATCATCGACCTCACGGCTTACTACAACGACGGACTGCCTGCGCAGGAAGCCATTCGTGCTATCCACGATGCGGCGTCGACGTGGGGCTTCTTTCTCATCACGAAGACGAGGGTGTCCCCCCAGGTCCAGTCATCACTTGTCTCCATGTCACGTACCTTCTTCGACCTACCACTCGAATCCAAGATGGCACTCGATGTTCATAGTGGTGGCGTTGCCTGGCGTGGCTACATGCCTCTCGGCGGCGAGCACACACACGGACGTCTCGACTGGAAGGAAGGTCTCTACGTAGGCCCTGAGCACGCCGATGACCACCCACTCGCCGGCCTCCCACTGCACGGACGTAACCAATTTCCTGACTTTGATCTCCCCGAGATGAGGCCTACTGTGCTGAAATACGTGGATCAAGTTACGGAGCTGGGCAAGACGCTGACAGACATGTTCTCGTTGGCGTTGGGGTTGGGTCGCGCCGAGTTGCGCCAGACACTTCTAGAGCCGGAGCCCGTTGTGCTATTCCGGTGTTTCAAATATCAGGCGGTGGAGGGGCAACTTTTTCAGGACAAGATTGTTGGCGTAGGAGACAGGGAGAAGTCAAGGGATGGGACTGGTGAGCAGAGTTTCGGTATCGGCGAACATACTGGTAAGGCGGTCTCACGACTCAAGTACACTCGGGACGCGCTCATTATAGCTATAGACTTTGGTTTCCTCACCATTCTGAAAGTGGACTCACCCGGCCTCCAGGTGAGCGAGCATGACATGCTCCAACATGACATGACAACTCTATCTAACCCTTGGTCTAGATCCTATCGCCCTCGGATAAGTGGGTAGATGTTCCAGTTCTTGAGGACTGTTTCATCGTGAACAGTAAGCCCAAGCCGCAATTTTCCACCCGTACCATACATAGCATTCTACCAACGCAAATCTGACTCGCTTCTAGTTGGCGACATGTTTGATCAACTCACACATGGCCGATATCGATCCCGACCCCACCGTGTCTGCCGGCCCGGACCCGGCAACGCGCCGCGCTTTTCTTTCCCCCTTTTTTTCGACTTTGCATGGAATGCCAAGATGGTGCGTTTACCGCTACATCACTTGACCCCGCTGTCGGAGGAGGAGATTGTGTCCGCGAAACAGCGCTGGGCTGGGACCACGTTCCGTTCAGTTCAAGGGCTTTGGTCACAATATTTGGCGCGTAAGATGCAGAAGGTGTTTCCAGATTTAAACATGGAAGATTTTGAACCCAACGCTGCACCTTCTACGAGGTTCACAAGGGTAGTAGGAACGTAAAATTGATGGTTACCTAAACCTTTATTTCCTAAATGGGACCAACGGCCACGGGGGTATAAGCCAAAACTTCTTTTATGTGAAACGTTCTGTGTTTGTGAATGCGAGAACCGTTCCCGGTGGAACTGAACCTTCCTTTAACATGGGCTTAACTACCGTCCACGAGGTCGGCCATTGGCTCGGGCTCGTCGACGTCTACAAAGTGAAACCTTCGTGGGGGACCGCAGAAGACTTCAGCAAGGCAAGAGCGGCGTGTCTCAAACTAGAGTATGGCGTTATTCCTTGCTGTCCGCCTGTTTTTTCCGTGGTTAGAAACGCTAACAAAAAGCAGTGGCCCCTGCGATACCCAGGTCGAGTGCCTCAACTACATGAGCTATGCCTCCGAGTGAGTTGGGCCACCTAACCACCACTAAACCGAAATCATACCCTCCTAACATTGTACAGTAAATGCAAGAACGAGTTCAACCCCGAACAGATTCGATTTATGAAGACCTATGCCAAGGAAATGCTAGCAGGCGGAACCCCTCAGCCTATTGAGATTGATCTGTAGTTGAGCCCCTAGGGCGTGTTGAACCATACAGGAATTTCGGACCGTCAGGCAGACGGTTTAAATAGTCTGGTGCTACATGGTGGTGCTACATGGTTGCTGTAATGGTTTAAGAATGGTGGGGTGGTTGGGGTTAGATAGGCTAAAATAAAAAGACGGTTTTGTCAGGCTATACTCACACATCGTTTCTTGATAGTAAATAACTTGCGGCTATTTTGATTTTGTTTTTTCACTGACAATCATCTCTTTACCTCCAAGTCGCTGTAACAATCGACGGGTGCTGCGGTTTGAGCCCTCGCATCGGAAGGTCAAAGTAGCGGACATGAAGCAGCACAAGAAGCAACACCAGAAATCTCTTCAACTACCAGAGGAATGACTTTAATTGCATGGTTGTTACGCTCACATAAACTACAGTTAGAAGAGCTTCTTTAATGTGTATGCGGTATATTCAAGCTCTCAAGCTCATCGAGAATCGCCGCTACACGAACGCTAAACGTTGTGAATAAGCATGTTCGCAATTCATGGTCACGTCTTCTCTGCCCAGTCTTAATGTAGCACATTTGGTACCCAATATCGTCCCACCGTTCAGCCGTTAAGAGGGCATACCTGAGGCGGCTGTCAAGCAACACAGGGCGCCACGCTTTTCTCGGTCAACGAATTCCAGAATATGACAGTCGCGCCTGTGACGATGGGTAAGTGCTCCGGGTTGCAGGAGGCAATCCTGGCGCTTATATCAGACTTCTCACTATCTCACAGTGAGAGCTGAGACTGACATGGTTGACTTTGAGGAAAGGCATGTATATGCGACTACGCGACGCTCATGCACACGCAAATTTTCAGTTTCTGGACCAGTATTAACGCACGGCGATTCCGAGTACGGTATTCACATCGTGACGATCTAACCAAGCAACCATTAATATTTGTAAAATAACAGAAGAAGCCTACTCGTCCATTTTCCCAGAGTTCAATAAATCTTGCTGGCGGTTGCCATAGAGTTCAGCTAGCCAATCAGTCAAATCTTGTATTTGACTGGCAGAAGCGACCTCATCGACCATCTCAAAATCGACAGCCATGATCTTATCGCCAACAATATGGAAGTTTTCTAATCTAGTGTCATCAGGCAAGGCGCCAAATTGAGCCAGGTCGCTTAATGTGTCCTTTATCAATCGACGGAATTCTTCCTTGTCCAGAAGGGCCCCGGCAGGCTCGCCGACACGAGTACCCCCAATGTCTGAAAGAAGAATGGCTTTGATACCTCTGTACGTTAACTCGCCAAAATACCCGGGAATCCTTATTCCTTGAAGGCTCTTCCATGTTGCGTACGCTGATTTCTCAATTAGGAACTCTTGATCCCATCCGTCCTTGCACGCCTTTAGCACGAGGCGGTTTGGTAAACTCCATTCAGGAAAGCAGCTCTCGAACCAGCCGCGCAATAGCGGTGGGAGGAGGCCAACAGCCACGCTAATTCGTTGATCTGTCCTGGACAGGATGACGTGAAGAAGAAAGACATTGGGCATCTCCTTGTCTATCTTTGTCGCTTTCGCGCGAATTAGTCGAGTTCTGGACCGGAACGCCTGTTAAAGTCAGATACAAAACTCAACGTCGAGTAATTGAAGTGTGCCAGCATATAATGGGCTCCGCGGGAAGCACTCTCGAAGTTGAGACAACTCTAAATCAGCCCTGCGAACGTCGCCCCTGAGCCCAGCGAGGCATCGCTTGGTCTAAGGGCGAGCCAGGATTAGGCGACTGCTCGACCGCACTTGACTATCGAACGTCAAAGGAAGACATTCACAATGTAAGACGCAATGAAAACTCTCAATGTTGTCGTGACGATATGGTCAGTAATGATGAGTTTCTGTACAGTGGAGTCCTTGGAGGTTAAAGTTGTTGACGTCGTGGTCGCCTTTTACGGTGGCACATGCATTCAAGGAGCGTCTCGATAACATGGTCAGTGAATTCACGACCGGCCTAGTTACCTTCACAAAGGCACTACCCTACATGTTGACGGTATGTGAGAACAATATTTCTGCCTAGACCCAACCGGACGCGTTTGGTTCGATTTATCATTTCAATAATACAAGTTTTGCTCATCTCCTCCATGTTTTATGTCTTTGGCAGAGCATTATATACGCTTCTTTCATCACATAGATCATTCTCTATTCTACCATGGCTTCAACTGTCTATGAATTGATTCGCAAACGAAACCACCGTCCGAGGAAGTAATTCCTGAGGAGGTGGATAGCACACATGCCATAAGGTCAGGCCATCATAAGGCGCCGCTCGTCATAGGGGAGATGAAACGAAACCTGATCAACGTTGCGCAGTGGCAAAGAGGACAGCTGACATCGGGGTCCCAGAAGAAGCTGTCCCAAGAACTTCGAGGGTACGCCTGTGTCGTGCCTGCGCCATCATTCGACATAGCGGACGGACAGTATAACAGTTATGCCCACAAATACGAATGCCCGCAGATGTTTTGTTTCGATGGGGAAACTCTCCTGCTCCTCCAATTCTGCGCTACGCGCAAAGATCAGCTTGATAATGATAACTGCAACGTGGACTGCTGGGTAATACCGAGAGATTGCGGAATTTCACTTCGCGATGCTTTCTATCGGCTTCTTACACAAGATTTCAGGCGTCATCAAGGCATGCTTGCTCTTTCCGACTTCAAATGTGATATTCGTCAGTGGTATAATGGTCGGCCACTGTGGGCTGACCCGGACACCCGTCCAGTTCAGTATACATGTAATGAACCTTCTGGATTCTAGCGTTCCGGGGATGCAGCAACAGGGGCCTTGATATGGACTCATCCTCTGGTTGAGGCTACAGGAAGAGAGACTAGGGCAGTCTGGCAGTGATTGCGACTAATTTCGTGTACGCAGAGATTGTCACACGGCCAAGATCTGGACAAAGGTATCAGGCTGCAAAGGTTACACAACAACACAGCAAGGTATTAAGAGAGGCCGGCGTCCGACCTAGGCGAGAGCTGCCCCAGGCCCCTAGGACTCAGCGACTTCTCGTTTTTAAAGTGCTCTTTGGTCCATTTACGTCTCAAGAAACCAAGGACCTTTAATACTACACTATTATTAGACGAATTGAGTCATGATACTCCAAGCCTTTAGCTCTTGTCACGCTTACCCAGGCGTCGGTTCGACTGGGAAGCCGGGCTTGTAACGATTATAAACCACGATTATTTAGGGTAGCGTAAATAAAGTAAAAGACTCTAGATTTTCTATTTAAAGAGTGGAGTGATATGAAACTAAGTAATTCTTATAATATTATTACCTGTCAGGTAATAATATGGTAAGAGGTGTCACCTCAGATGAGAGACTTGATCTTGATACTGTATAGGTCTTATTAGGGTCCCGCCTATTCAGCACAAGGTCTCCGTGTCACTTATCAAAGCGGGCTAAAGCCTTCCCATGTCTCGTTCACGGCCCTGTTCCACACGGCTCTAAAACTCCCGAGACCGTTGAGATAAGCCCGGACGCTGTTTGGCTTACCGGGGATATTGCCTCCGTTAAACCAGGAATACTTGGATTTACTGAAAAGGCTCCCTTCAGCGTGATGTAGGCAGAGGCGGTTCCATGCGTCCTGTGCGGCAGGAGTAGCTTCAACAATACCTTTGGAACCAGAATCGCGCCTGGCAGCTTCTGCACGCTGAATAGCACTGGTGTTAAGGTCGACACTGGCTTGAATCGTTTGCGGAACGTTCCCAAAAGCCGACTGCGGGCCGTTGACAATAAACATGTTCGGAAAGCCAGGGACGAATGTGCCCAGATACGCCTTGGGCCCTGTAGCCCATGCGTCGTTAAGGACCATGGCATCGCGACCGGTGATGTTGACGCGCATAATATTGCCTTCAACGGCATCAAACCCAGTGGCGAAAACTACAACGTCTAATTCGTGAACCATGCCGTCTGCAGTCAGGATACCGTCAGGAGTGATCGCCTTGATGGGGTGCTCTTTTAGGTCTACAATAGACACATTCTTGCGGTTAAATGTCTCGTAGTATCCGTCATTCGACACGGGCCGGCGCGCAAAGAGCTCATCAGGAATAAGTTTACGCGCCTTTTCCGGGTCTTTGACAATGTGACGAATCTTATTGCGGAGGAAATCGCAGACCTCTTCGTTGGCTTTTTCGTTCGTCACGACGTCATTAAAGCTCTCCATGAGAAAATGCATCCCGTTCCCATGGTTCCACTGATCTTCCAGCAGTTCTTGACGCCGCTCAGGAGGGAGGGAAAAGAAAGGCCGATTGGACTCGACAAAACCGAATCCGGAAAAGGAGCTGTTGACTTGTTCCCGGATACGGTCGTAGTTCTCATCCAGCCATTTCATGTGAGTTGGCGAAAGTTGTCTGTCATTGTTGGGCACCGTAAACTGCGGATGCCGAATAAACGCTGTCAAAGATTGAACAACAGGAGCAGTATTGGTAATAATCTGGACTCCGCTCGCACCACAACCAATTACTCCAATACGTTTATTTCTCACGTCCAGATCCTTCGGCCAACTGGACGAGTGCGTAAAACACCCCTTAAAGGTTGAAACCCCCGGGATATCGGGCAGGTAGACTTTGGACAAGACCCCCAACGCAGGAATGAAATAGCGAACCCGAAACATTTCATTGGTGTTTGTCTTGATCTCCCAAGTGCTGGTGGTCTGATCCCATCTAGCTGACAACATTTCCGTGTTGAATTGCATGTACTTGCGTAGGTCGTGTTTGGCAACGATGCGATTGAGATAGGCCAAGATCTCAGGTTGCCGAAGATATCGCCGATTCCACGGATGAGATTTATGGTCTTCCTGATCCCAAAAGAAACGATATACAAAGCTCTCCGTGTCGCTCAAGGCTCCAGGATAGATGTTGGTCAGCCAAGTACCTCCCACATCTGGGAGGGAATCAATAAGCTTGATAGATAGCCCCATGTTCCGCAGGCTGTACGCCTGGCATATCCCACCGAAACCGGCGCCGACGATTAGAACGTCAAATTGTTGCTCTGGAATGGATGCCATGGTGATGTAGAAAAGTTGATGAATAATTCTCGATTTTCTTGAAAATAGCAGTAATGATACGATTGTTGCACTATTCGCTGTGACCAAGTCGTAACTTGGCCGAGTTTAAATAACATGCTTGAACTATATACACTGCCGGAGCTCAGTTATCGGATGTCGGTCGTCCGACCAAGTTCAGAAAGAATAGAAGGTAACTCTATTCGCTTTAAGAATTTGCCGTCGGACTAGTATTTTTAAATCCGACGTTCGCCGTCCAAATAGCACCGCGAAGGGCCAAACTTGCACCGTTGGCCTCTAATATAGTGTCACCGGAGCAATGACTAACCATGCGCTCGCACCCTTGGGTCAAGTGTTTCAGAGCCGCTTAGTTGCCAACGGATCTGGCAGTAGCTAATAAACTGGAGCCTGCTATAAATGTCAACGTCGGACAACTCTAACTGCGCTCGGCACTTATTCTCACGGGGGGAAAACACCGAACGGACGCTAGTTGCCTCCCCGACCCGGACTTAAACGGGTCGTAAGACGGTTCACATTCTACTACCCCTGCAGCATAAAATTTCCAACCAGGGGACATGACATGCGGCTTGTTCAGCATGCTCGATGTGTTTAGAGGCATTAGTATGGCGGGTCATTGCGTATTTTCCACTTCTTTGTAATCCTATCCTATCTATTACTAACTAGTTTGTAATACAACGATACAGCCGCTCAAAACAAGTAGCCACATTTCTGATTGTCTCAGCATTATAGCAACCAGCTTCTCGAAACCGCTGTGGTTATATAGAGTATTGAGGGCGTTTAAACAAACGGTCGTAACCCTCCCAGAGACCATAATTTACTGACTAGTGTAGTCCATGAACCTAGCGAGTGACTTGGCTGAGATGAGGCTCGCATACCCTCCCACGACCAGAGCGTCGAGCATCCTCTCCAGGCCCAGGAAACCGCCGATGCCCAACGCGACAAGAATTGTCACAAAGCCACAGTGTGACCAGTATTGCCGTCCTTGCAAGATGTCTGTCATCCCGACCGTGCAGTAAATGATTATGGATAGTATATACAGGATGTCAATCTGGGTGCTGAAAACACGTACCACTGGAACTGCATCCCTCTGACTTGGTTTCTGTTGATACGTAGTGCCTATAAACGAAGACAGTTAGTATCGGGAAGTATGTGTCCTGAGCCATTCTGGTGCAAGGTGTCTGCGAACATACTTGCACGGTGAAGGTAAACGATGGCTGCAGTGGCAATGCCAGCACTGAGTACCCCAAGTGCATTAAAACACTTGTAAGCTCTCCTATGGGCCCGACTTTGCTTAGCTGGCCACTTGGATGATGATGAGTGTGGCATTTTTGAACCTGGGCTCGTGGGTGAATTGATGACTTTGGTGCTATGTGTTTCCGGATCCAGCCGAATTGGGTAAGGAAGGTAAGACAGACGCGAGGTGAGAAGCATCTTGTTGATTGC
Source organism: Metarhizium robertsii ARSEF 23 (assembly GCF_000187425.2). Classification (NCBI taxonomy): domain Eukaryota; kingdom Fungi; phylum Ascomycota; class Sordariomycetes; order Hypocreales; family Clavicipitaceae; genus Metarhizium; species Metarhizium robertsii. Next base: position 177,534 of record NW_011942151.1, on the reverse strand, counting down.
GGAGAGTTCGGAGAGTTTAGAGGCAAGAAAAGCAGACGCGTTGTGAATTACCTTGTAGCTGCTACCAGCCTCCGCAATATATTCCTAATCCTCCACGTCTCGGGCTTCCGTTGCGACGCCAGGTCCAAGGTTCGCGGAAGGGCGTGGTAATTCGTAGGGTACACGTTGTGCGAATGTCGCACGGCCATGGAGACATTGGTCATCGGTGATTGTGTCGAAATCAGGAAATATTAGACGAGGCTCGTTGTCGAACTCGGCCACATGGAAGCCGGGTTTTTCTGCCCCTTCCAATATAAACTGTATATCACTCCAGGTCTTAGGATACCATACCTCGTTACCATGGGTCTCCAGCGAAGGCAGCTGTGCTTTGGTCGTGACGTGAGGGTGGTTTCGCTGGCACTGGGAATGGGCATATTAATAATATGGCTCGGGCGGACATTGGGTCGAACACTCGCAATCATTCGTGTTTCCGTGGCATCTGATGTGACATCTGACGTCGCTACTTGAGGTTGTTCTTTGCCATCCCAACTGTCACTCGTAGATCTCAATAAACTGCGCAAGGTAGCATTCAGAGCTCTGAGTCGATTTGCGGATTGTTCAAGGTATGGGTGAATGGCTTCGTCAGGTACCGGCATACCGACTACCAGCCGGCCTCCCTTGATATCTGTCAAGATTTGACGGCAAGGATGATCCGGGGCCTCGAGTTCGTCGATAATAGTGTTGCAGTCTTTGAGAAGCTTGCTGACTTCCGTGAGCAGAAGAGCAGTTCTTTTACTAAATATTACATATTAGCGCGGTCGCCATGGGATACAGTATGCTCCTACGTAGTGTCGTTTCTTGCACTGGAGCTCTCTCGAGTCTCCGTTGGCTATATCGCCTCTTCCCAAGGTGTTACACGGAAAAGGCCCAACAGATCGTCAAGCCCAATAAAGGGTCTTCACCGATACGGGATTTATTGGTTACACGGCTTGAACACGTGCCCGGGTAAGAGCCCTAGGCCCAGGCGTTCCTTTCATGTATATATAGCGGTTACTATTCCCTTCATTCCACCTAGCAACGCAGGAGCTTTGACATCCTACGAGATCATTATTGAATTGAGCCCCCTTTTGCTCGAAGCCCTCATAACGAGCCTCTGTCACACAAGGTTCGATGACCTCTCGTCGTGGCAAGCGTGGCGCATGGCCCGCGGCTGCCAAGACGGCGGAGAGCATTTGTGTGAATACGGGCATCCTGAGTTGACCCATCCATGTTTACCTCGTCCAGGACCAAATCCAAAATGTCCTATACGATATTGGCCGTGTCTATCACGATCTTGAGGCAGACTATGCCTTTGGCTCTGTTGGTATGGTGGAGCCTGTGTCTACATATGATGCTTCAATCTCCAAGGGTCTTGTCAGGTCTACTTCCATGTATAACGCATACTCGAACTACTTGTAATCACTAAAGGCAGACATTATTCGGCACACCTTTGATGATGCCGAAACCCTCGAAACGTTCCGCTCGACTTTTATCATGACGTTTGAGATGGACGTGGGCTTGAAAGCTGTCTTCAGCGCGCTGCCACGCCAAAATTCAAGCTGTCGGTATCGCATCTTCTTGGTGCTACTGGCGAGGGAAAATGTTGTTTCTTGCAGACTCGATCAAGGCCGACTGTATTCTGAGAGATGGAGCGACGGGGTGGTGCGAGAGAAGACACTTTATTCTCGTGGCGATATTTTCCCGGCCCCCGTGGTTTCATTGCAAATCGCCAATTTTCACCTCGATTCAGACCCGCTACTCGATGCCCCCCGAGATCGCTACTGAGGGGGATAGGCGTCGATGGGACTTGTACAGTTACAACTCCAAAGAGCGAGTTTGCAGAACACCACACCATATTCGATGGGGTTGAGAAGATTCAGGTGGTGGTTTAGATATGACTTTATAGAGTCTAGTAGTAAGAGCCCTGAGGGGCAAATTTATACCATCCAAGTAGTGGATGGCGTGCCGTGGAACTATAAGGTACCAGACATTTAGATACCTTCTCCAACAACTTATAAACCCTTATTGTTGCCTAGCCGACATATTGTGGGTGTTGGCGATATAGTTTTCCCCTGCAGGGCGTCGTAAATATTATAGCACACCAGAAGCCACGCCCTTTGACGAGAATGCCATGGAGGATGTTGTTGAGGACCATCATGTAAACAAGCATGAGGACATCGAAGGAATGAAGAGGCGGATACCGGCGGTTTAAGGACCATTATAGACCCACAGGAGTCAAGAGAATAGCCGAAGACCAAGTTAATATGCGAAATAAGGGAGTACGAGGCCTCGGCACAATCACAAGGGAAAGCGAATAAGCTCAACGGGTCCAAGTCTTGGTCGCTAAGCCTGTTACATGCATTGATGTGGGCCTAGCTAGCTTGGTATATTGTGAGCTGGGGCAGATGGTCTGGTGTTTTATGAGGCGCGAGCACCCTGTATAAAGAGGCTGGATATATCCATCAGTTACTTGAAATGGAAAGGCGCTAGATTTGTACAATGTAACGAAATTTCTAAATCTTCCCCCGCTTACCCCTCTCACTACACACACCCCAGGGTTGGGTGTGATCGGGGAAATACATTGACCATATTTCTGGTTCATGGTCAAGTTTCGTTTCTACCGCCAAAATAATAAGGGGAAGAGTCAATGTAACTACGAAGCTCAGCGCAAGTCAGCCGCACCTCCAACCTTGAAGTTAGCTCCCTAAACACATTCTATTTCCTTCATTCTGCCATCCTTGGCGGAAAAGGAACGGCAGCTTGTCAATTGAGTCCCTCTGTTCCATGTTTCTCTCCGTCTCGGTCTGATTTTGGCAACGCAAAATGACTTCTCTGTCGACCCAAGGCGTGTATTTTCGCCTATACCACATTTTGGAGGAAAAGACACGTCACAGGCCGTCATGGATCGAACAGGCCAATTACACTGCTTGGCTGCTCTGTCTAGTCGTGGCCTACGCGACGTGGAAAATCGCCTATGCACGGCTCCTATCTCCATTGAGACATATTCCGGGCCCCATGGCCTCGCGACTTACGTCCAAGAGGGGAACCTGGGCCGTTATCACGGGCAAAGCTTCAGACATTGCCTTGGCCGACTACAACACGTATGGCGATGTATACGTGGCCAAGCCAAACGCCGTCTTCCTCTGCGACCCGGAAGATGCCCGCAACGTCCTGTCGGTGGGCGAGTTTCGAAAAACAGACATGTATCGCATCTTTGAGTACGAGGGGGTGCCCAACGTGTCGACATTCACGGATCCCGTCGAGGCGAACCGTAGACGCCGCCAGCTTCATCCGTTTTTCAACTACGGGTATTTGGCCAAGGTGGAGCACAAGATTCTCGAAAAGGGGTTTCTGGCACTCAGGGAGCGATGGAACAAGGCCATAGACAAGGCCGCAGCCGAGGCAGGCCATGCCGACACCACCGTCGTCAATTATCGCATCGACACGCAGCTGGCCATGTTTGACATCACAGGCGTGCTCGTCTTCGGGAGAGACTTTCACGCGTTGCGTGACACAAATCTCGACTACACGAGCTGGGTGAACAATACGCTTACCTACATGCTGCTAAACCACTACTTCCCGGTCATGAAGCGCTGGCCCTTTTCCGGCCTCACCCGGCGCCTGAAGAAGTCGTACGACGATCTCGCCCGGTTTAGTCGGGACTCGATTGCCATACGCAAGCAACTTCTCGACAGAGGCGACGAGAAGCCCGTCGACTTGCTGCAAGCCTTGTTAGACTCGGTAGAGCCCGACTCTAAAATCCGCATGACGAGTCGCGAGGTGCAGACGGAGAGCATCAGCATGCTCGTGGGAGGATCCGAGTCCACATCGTCCGTCATTTCATGGGTCATTCACTTTCTACTGCTGTACCCCAACTACTTTACCAGAGTCGTCGACGAGGTCCGCAGTAAGTTCCCCCCAGACCACGTTATTACGCAGGCCGAGAGTCGCGCAAAACTGCCCTTCCTCGAGGCATGCATCTACGAGACGCTGCGCTGCATACCGACCGCAAGCACATCCTTCCCACGCATCTCCCATCAACGGGGCATCACTGTCAAGGGCCATTACATCCCCCCCGGCACGGAAATCGTAACCAACAAGTGCGCAGCCCAGGTGCATCGCGAGACCTGGGAGGACCCCTTTGATTTCAAGCCTGATCGCTTCATCGGCGGCAACAACGGCGGCGCCGAGGCCAAGCGCAACATGCTCTCCTTTGCGTACGGCACCAGAGTTTGCATTGGCAAGAATCTTGCCTGGGTGGTCATGATGGTCACGCTGGCCAACTTGTTTAATACGTACGACATTTCTCTTCCGGATGATAGCATCTTCAGACCGGAGAATGTAGATGCGGATGGTCGCCCCAAGATCATGCCTACAAAGCTGGGTGTGGCTACGATGCCGGCCAATCCAGACAGGGACTGTCGGATGGTGATTAAGAAGAGAGCAAGTGCCTAGATGGAGGTTCCCCGAAAAGAGGCAAAAAAAGAGAGAAAGAGAGATGGAGGGAGACGGAGACAGAGAGAGACAGACGGAGGGGGAGGCGCATTAGACCAGCTCGAATCACTTTACATTCAAAAAGAGCAGCATAGTAACAAGAGAATTTAGTTTACAACATAGCATGACGGTGAATACTCTGCAACCTGTCAATTTTGTACTTTGCACTACTCGCTACCAAACCAACTCGCAAGTCTGCCGCCAAAAGTCATTTTCAACCACACCAGCCATGGCTTCCTTATTCGTCGTCAGCAGAATATACACGCCATCCTTGCCCGGGGGCGGCGGCAAAAACGCCGCCATGGTATACGTGCCCTCGAACAAGGGCGTGAGCGACACAAAGGCGGGCTTGCCGAAGCCGAAATCCGCATCGTACAGCCCGAACCGGACCTGGCTCGTCGCGACCATGGACGTGGTCGTGTGAGAGGCCGCAAACGACAGCGGCCGCATGTAACTCGTCGGGTGCTGGCACAAGACGTCGTGGTATCCGCTCACGAGGGCGGCGTCGACATCGCCAACGCACCTCCTCACCTGGAGTGCCGATCTGGCCAAGGACGCCGCCGTGGTCTTTTGGCCATAGTCCTCCATGGTGTCCCTCATCAAAATGGGTATGAGAAGATTCCCCGTGAAGTTGTGCTTCATGCCTAGCCGGGGCCGCGCATCACAGGGTATCCGAACGGAGAAGTGTGTCTCGGGGGGAGGCGCAGGGCTGAACCAGCCCGCCCTCGGAACCGGCTGCTTTTGGCTCTGGACATAGGTTCTGCCCACTAGGGCGACGAGAAGGTCGTTGGTGCTCAGGCGAGCGACGTGCGCTGGCAGATGCTCCTGGGACGATTTCTGCAGGCTGTCGAGAGTCTGCTGGGTAATGTGGAAGAGGTGGGCTTGACCGGGGGGCGACAGACTGCCCAGCTTGCCGAGCAGGCGTCCCAGGTGGACGGGCGAGAGCCAAGTCATGGCGTCGCAGAGGAAATTGGCCGTCGCGTAGATGGCGTTGGATACGGGATCGAGAGGTCTTTTACGCGCCGTCAGGTACTCTTGGATGCAGGCCCGGTCGTGGCAGTACTCTGTGCCGGGGTTTGGCAACGACTGGGAAGCAGCGCAGCGCATGTTGGAAGCCCATTCTTTGACAAAGGCAAAGTAGCCCGCGCCGTCAAAGACGTAGTGCGGACAATTGACGAAGAGGATGAGGCCCGTGTTGTCGCGGAGACGCACCACGTGAACGTTGAGCAGCTTGATGTCGCCGGTGGTGTCGTGCGGCATGGCAAACGGCTTTACGGTCGCGACGCCCTCGGGCCATGACTTCCACGAGAAGTTTGCGGCTTCAAGAGTCGCAAAAGAAACGTTGCTGTCGTTTGGCAGGATGGTTTCGCGGAAGTCTGGACAGTTGATGTGCGATGGATCAAGGTCGATTTGCAGCTTGCATCTTGCGGTAGCCTTGATGTGGCCAAGAAGGATCGGGAAGGACTCGAGCGTTTGTGCCAGTGACTGTTTCAAGAGGGTAGTGGGCATGAATTCCTTTTGCTTTCCATCTTGGCCCTTGTTCCCGTAGAAGAATGCATATGGGATGTTGGAAAAAGATCCCTGCATATCGAACGCGGACAGGGAGAACGTTTGAGCCCGCAAGGGCTGCTTGATAAAATCTTCCATGGTGCATGAACGTCAAGAGATGCTCGAGCGTTGGGTTAATTATCGAGCTCACTCCATGCTGGTTACAAAAGGAGTTCCTAGATGCTGCATCAAAATGGCGACTTTAGCCTTTGCTGGTCACTCGAGAGGCTGCGGCCAGGTTGCTGGGCGCACATGCACGCGTTGGTTGGACTGGATAGTGGGATGGGATGCTAGCACGGTCTGGTGTCAGTATGTGCGGCCACTTTCTTTTCTTTTTTCCTTTCCTCCGCAAGGCGTGAAATAACACGGAATAATGCGCGTATACATCAGCGGGCAAATACAATATTCTTTGTCACAAGCCAGCACTGCTAAGAGACCCGTGCTTGTTGTGCTCACCCCGCCGTTGCCGAAGATGTCAAGAATACCGCCAGCTGAAGGGCAGATGGGGGGTCTGGTAGATGGGGCACGGATCTGTGGAGATGGACGGCGACCCACATGACCGGGCAGCTGAAAGCTTGCATATGTAGCTTTTCCCGAAAAGGCAGGCGTGGACCCCCAGGTGCCGTCTTGGCGATATTCGGGCTAGTGTTCCGAAACCCCTGCATGTGCCTACTCCGTACCTTGTCAAGGGTCAACGGTTTTTGACCAAGAATTCCTCCGCGCTCGGATAAGCAGAACCCTCCTCTTGGCGTGGAGCCGTGTCTAGTTTGGTCAAGTTGCATAATACATGTCCAGTTCACAGGCGTCGAGTACAAGGTCCGATTGGTATTGGCACATCTGTGGTGTATGCACTGCCGATTCTTGCCACGGCATGCCATGCAACATGAACACCAGTTGACCCAATTCCAGCCCGTCTCATGACGCTATTCGCAAAAAGAACACCTCTTTCGTCCATGACCCTCCACTTCATGCCGCAACAACAGAGTCCATGATGAACATATTGTCGAAATTCACGTCCTCCAAGGCGGTCGACTCAGGACAAGGACCCTATGATGAAGAGGTCGACGTCCTCATCGTCGGCGCTGGAGCTGCCGGCCTGACCGCTGCTCTGCGTACGCGCTTCCACAGCCTGCAACCGCTCCTCGTCGACAAGAACGACAAGCTCGGCGGCAGCTCTGCCTACTCGGGTGCCGGGCTATGGATACCACAAAACCCTCTTGCCGAGGCTGCAGGCATTCGTGACAACAAGCAAGATGCCTTGAAATACATGGAGGCTGTCATAGGTCATGATGCCGGCCCAGCCTCGTCACCAAGTCGGAAGCTCGCCTACCTCGACCAAGGCCCGCACATGGTTCGCTTCTTGCAGACGCTGGGCTTCAACTGGCGCCTGAGCCGCGGCTGTCCAGACTACTATCCCACGGCACCGGGTGCGATGCCGCACTTTGGCAGGACCATTGAACCAGGCGTCTTTGACCTGAATCGCATCGACAAGTGGCAGTCGCTGCTACGGGCGCGCCCGCGACAGCCACCGCCCCTCTTCACAGACGAGGCAAGCAGTGTCACGAGGCTGGGATCGTCCTTCAGAGACTTTGGCAAGGCCATGAGCGTCATGTGTCGCGGCATCTGGCTCAAGCTGCGCGGCCAGGCACCTGCGACCATGGGACAGTCGCTCGTCGGACAGCTTCTCTACCTGGGACAACAATCACAGGTGCCCATCTGGCGAAACGCGCGCCTGGTGGACATTATACAAGCGCCGGATGGGACAGTGGTTGGCGCAAGCGTGCAGCAGACAAACAGCGACGGTGGGCATCCTGAACTCCGCAGGATTCATGCCCGGCGCGGCGTATTGCTCTGCGCGGGTGGCTTCGCGCATAACAAGGAAATGAGGGACAGATATGGCCCGGCGCCAGCAAGCACCGAATGGACGAGCGTGCCCGAGGGAGACACGGGCGACGCGATCCAAGCCGGTATAAAGCTGGGGGCGGCAACGGCCCTCATGGACGAGGCCTGGTGGGGTCCAACAATTCTCGACCCTGTTCTAGGGAGATATTTCTTTGCCCTTCAGGAACGTGCTCGTCCCTATAGCATTATTATCGACTCGACTGGGTCACGGTTCATGAACGAGTCCGCGCCATACGTAGACTGTGGGCATAATCAATATAGGCGCAACCAGGAGGTCAAGGCTATTCCAGGCTGGCTGATCCTTGATACAAACCACCGCAAGAAGTACTCGCTTGGGTCTCTTATGCCTCGACAGGAAGCCAAAGTCGGCTTGGAAAACGGATATATTTACCGCGCTAATACCCTAGCCGAGCTAGCCTCCCAGATTGACATTAAACCGTCGGCGCTCGAATCGACCGTGGCTCGGTTTAACGGCATGGCGAAAGATGGCGTGGATGCGGATTTTGGCCGCGGCGGCAACGTTTTCGATAACTACTTTGGAGATCCAAAGGTTCAGCCCAATCCTAACCTAGGACCCATTGGTGCGCCGCCATTTTACGCGGTTCCTATTGTGCCCGGCGATTTAGGTACTAAAGGTGGACTCGTGACGGATGAACATGCCCGGGTCTTACGAAGCGACGGGTCTGTGATCAAGGGCTTATATGCGACTGGAAATACCACGGCGAGTATTATGGGCAGGACATATCCCGGGGCTGGAGCGACGTTAGGTCCTGCGTTAACATTTGCCTACATTGCTGTAAATCACATGGCTGGTTCTATAGCCTTGTAGCGTTGGTAGTGTAAAGACATTTGACTTCTTATTTCGCATCGTTCAAGCGCTCTATATTTCACGCCACAATATTTCGTGTCCAACCTGGCAAGCTGCAAGGTAGTTTGTCCAAGCACAGCGTTGTTTGGAAATGTTGCACCAGACTTGTTAGTTTCACAATAGCCACTGGTTAATAGCGGCCAACGAACTCTAGTACTTGTAGTGGGTTATTTCTGCGGCCATGTTGGAAGATATATACAGGATACCAGACGCCTTGTTACTAATAAATCACTTCAGCAAAAGACTGGAATCCCCTATTGCCAAGCACCCTACTCATCTGGCACTCTTCCAGCGTCAAATATACAAAAAACGCGTCGCGGCCCATGGCCAGGGACGGCGGCGGCGGCACAATCACAGCCACAGTTCTCGGATATGCTATGGGACTCACAAATACTGGTCTCCCGACGCCAAAATCCACCTCGTAAAACGGCAAACGGCTCTGGTTCGAAAAGGCCTGGCAGATCATCAACGAGTAAAGGATGCGAACCTTGTCGCCCAAAAGCCGAATCGACCTCATTGCGCGCTGTATCAGCTTTTCAATCGTCGCCCCATCGGCCGCCGACGTGGTGCTTCTCGAGAAGCGCGCCACCTCCATGACGCTCGTCTCCGTCATGGGCCGCAGCAGCGTCTCCGACGGTGCCGTGACAAACAAGCCCACGGCGCAGTTTCCCGTATAGCCCTCGGGTACGCCGAGGCGATGTCGAAAGTCACAAGGCACAATGGCGCTGGCCTGTGGTGGTTTTCGCCGAAAAATGCCGCCCTTGGACGACGATGACGAGGCTGACTTCTTTTCTTGCATCGTGCACTGCGCGTATGCTATTGTGAAGATGGCAACGAGCACGTCATTGTAGGATATGCAGTTGGACGGCTTTGACCCTGTTGTCGCCAGATTTTTGACCGCATCGAGCTTGTCACGACGTACTCGGAACAGGTGGCTTCTTGTGCGTCCCGCGGTGAGGTTTCTTTTGAGGATGAGACCCAGCAGCGAAACGACTGTCACCAACAGCATTGACAGAGGCCACATGTACCACGGCAGTGGACGTGGGCGAGCGTCTTGCGAGAGCTTCTCATACATGACACTTCGGCGGCAGAGGAGGGCGGCAGACGTCTGCGGCGGAGGAGACGGCGAAGCGGTGGCGGAAACTACCACATGATTGCGTCGGCGGCAGCAATCTGCCCAATGCCTCATGAAGGCGACGGCGCCCTTGGCATCGACAACAGCGTGTGCGATGCGAAGGACGATGGCGACGCCGCTGTTGTCAGCCAAGCGAGCGACGTGAACGCGCACAAGCTTGGATGCATCGCCGGCGGTGCGTGCAATTTGCGGTTCCGCAATTCGTATGCCCTCGGGCCAAAGACGTCGATGAAAACCCTCTGCCTTCAAGGTGCCGAAGCTCAGGGCAGCAGTCTCAGATACCTCCCAGCTTGGAGGGTTGAGGGCGTCCTTGTCGACAACGACCTTCATGGTGTTTCCCCAACCGTGTTGCAGTCTGCCCAACAGCATGGGAAAGTCGCGCAACGCATCGTAGAGGCTCTGCTTCAGCGATTCTTCTGGCAGCCAGTCGCGCGCGGATTGCGTATTCTCAAAGAAAAACACGTTGGAAATGTACAGGTGACTACTGATGATGTCCAGAGGCGACAAATCAAAATGGGCGCTTTCGATATTCGACCAGGCCTGTTCCATGATGAAGGATGGAGCCGTGTTGGGAATGCAAGCTTTGCCCATGCCACGGCCCATGACGGGACTGTTTCTTGGTGTACAATTGCTGCCATGGTATTTTTCAGACCTCTGAGAATTTTTTTAAATTTTTTTTTTTCTTTGCCCCCTCCTTGTAAACAACGCCGGATCATGGGAGTTTCCCCAAGAGCAATGTGGATAAGCGTAAGGGACCAGGCGGGGTATCGACCAAAAGTTCCTGACCACTCCTCTAGGCGCAAGCTCATGTCAATTGGAAAAAGAAGCTTCGCTCTCCAGTTTTGCTACCGGCCGAATGAAGAGTGCCGTCTTACGTCCAACGGCCGAAGAACAAGACACATTGACCCCTTGACCCTTGCAAGTGGCTTGGGGCGTGCTTTGCCGCACGAGATTCAGCTGGGTGGGGGATGCCGCACGAGGGGCCAGCCTCGTCAATCGTAAAAGGCATTGACAACGATTGACTAGGCAAGTGTCTGGTGTTGTATTGCACAATCGCAGATTGAAGCGTCGCATTGCTGTTGGTCATGGAAACCAGATACGGTGAGCCATGTTCAATTTCCCCGGCCATGATTCCGCGACTACCCGAGAGCTTGCTATCTCGTCTGGTAGTCTCACGCCAGGGCGTGCGTGCAACATTTGGAGTAACGACGGGGAAGACAGTCGAGTCAATGCAACTTGGCCAGACGAGTTGAGCACCAGCAGCGGCATTGAACACAGTCCCATGCCGTGATTCGGGGACCGCCAGACACACAGCTTGCTCAGGTCATTGATGGGGTGACCGACCAGCCTCGAGTCCAACACGCCAACCCGCCCTCTGAGTTCGTGTGGTGAAGAGAAGAGCATCCATCATGCCTCTGCAAGACAAGCTTCGCCTGGTTCAAGATGACGGCTTCCGCTTGATCCTTACGCTGAGCTTTCTGTGGATTCTGGCAAAGCTCCTATACGCATTCACTCTATCGCCCCTCCGATCTATTCCTGGCCCCAAGGTCGCGAGAATCACGGCCTTGCGAGCCATTCGCAACCGGTTGCCCAAAAATGTCATCCGCTATGCCCTTGACGACTTTCACACCTACGGGGACATTTACATTTCCAAGCCCGACACCATCACCCTCGGCAATCCAGTCCATGCTCGCGCTGTCCTTGGCGCCCTGGACTCTCGCAAGATGGACATCTACAAGAGCCTCAGCGACCCCGTGATGAAAAATCTCGTCACGTTCAGCGAGCCTCGTCTGGCCAGCCAGCGCCGCAGGCAGATTGGGCCCTACCTCAACAGTCCCAGCTACCTCGCGAGAATGGAGCAACTAGTCCTACAGTACGGCGCCGTCTCGATGATGCACAAGTGGAATGAGCAGCTAGATTCAGCAGCGTCAGGCGACAATGATGGGGACAGGGATACGAGGACAATAGAATTAAATTACCGGAATGACACGCAGCTAGCGACCTTCAACATCATGAGCGCCCTGGCGTTTGGGCGCGTCGACAAAGCCACCTCGGACAGCAGCACCGTGGTTGACTGGATCGCCGCCACGGCCGTGTACATTGGCATCAGCATCAACTTCCGGATCCTGCTGCGCTTTCCACTATCTCTGCTGGTGCGGCCGTGGCTGCGCAAATACGACGACTTTGTCGGATACGCGCGCGAGTCGGTGCGGCAGCGCAAAGAGCTGCTCGACAAGAACCCAGACGACAAGACGCCCGCAGACATGCTCCAGGCCTTCATCGACGCCGAGGACCCGGACTCGAAGATTAAAATGAGCCCGCTCGAGGTCCAGGCCGAAAGCGTGGGAATGCAGCTGGCCGGGAGCGAGACAACGTCGGCGTCGCTGACGTGGGTGTTCCATCTCCTCACGCTGTATCCAGACGTGCTCGACCGAGCCGTTGGCCAAGTGCGCTCGCGGTTCGGCGCCGACCATCTCATATCGTATACCGATTGCAAACAGCACTTGCCGTACCTCGAGGCTCTTGTGTACGAGACGTTTCGTTTTGCGCCCATCACGTCGGGTTTCATGCCTCGCATGTGCAGCAAGGACATGTCCTTGCAGGGCTACCGTGTGCCGGCGGGAACGCACATCGCCTTCAACCTCATGGCCATGAACAACCACCCGGACGTGTGGGAGCAGCCGGATCGTTTCTTGCCCGAGCGATTTTTGGGAAACGAAGATGCCAAGCGGAATATTTTTGCCTTTTCGTACGGGCCGAGGAGCTGTATTGGGAGGAACTTGGCCTGGATGGAAATTATGACGATTCTCGCCAACGTGATGAATACGTTTGATATCCGCCTACCAGAGGATTCCATGTACGGTCCGCACAATGTGGATGGAAACGGCACGCCCGTCATGATGCCCTCGCATTGTCACATTGTGTTTGCGCCGCAGCGGCCGGACAGGGATTGCAGGTTGCTGGTGTCGAGGAGACCGCCGCCGAAGGAGGCATGAGGTTAGACTGCTGGTATAAAAACGTAATTTCGTATGGCATGAATCATGCTGGAGTCGTGTTTGAATTCAATGTTGCTATCCACATATGCTCCTTGGTGGCACTATTCGCTACAGCTCTATTTTAATCACGAGAATTTTTTACATTTTGCAATTTTTTTTTTTGAAAAGCTCGTCGTCACTTCCCCTCACGACTTAGACCCCTGTTACTCTGGCAGAAAGCCCGCATGGATCTTTTGTCCCTCGGTAGCGTCCAAGTAGACGACCTTTCCGAACCTATCACGGTCATCTATGCACTGCAGCGCGGCCTCGGCTACCTGCTCCGGCTGCAGCCTCGCCAACCCCATGGCGCGCATCTCCTCTTCGGGCGTGTACCCGGGCCCAGACTTGTCCGTCGGCACGCGCATCATGGTGTTCTTGTCAAAGGCGGTCGCAATGGCCGTGGGCGCAACGGCATTGACGCGGATCCGGGGGCCAAACGAGCGGCAAGCAAACGTAAATTGTGCGGCTCCCGCCTTCGCGGCGCCATAGGCAGCGATGCTTGCATACGTCTTGAAAGACGACGAAGAAGTAATGTTGACGACGTTGGCGTCCTGGATGGTGTCTGCGTGGCTCTCCCAGAAGCGGATGGCCTGGTGCGTCGCGTAGACGGTGGCCGTCAGGTTGATGGCGATGGTGTCGCTGATTTGCTGGGCGTCGATGGCCAGAAACGGCGCGCGCAGGAAGCCCGCGTTGTTGACGAGGACAGAGAAGCCCGAGAACTTGTCCGTGGTGAGCTGGAAGAGGCGGTCGATGTCGTCGGTTTTGGCGAGATCGCAGGGGATGAAGTGGGCGACTTGCTTGCCGAGCGAGGCGTTGATGTCGACGACGGCCTGCTCGCCCGCGGCGACGTCAATGTCGCTCAGGACAACTTGGTAATTGCGCGCCGCGAGGAGCTTGGCCACGGCGAGGCCGACGCCCTGGGCGGCGCCAGTGACTACAGCGACTTGAGGCGATGAGGACATGGATGCAGTCATTAGATCGTGTGCGACAGTGGAAGTGGTCAACAGTGGTTCTAGAGCAAAAAGACCCAGACTCAAAGATTGACAGAAGACAAAGAAGCTCCAGAAGGCCAAACAGAGGACGCAATACTTCAAAGGTCAAGTCAAGCAAGTCAATGCTAACAGACTGCACATGTGTCGGGGTGACCAGAAGGCCTGGTGTCTACAAGGGTCTGGTTCAATGGCTCCGATATACTGTCAAGTGCTTGGTAGCCCCAGCCACCATCACTTGATGTCCAAGCCGGCAACTCGTTCCTTATCGTGGGGCAAAGCCTGGTCTGGTGTTGTTGTATTTCCCCGTGCAAGGCGTAATCAGCATGCACCATCCGAGGTGACGTCCAGATGTCCAGATGTCCACTTTTCGTTAGTCCAGCGGCAAAGTTAGAAACCACATGCAGCTTCAATGTTAGCATGCTCGAGATGAATGCTACGCTGACCGCATACGTGTGGGGAAGGTGGGGCGGTTCGACCCGGGGCCAGGAGCCGGCCCAGATGCAAGAGTGGGGCCGCCGACGCAAAAGCCCCCAGTGTCTGCATTGGGAAGCTCGTCGTGGGCGTGCACGTAGCACACATTTTTGGTGTGGTCGTGGCCTTTCTCATTGCCCGGTGCTCAAGGACGCCAATTTGAAGACCGAGATAAACGGTGCCAACGGAATGGATAGGCGACAAGGGCGGGATGGAGTATTTGTTCTATTGCAGTCCGTGTTGCTCAACGACAGAGACAAGGCCCGGAGCCCACGATTCACGCCATGACATGTTATATGCCCAATTTTCTCGCCCATTCCCTTTTTACACTCGTCCTCTTTTATTCAGCCGCATGCTTCCCTTGGAGGCTGGATAACGTACTGGTTTCGTTGCAAAGGCGTATCCGAGGCCTGATTTTCTCAGTCTTGTTGGGAGTCAACATTGTCACTTATTTTCGCAATACTCAATAAACTTGAGAGGAACAGACATCCCTTGAAACAACAACAACAAAAACACATCCCCCACATCTGCCTCAACTATGCCGTCGACGACGCCCAGCAACAGTGTTGTCGGGTTGTCCGACCACAGAGACACCAAGGCCGCTGCAGAATACAAAACAGACTTGTCAAGGTGGCGGCTCAATGTTGAACTGGGTCGCCACATGTGGGAGTACGTGGCGGATGACCAAGACGACAACAGCAATACACACCAAGGCAATGCCTTGCACAACAAGCAAAGTAGCCGTCCGCAGAGCTTCCTTGAGCAGTACTGGCTGGGCCGGGACTACTCGCTTCCCAAGATGCCAAGGCCAGCGAGGCCAAGCGAGGCCCTAGATAACGGCTGGGAATTCTTCAAGCGGCTGCAGACAGAGGATGGACATTGGGGATGCAATGATGACGGACCGCTCTTTGTCACCAGCGGCATCGTCATCTCTTCATACATCATTGGCATCCCCTTCCCGGAGCCCATGAAGCACGAGATGATCCGCTACGTTTTAAACTTTGCCAACAACGAAGGCGGCTGGGGTCTTTGGATCAATAGTCCATCGACCGTCTTCGGCACGGCCATGAACTACGTGATGCTTCGAATCCTCGGCCTGCCACCACACCACCCAGTACTTCAGAATGCCCGTGCCGCACTGCACCGTATGGGAACTGCCAAAGCCCTCCCAACCTGGGGCAAGTTCTGGATGTGCGCTCTCGGGGTCTACGAGTGGGATGGCATGCTGCCGCTGATCCCAGAGCCGCTTCTGGCCCCGAGTTTCCTGCCCCTCAACCCCGGAAACTGGTGGGTGCATGTACGCAACGTCTACGTGAGCATGAGCTATCTCTTTGGCCATCGCTTCAGGATGCAGCCCACAGCCTTGTCCGAGGAGCTGCGCCATGAGCTGTACGACGTTCCCTACGAGAGCATAGACTGGTTTGCGCAAAGGGCCAACGTCAGCCCCCACGACCGCCTGGCTCCGGAGACGCTGCTGCAAAAGGGGCTGTCCAAGGCGCTGTGCGCCTACGAGTACTGCAAGATTCCGCTGATGCGGAGAATTGCGCTCAACGAGGCCTTGTTCCAGGTCGAAGCCGAGGTGCACAACACAAACTACCTGTGCATTGCTCCCGTAAGCTTCGCCTCCAACATGCTGGTGCTGTTCCACGCCCACGGGCGCGACAGCCACTGGATATCAGGCATGAGCCAGCGCATCATCGACCCCATGTGGATGTGCAGAGAGGGCATGGCCGCGTCCGGCACCAACGGCACCTCTCTCTGGGACACCGTCTTCACGGTGCAAGCGGCGCTCGACAGCGGTCTGGCCCAGCGGCCCGAGAACCGCGATATCATGACCAGGGCGCTCGAGTTCATCGAAGCCTCGCAGATCCGAGAGAACCCCATGGGGGCGGCGCACAGCTATCGCCAGCCGACCAAGGGTTCATGGCCCTTTAGCACGCGCGACCAAGCCTACGCCGTGTCGGACACGACGGCCGAGACGGTCCGCTGCGTCATCCAGCTGCAACAATCTGGTGCCGCGCCGCGCCTCATCTCGGACGACAGGATATTCGAAGCCGTCGACTTGATTCTGGGCATGCAGAACAGGGGCGGCGGCTACTCGGCCTTTGAGCCCATCCGGGCGCCCAAGGCCCTCGAGCGCCTCAACATCACGGAGCTTTACGAAAACGTCATGACGGACAACCTGTTTCCAGAGTGCTCCGCCTCGGTGCTCATGTGTCTGCAGACGGTCCACAAGGCCTACGCCGAGTACAGACCGCTCGACGTGCAGAGATGCATGCGCGGCTGCGTCAAGTATCTCCTCGCATCGCAGTTCCCAGAGGGCGGCTGGATCGGCTCCTGGGGCATCTGCTTCACCTATGCCACCATGTTTGCCCTGCAGGGCCTGGAGAGCGCCGGGCTGAGCGAGGGCAGTCACACAGCTTGCCTGCGCGGCTGCGAGTTCCTGCTCGCTCATCAGAATCCCGACGGCGGCTGGGGCGAGGACCTCGAGAGCATCAGGCTCAAGCGGTACGTCCAAGACGCAACAGGCAGCCAGGTGACGTGTACGGCCTACGCCGTCACGGGACTCGTTGCCGCCCGGTGCTCAAACAGGGACGCTATTAAGAAGGGCATAGCGTGGCTAGTCAGACAGCAGAAGGACACGGGTGAGTGGACGCAGACGGCGCTCGAGGGCATCTTTGCCAGTCCCGGTGGTATGAGATATCCCAACTACAAGTTTCACTTCACCCTGGGCGCTCTGGGCAAGTACATTGATTTGTATGGCGATGAGAGCTGCGAATTGCAGAAACAGTAGAATCAACGGTCCTGGGGAGGACGACTTTTTTTGCCATGTTCAAGATTCGGGCCCGTTGGCTGGCTCCGCCATGGGAATTGCTTCAATGAGCGAATAGATGTGATGCGGCATGGTTTCGTTGGCCTACATGTTGCCAGAGTTTTCAGTTGTGCATGGTTACCAGGGTTCTGCGCGTTTGCTTTCCCTTATCAGCCCCAATATAAAACCAGCGTCATGATTGTGCTTCTACGTCTCTCTGTTGAGTATGGAATGGTCCAAATCCATGGTTGTAGTGACACCCCTGAATCGAGCTGGTACGTTGCCAGAATCGGCCATCACCAGCGCCGGTGATAGCCGCGGAGCGTCTCGACACATTGACTCGATGCCATATAATGAGCACATGCAGCTAGTCTAGCCTTGTTTTGTCTGCCATGGCGGGCACTACATATGTACTGCACGAGTTGTGCCGTCAAGCCGATGCCAGCTACGACAAACGGCCTCGGGAGTCTAGTCCAGGGCCAAGATCCCCACATGCTCAAGTCTGGCTGCCCGTTGGACAATAAGCGACGGGGATATCATTCGGCCGAGCGGGACCGTTGCTTATTGTCAGCCTTGTCAGTGGCTGTCGTTTGACGATGCGCCATCGTTTTTTTGTCTTTACATGTCAACTAGCAACATTGCATTGAAACTGCATGTGGTCAATATAACACCACACCCCTTATCACCCCGACCTCCAAATCCACCCCACCCCCACCATTGGAAACAAACAGCCGCACTTGAGCGACGAACTACCGGACCAAGGGATCAATTGATGTGACCCTGCATGAATCAAGGCAGGTAGATACGCGCTAAAAATTTCTTGATTGTGGCTTGCAGCGGACTACAATGTTAAGTCTCCACAAGATAATATTGTTCGTCATGGGCTGTTGCTGTTGCCGTTGCGTCAGTCTACGGGAGACACATCGCAGGTAGTTTATGCACATCGTCTTATGTGGCTGCCATCTAACTCTTTCAATTTCCCCAACCAGTTTGAAGACGAGGTACAAGGAAGCTGCAAAATTGGACTCGGTCAACTTTACCGTGAGCTATTCGGCAAACACAAATTTCCGTCACAGCCAGTTGACAGCCGTTGTAGCTTGACACTCGACTACCATACAAGACCAGGAAAGTTTCTTTCCTTCACTGGTTGGCATTGTCAATCAACGTAAAAGGAACCTAGAAAAAAAAAAGAGGGAAAGAAAGACAAAAAGAAAAAAAATGTCTGGCACCTTCTTCTTACCCTCATCTCTAGCAGAGCTGGGCTGGATCCGGCTGCTATGCCTTTGGGCCATAGTCACCTTCCTTTGCAAAGTCACGTACCGGCTGTTCCTGTCACCGCTGCGCACAATCCCCGGGTCTCCTCTATCGCGCATCTTCAGTTCTTACTCGGTGGTCAAGCGGGTTGTAGCGCAGGGAGCGAAATCGGTGCGAGATGACTACGAGGCGTACGGCGATATTTACGTCAACAAGCCCAATGGCGTGAGCATCAGCAACCCAAAGGACATCAAGATGGTGCTCACGACGTACGAGTTTCGCAAAACCGACATCTACCAGATGCTGGATATCCACGACCAGCCGAGCATCTTTACCAATCGCGACCCCAAACAGGCCAGCCAGCGTCGACGTCAAATCGGGCCTTATCTCAATCACACCTATCTCAGCCGCATGGAACCCTTGATTCTCAAATATAGCATCATGGCCATCAAGCAGAAATGGGATCGTCTCCTCGACGAAGCTGAGGCGAAAAACACCAAGATTGGAGGCGTCGCGTCCTCGGTCACGGTCAACTTTCGCAACGACACACAGTATGCCACGTTTGACACGATTGGTGCGCTGGCGTTTGGGCGCGAGTTCAAGGCTCTGGAGACGGACGACGCGACTATTATCCGATGGATCGAAGCCACTGGATTCTATCTCGGCATGACGAAAAACTTTCCTTTTCTGCTGTTCTGGCCGTTGGACAAGCTGATTCAGAAGAAGAAGGACATGTTTGAGAGTTTTGTGCAGTACAGCAAGGAGTCGGTGCTCCAGAGACGGCAGCAATTAAACAGCAGCAGCAGCAGCCACCACGACAAGGAAAAGCCAGTTGATCTGCTACAGGCGCTGATGGATGCCGAGGATCCAGAGGCGGAAACAAAGGTGCGCATGACGCCCGACGAGGTCAGCACGGAGAGCATCGCCATGCAGCTGGCCGGAAGCGAGTCGACATCCTTCGTCACATCGTGGGTGATTCACCTCCTAACGCTGTATCCCGCGTACATGAAGCGCGCCGTGGACGAGGTCCGAAGCCAGTTCCCGGCATCGCACATGGTTGGGTTCGACGAGTGCAGGAAACTCCTCCCCTTTCTCGAGGCCTGCATCTACGAGACGCTGCGCTACTCACCCATCACGTCTGGCTTCATGCCGCGCGTCAACCCGGTCAACGGCGTGACCATCCAAGGCCACTACATCCCGGCCGGTACCGAGGTCGCCATCAATCTGCACGGGGCCCATGTGCACAAGGACGTCTGGGACCGGCCGTACGCGTACGACCCGACGCGGTTTCTCGACAATGACGAGGCTAAGCGGAACGTGTTTGCCTTTTCCTACGGGCATCGTAACTGCATCGGCAGGAACTTGGCGTGGGTGGAAATGATGGTCATTTTGGCCAATCTGCTCAAGGACTACGATTTGACGCTGCCAGAGGACAGCGTGTGCGGGCCGCATAATGTCGATGAGTTTGGACGTCCGCGCATCATGCCTACGAGGAGTACCCTTTTTACTACGCCCAAGTACCCGGAGAGGGATTGCAGAATTGTAGTTGGCAGGGCACCAGCACGGAATGCGTAGGCAGAAGAGTCTGATTTTGTGTTGATGCCAAGTTGTACAGTAGAGAGTCGCAAATATTCAACCAGACCCTTTCACATATACATCTAAATATGTATCCCTGAACCCTAACCCTTTTATGGCATTGTGTTGCATTAAATTATCCTAATTAGGCTAGCCGGTCTCGCGGTACAAAGATGAGGTCAAATAATTATAGCCACTACAGTACTAGTTTGTTGTGCTTGGATCTTTAGCCCCGAGGACGGAATTGTCAGTCTGCATTATCAAGCTTACTCGGCCGGTGAGGTCAAGTCAAGTCAGCTTGCATCAAATCGAATCGCCGGAATATGAATGGCCGCTTTTCGGCCAAGCTGAGCGTTTGGCCCCACCATCTTCTCCTTCCCCTGCCGAGAGCTTGCCGCCAAGCAGGGGTTTCGGCTAAGAGAGGGGCACCTGCGGCCGATAAGGACCCCGCATGGTCCGTGCGTCTGATGAGGGGCAACATTGAACAGGTAATATTGTGGGAATGCCGGCCAAACTTGAACCCCGGCGGCGAAATTATTTATCGGCATGTGAACAAGAACTTTGCTCACCCATGCAATGGGGTGTGTGTAGGGTGTGTGAACATACAAGTCCAAGACGAAAATAAAAGCACCATACCATTTGGCCCTATGAGAACCCTCTTAGACGGCAAGTTTCCCTTTTGAGTTTGGCGTCTTCCTTTCTTCTCTTCTTGTGACGCTCTCGTTTTGTTTTTCTATCTTTGCGCCATCTAATCATCTCAGAGCTGGCAGAACAGGCAAACGAGGGAGAGACAAGTTGAGCTCACAACATGTCATCGCGTCTTGGTACATCCATGGGCCTGGAGGTGCTTCTACTCAGGCTCCAGGGTACCTGCAACGAGCAGCCCCTTCTCGTGGCATCGTCTTTGGTGGCCGGCCTCGCCATCACCTGGCTCGCCTGGCGTCTGGTCTGGGCTCTGCTACTGTCTCCGTTGCGAAAAGTACCGGGCCCTTTTTTGGCACGCCTCACTTCCAATCGCGGCGACATCAATAACTTCTCCGGTGCTGTTGCGCTGCAGGCCCAGAAAGACACGGCCCGATACGGTCCCGTATATGTTTTCAAACCCAATGCTGTTTGCATTTCGCACCCGGACGATGTTCGTGCCGTTCTGGGGTCAGACGACTTCTGCAAGGCCGAGTTCTTCGACATTTTCAACGATGGCAGAGTCCAGAATATCGTGTCGCAGCGAGACCCGGCCCTGGCTCGCATGCGCAGGCGGCAGATTGGACCTTTTCTCAACTATGGATATCTCACCCGTATGGAGCCCGTCATTCAACGCCATGGCTATCTGGCCATCCGCTCCAAGTGGGATCGCCGTATCATGGAGACCAAGACGGACAAAGACGAGCCAGTCGAGGTCAACTACCGCCACGACACGCAGCTGGCCACCTTTGACATCATGAGCGCGCTGGCCTTTGGCAGAGATCCCGATTCCATATCCAAGGGCTCATCCTCCATCAGCGAGTCGGCGGCGGTCATCATGGACATTCTCGACTACTCGCTCGTGCTGGGTCTGCTGTCCCTGTTGCCCTTCTCTCTCATCATGCGACCATGGAAGACCATGTACCGTGAGCTTGCCGCCTACAGCAAGACTTCTGCCCAGATGCGCAAGGAGCACCTCGCCAACGGCGGTGAGCCCCCGGCCGACATGCTTCAAGCCTTTATCGAAGCCGAGGACCCGGATTCCAAGATCAAAATGACCCCCTCCGAGATCCAGGCCGAGTGCATCATGATGATGCTCGCCGGCAGCGAGACGACATCGTCCGCCATCATGTGGACTATTCATTTATTGCTTCTGCACCCGGACATGCTGAAGCGCGTGACCGAGGAGATCCGCAGCGCCTTTGGACCCCGTCACTTGATTTCCCACAAGGACGTCTTGACAAAATTGCCCTTTTTTGAGGCCTGCGTGTACGAATCACTGCGCGTGTCGCCCACGACCGCCGGTCTGACACCCAGAGTGTCGCACAAACGAGGCATCGTGCTGCACGGAGGCTATTACATCCCACCTGGCACGGAGCTCTATGTGAATCTGCGGTCCGTCAATATGGATGACGAGTTTTGGCACGAGCCGCAGCGCTTCAGGCCCGATCGATTCGTCAACTGCGACGCGGCCAAGAAAAACCTCTTCACCTTCTCCTATGGTCCTCGTAACTGCATCGGAAGAAATCTGGCGTGGGTGGAAATGCTGACCATTACGGCGAATATTTTCAAAGATTATGACCTTGCCTTGACTCCGGACAGCAGGTACGGGCCAGACAATGTGGATGAGAATGGTGTTCCGCACTTGTTGCCGGCAAAGTGCTTTATTGCGTCGTTTCCGTCCAAGCCAGATCGCGATTGTCGCATGTTGATATCACGACCGGCACTGGGCTAGTCTTGACATGTGTATTCAATACCTTTTTCTGTAGTTGTATTTGAGATACGCACTATCATGAGGTTATTTATCCTGAATTGCCATGAAGTCCAAGACGGCCTCAACAGGCACTCGTTTGTCCTTGTGGCAAGTTCAGAATGTGGGACACGGGTAACTGAGAGGTCGTGTGCCTATGCTTGCCTACAACAGGATCAATCACCTGCTAATTCTGCCACCAGAGTCGAGGTTCCTTGCGGACTTGCAAGGGTAACAGGCTATCTTGTTGTTACATGCACCGGCGTGGCAGCTCTACACCCTACTCAACCCGAGCTATGCATCACCACCGCGAGTGCTATCGGTGATTTGGCGGCTGGACTGGCTGCCTTTATGTTGACAGACCTGCAGACCGATTCAGACATGGGGATGTCTGCAAGATTGCGTACGCCTATCACTATCCCACTAACCGAATCCTGTCACCAAGACGAGCGCTTGCATGATGAGGAGCTCGGCGACCTTGGCGAATAGATATAAAATAACTTGTAGCTTTTACTCTAGCTGCATATATTATTGAAGCTAGCTTCTCGCTTTAAACAAAAGAATAATGTCATCCTTTTCACTTATTACCTCGTAGCTACCGGGTGCCAATAATCAGTTTCTCCATTACTTCCCCAAAGCTCTGTCTCATCTTCTGGGCTTCTTCCTGGCTTATACTGCCGGACCAATATCCAATACAGGCGTGGATTACATCATGGCCACTCGATCCAGATTTTACTTGGACGCCGAGAGTGATGTCCCACTCATTCGGATCATGTCCCCAGAATTGCTCCAACTGAATCCCGCCATCCCTTAATCTGTTATCATTGCCCACTCGTGCCACTCGCGAATCAAGATATTGAAGGCTCATAACCGAGCTCCATACCGGTAGAACTAATCTAATTAAGCCATGCTGGTGTGTAAGCGACTCCAAAAAATCATCTTGTGCTCTTGACAACATGTCAGCGAGGCTGCCTTTGCTTCTGTCAATTCGGCATAGTATCATATTTACGAGGGGACCAACTATATCGCCTACGCCCTCGATGGGGCCGTCGCGATTTGCCGTCATATATCCAAACAGTGCATCGTCCCGTCCTGTATGCGCAGACAAGACAAGGCCCCAGACAACCTGAAAGAAGGTAGCCATGGTGACACCGTGTTCGAGGCAAGTATTTCGAATCCTTTTCACAGTGTTGACGCATATATCTACATCAAATACTTTGTGTCTTGGCAGCTGCTCTTTTGGCTGGCATTGGGGACGCCTGTATCCCGCGTACAAACTTCTGCCAGTAGTCGGATGACTTGGCTGTTATTTGCGCGTTTTGCCAAGAGAAAAAGCTGCTGAATGCAGGTCCTGGGCCTTCTTTCAGCTGTCCTTGGTACGCTTATTGCACATCACGAAGTATGAGAGCTGTAGAGACGCCATCATTCAGAGCGTGGCTCATCTCCAATTTGCATGCTTTGTGAGCCCCATCATTACTTGTGAAGATGGTAAGCTGTGTGCCTGAGACAGCCCTTGCTTATGACCGACTTCGGGCCTCGTGACCGTTGCCTTTGTTGTTGTGTAACCTTTGTTGGCCCAACGCCCTTTGTTGTGTGCCAACCGTGTAACAGGTAATGACGGGCACATTGGCCGTATAATGTGCGAGCACTACCTATTCATGGAAGCCTGCCCGTAAATCACTAGGTTAAAAAATTGTACGCAGTATTGAGTGTCTGTCGATTACCTGTTGCCACGCTGATTCGAGCTTTGCCGTATTGATATTGTCTCCTGTGATGTGAAAAACGAGCTCGACCTCGTAAATGCCCAGTCCACTCTGCTGAGCCATCAGTAATACCATGTGTTGCTGCAAAAGCGCGCATAGTACAATCTCTTGTACATTTGCCATATCAACTCCCAAATTATCAAGCATCTGTTCCTTTGTCTCCTTCTTCATTGACTTGGCGAATATGCTTTCCAATTCAGATGTGTTCAAGCTGCTCAAGCTTTCATCAGCGACCTTTAGCAAGGAGTGCATAGTTGTAACCCATTCATAAATTCTATTCTGGTGTTGCATCCTCCTGTTGTACTTGAATGTCATCTTTAGTCTCCCACCCGTGACAATGGCGGAAACATCAAATAGGGCAAGGCGGTTCAGCTCAGGGCCGTTGTCAATGATGATCTCATTATCTAACAGTGGAGCATCTGAAAAGAGACCCTCTTTCGACTCGAGTTGTTGGAAGCTTCCAAGGAAGTTGAAAAGAATCTCTATCTGGGTTGAGCGTGTGAAAGTTATCCTTATCAACACGGGGACGTGACCCCAGGAGCTTCATCTGTAACCGGGCCTTCTGTACCTCCCGTATCGTGTTCACAACATTATTATCGACCAACACTACGTGCAGAGGTGTCAAAGTGGTGAACCAGCCAACTGTTCCCGAAGGATCGACATCCTTATCTGCAGACTCGCGGCCATGGCCTTCAGAGAACACGGTAGGGAGTATTGCGTGGTCGGGGAACACAGCTGAAAACGCTTGCAGCAGGGTTGCTACCATAATATCAACAGACTCAGCCGCAGCTGGTGTCGACCTATTACCATATCCACGTAACAGCCTTGCAGTTTCTTCCTCGTCCAGTGAAAAGGATAGTTCTCCTTCGCTACCGTACTTATTGGCCTGATCTGTCATGCCCCAATAGGTGAGATCAAGTGCTTGCATGCCATTCAGGGAGGAATTGAGCCCGTTAGCCTGCATCAAATTTTCTTCAGGCTGCTCTTGTTGTGAATGCAGCCAGGTGTGGAAGGGGAGAGGTTTCTCCAAAGACAGTATGCCAGGCTTGGAGCTGATCAGGAATTCCTCCATGTCACCAAGAATTACCAGCCAGGAAACGACGTCAATTACGAGGTGATGGGCTGAGAGAAGGAGAAGCTGTTCCTGACTGCCATTATTGATGTTAAACAGGTGGGCGGCGAATATAGGGCCTTGGCTTATATCGAAAGCAGAGTTTCGCTCTGCCAGAATCTTGTACAGATTGTTCCGGTCCTCTATCCTCTCAGCCTGAAAAGTAAACGATTCCTCCACCTTATCAGTCACACTCTGCGTTCAATCACCCAGAATCCCGCGGGAGAATCTCGCACAGAGCATTGAGTGACGGCTGATAATGGCATGAATGGCGTCATGGATTCCCAGGGCCTCCATGTTTCGGTTGACATTGTGCAGTATGGTTTGAGTAAAGTGCGATGTAGAAGATCCCGGAGGTGGCCCAGCAGTATCAAAGAACAGGTTTTGAATAGGTGACAGCCTGAATGGCGTATCCAATACTTCAGCTCGAGGGGCATCAATCTCCGTAATCGGGAATGGAGAATCGGACTTGATAGGTGTTGCAGCCTCGGCCATGCCAAACGGGGGTTTCGCCTTCAAGATATCTCTAACGCTCAAGTCGATACCTGCTGCTCTTGCCTTGATTCAGAGCTGCATCGCAGTAATTGAATCGCCACCAAGTCCAAAGAAGCAACGGTTCATGGGAACGGCTGGAATGCCGAGGACTTGGCTGGCCAGAGTTCGAATAACTGTGGCCTGACCTGACGCAGCCACCGCAGACTCTACTTTCGTATCATACTCGCTGGAGTCTAGTAGCAGGTCTTGATAAGCCTCATGGTCGAAATTTTCAGCCCATTTGGCAACTGCCGTCCCATCCATCTTGCCATGTCCAGTCAGAGTCATCGTCTCAGCACAAATCCAGACCGTGGGGATCATATAACCAGGGAGATGTTCTTCCAGCAACTGTCTTATGGTTGCAATTTGATCACTAGCTGCCTGCTTGTCCTTTCCTCGTAGTGGCTTCAGTTGTTAATGCTCAGGGACGCCTCGTCCAGAAATATTGGACAGGGCCAGGCCTGCGATAAGCTGAAGTGTAGATAGTAGTCTCTGCAGGTCCCCAGATGAAGATAAGATCCAGCCGGTTAGCCCACGTCGTGACGTTCTCGGCCGTCGGAGCTTCGCCACCCAACACGAGAGTGCGCAAAGAAGGTACCGATTCCGGATCAATTAGCTGGGCGACCGTGGGCGTGACAAACATCCAGTCTGCCCGGTACTTTGTAACAGCGCTGGTCAGGTCGTTTATACACTCATATTCGGACGGTATGCAGATTGTAGTGCCGCGCTTGAGTGTTATAAATATATCGGCGCAGCTTATGTCGAAAGTGTAAGCTGCGAATTGCAACACTCTTGTACTCTGGTTGATCTTGAATTGCCCGCCGTGGGAGAACGAACTGGATGCAAGATTCTGGTGTTCAACTACAATGCCCTTTGACCGCCCCCAGTGCTTCCCGAAGTGAATAATATGTATGCTGCGTTAGGCTTGATTTCTGGAAGGGGTGTATTAAATTCGAGTAGCTGGGCCGTGGATTGCTCATCGATGACCATTCTTGGAACTATGCCAGTGAACTGGTCACCGATATTGGTGGATGGTACCAATACAAGCCTTGCTTTGGTGTCTTCGAGAATTTTCTTCTTGCGACTTAAAGGATGTGAAACACCCAGCTGAGTGACGACACCCCCGGCCTTCAGGACAGCAAGCGCCGCGACAACGGCCCATTTGGACTTTTCAAAGCACAGAGGAACAATAGTTTCAGGGCCAATGGACTTTGGTACCAAAATCTTGGCAACCCGTGTTGAGTGCTCATCTAACTCGAGGTAAGACATCTGACCATCCCAACCCGTAATGGCAACAGCATTGGGATTCAGGCGAACCTGATCGGAAATAATATCATGGACAGTCTTTTCTACGCACTCCCAAGGTTGCGAGGCGTTCCAGGAAATTACCTGATCAACATCGTCACGACTTGCGAGGCGTATGTCGTCTAATGTGTCCAGTTGGTCAATATTGTCGAGTTGTTCAACAACGTGCCGAAATTGTCTGCAAAGTCCCACCATCTGCTTCTTTGAGATGACAACTGCATCAAATCTTGCATCCATGGTGATCTGGATGTCATTTTGACCAGGTCCTTCCGTCGTAGAACTGAGGATGCACTCCATCACCAGGGGGTAGTCAAAATACCCTGTCATCAAGTCTCCAAATCCCTCTACCTCATCGAGGAAAAAATCCACATCAAGGTTTTGCAAACAATGCTGGACTACAAAAAGGCTTTTCAGACTCAAAGCGGCTTGCACATCCGGACCCAGCTCCCGCAAAGCTTGCAAACTAGCGTGCTGGTATGGAATCATGCCGTCTGCATGATTCTGGGCCTGCTGTAAGAAATCTATGACTTTTTGTGTACTGTTAAATCGCACTTGGCCATGATGAACAGGTAAGATGTAGTTCTCGGGTGAGAGTTCAACTCAATCGCACAATACACAAGTAAAGAGAGGGGATTATTTACAAGACCTGTGTAATACAAGCGATAATCTATCCGTCCATCTTTTTCGCTTTCGCAAGCTCATTAGCCAAGACCACGATTACGAGCTGGGAAGCTCCATGGCAGAAGTAGCAAGCAGTCCATGGCCCTTTGGTGACGATATTAAATATGCAACAAGCTGGTGTAGTAATTCTTTTTCTGCTGCTTACCGGCATTCATTTTTAGAATGCTTACCCTGTACCACATTTGGCACGACCCAGCAACGCAGGCTCCTTGGAGATGAATAATTCAAGGAACATGGGAGTATGTGTTTATTTGGCCACCCCTCTGGGTCCCGTATCGGGAGTGACTCGCAACCTCAACTCACAAAATCGTGGCCAATTCCGCCATAAGCCCAGGCCTCAACATTGAATCCCTCAGTCAATCACTGGCAGCTAACTGAGCCCGTGGCGGAGACATCAGACCAGACTGCCTCATCCTTATCAGGCCCCGCGTTCCCCCAGCAGCACGAGCTAGAGCTACTGTCGGCATGTCGGCATTTCGCAACCCAGAATTTGCTGGTATCACTCTTGCCAGGTTACTCCACCTGATGGGGCTATATGTGCCCGTTTTTTACGTGACTTTGTATAGCCAGAAGGAACTAGGCATCAATGGACAACTATCTTTTTTATCTGTTGTCCATCTTGAATGCAGCGAGCATCCTGGGAAGGGCGATAGTCGGCCCCATTGCTGATAGAGTAGGTGTGACAAGGGTTCAATTATGAAGGCTTGGAGCAATAGGGCTCAATTCAATAATAATCTCGTAGGATATCAAAGGTCCTGAGTTGCTACGAGAAAGGAAGAGAAGAGTGACCGCCTTATATACATAAAAGGAACGCCCGGGCCTAGGGTCCTTGCCCGGGCACGTGTTCTGGCCGTGTAACCAACAAGTCCTATATCGGTGTGCAGCCCCTTTGTTGGGCTTCACGATCTGTTGGGCCTTTTCCGTGTAACAGTAGGTGCTCTTAATCTGATGATTCCTGAGGCATCTGGCACCGGCCTCCTCCAGTATTCACGGATAAGCGTTAATAGTACCGCTGGAATCGTTATTTTTTGTGTATTTTACGGGTTTTTGTCTGGTGCCTATGTGACTTTGCTTGGTGCGATGCTCGCGGGTATCGCACCCCATGTCAGTAAAGGGCGCACTTGGGTAGGAATGAATTTTGGCATCTCAAGTGTTGGACTTTTAATTGGGAACCCGATCGCTGGAGCACTTATTAAGCATAGAAACTTGATTCCTCTGCAGATTTTCGGTGGTGTCATGGTGTTTGCTAATTGCTTCATTTTCTGTTATGTCAGATATACTAAGCTGCGCAAAGGCGTCGCGTGGAATGCAAAGGCATAGATGTCTTGGAGGCTGGCATCACAGGAAAGGTTTCGGGCGGGCCCAGTAGAGGAAAGCTGTTACAAAAAAAAAATCAATTAGTAAGGGCAGGCTGCTATTCATTCAATGAAGCTTAATAAAAAAAGGCGAGGTTCTAAATGAGGTCTTTTGCCTGTTCTGCAGTCCGTTGCACCAATCAAGAGATGCAACCAGACGAGACATGAGGATCCACCTTACCCCGCCCGAGCCAACTACTGTACTAGCTCCCGGCTTCGGTTCTTGGCGGAGCTAACGTATAAAGGCAAGGTCCCCGAACCGATCCTCCTCAATCATCAAAGGCCCCGCAATACGATCTTTGAATCGCCTCTCGTAACCCTGTCGAGTCGGGAGCTCCTGATAAACTTGAACCACCACACGTGCACTTATATTTGCCAAGTGTTCCATTGGATAGAGGCTTGCCGGGCTTGTTTCATGCGTGGCGCACGACTCCCGTACTCGCGAACGGCCCTGGACATCCATAAGAGTAAAAGCACTGACGGTCCGTGATTATGGAGTTTCCTGCTGTTATTAGCAATTGGTTGAATGGTTGGTTGTCTGGACTCTCCCATTCTGTTAAGTGAGGTGTAGGAGAGACCACTTCTGACTAATTCACGGTTAGACGCAGGTATCGGCGCATTACAGTCGTGTAGCCCGTCAACATTCACACACATTGATCTATTCGGCTCGCAGGTCATCTCCATCGCTGCTAACATCGTCACCAACTACACGAAAACGGCACCACACCGAGAGACGGTCCACCATCCAACCATTGAGGTGAAGAACGCAACATTCTGCAATGTTACGGTGACTTATACGCATCCTGGGCAAGGAGATGTTATCAATGTCGAAACATGGCTTCCAATCGGCGACTGGAACCAGCGCCTCCTTGCCGTGGGCGGAGGCGGATACGCCGCGGGCCGCTTCGTATACTCTGAATTGGCCATGGCCGCAGCACTGGGCCAAGGATTTGCGACTGTCACTACGGACGCGGGCCTAGGAGAATCAGTTTTGGCACACGATTGGGCACTATTAAGCCCCGGAAACGTGAACCTATACAAGCTTCATAATCTCGCCTCTCGGTCTCTTCATGATGAGGTACGTGGGGGTTTCCCATTCGCGCAAGTTGAAGCAAAAGAAAAGGAGGGGCCAAGCGTTGACCTATGTGCTCAGTCGATTATTGCCAAGTCTGTTATTAAGAAGTTTTATGGAAAAGCACCAGAGTATTCATACTGGAGTGGCTGCTCGCAAGGAGGAAGACAAGGCCTCATGCTCGCCCAGAGATATCCCAGCGCTTATGATGGTATTGT
Organism: Metarhizium robertsii ARSEF 23; assembly: GCF_000187425.2. Taxonomy (NCBI): domain Eukaryota; kingdom Fungi; phylum Ascomycota; class Sordariomycetes; order Hypocreales; family Clavicipitaceae; genus Metarhizium; species Metarhizium robertsii. Next base: position 146,960 of record NW_011942151.1, on the reverse strand, counting down.
TGCCACGGCCCCAGCTCTCAACTGGGGGGAGCTGGTGCCTGGTTTCTTCTGGCCACAGGTAATTATGAACGAGCTGGGGGAGTATCCAGCTCCATGTGAGTTGAGCTATCTAGCAGAAGCCGCTGTGGGGGCTTGTGACGGTCTTGATGGTGTCGTCGACGGAGTCATATCACACATGGACAAATGCGAAGCCTCGTTTGACTCGTTTAGCTACGTAGGTACAGAGCTCGAGTGTTCTGAACTGGGACGCTCCATCAAGCTCAGCCGAGCCGCTGCAGTCGTAGCTAATGCGACTTGGTCTGGCCCGCGAGGATCTGACGGCAACTTCCTTTGGTATGGTATTGGTTATGGATCGAGTTTTCAAGAGGCTTTCGGTGCGGGCGTTGCAACGACTCAATGTAGCCAAGGAAAGTGCGTGGGTGTTCCATCATTGCTAGGAACGCAGTGGTTGCAGTTGTTCGTGGAGAAGAATCCGGCCTTTGACGTCAAGGAGGTAACGCGAACGGATTTTGAGAGACTATTTCACACTTCAGTGTTAGAATACTCGACTGTTTTAGGCACTAGGGATCCGGACCTGTCTGCCTTTCGTAACAGAGGCGGCAAGATTCTCAGCTTCCACGGTTTGGTACGACAAGTTTCTACAAAGTATTCCTAATTTCTCTAATCACTGACACAAGAGCAGAACGATCAATTAATCCCGTACAAGGGCACTGACCAATATTATGACTCAGTGTTAAGACATGCACCAGCTGCACGCGATTTTTATCGCTACTTTCACATTCCAGGATATGGGCACTGCGCTGGAGGGAACCATGCCTCGCCAATGACGGGATTTTCCCAGCTCCGCGCATGGGTTGAGCAGGGTAAGGCTCCAGAGACAGTGAAAATTCAGTTTAAAAACGCCCAAGGCAAGGAGTTTCATAGGCTGCTATGCCCGTATCCTCAGCAAGCACATTTCAATGGTGGAGACTCGACAAAGGCAAATAGTTTTGTTTGTCGGTAGTAGGATAGAAAAAGTCGCCTTTCAAGCATAAATATTGTAGCTTTAGTCCTGAAACAGTCGCTTGAGATGGTTTTCGATTCTACACGCCTTACACGGAGAAGGCCCAACAGATCGTGAAGCCCAACAAAAGGGCCTTCGCCGACAAAGTACCTGTTATTTACACAGATCAAACATGTGCCCGAGCAAGAGCCCTAGGCATAAACGTTACCTTTATGTATATACAGTTGTCACTTGTCCCCCTTTTTCTCTTGGAACACCAAGGACCTCTGACGTCTTTTACTCCGAGCCTTCTATCGTACCCTTGTCACAGTGGGAGACTCGAAAATATATGCGGAAGAGAATCGAGTAGGTTGTGCATTATGCCAGGCTGTTGGCCGTAACAAGCCAAGCCGCTTCTGATTAGTTACTGCTAGACCGGAACGGTCGTGACAAATTGGCCAAACGTGGCATTCCTGTCTCCTTCAACTTCTATGCTGTCGGTCAACTCTCTAATCTCCTGCTGTTCAGCATCTGTCACTGTAAGTCCCGCTGCAGCAAAGTTCTCCTCTAAATATTTTACGCTTTTGGTGCCAGGGATGACGAAGATGTTCTCGCTTTGGCGGATTAACCAAGCTAGTATTAACTGAGATGGAGTGCACCCTTTCCGATGGGCAACCTCAGAGAGCCTGTCAATAAGTCTCAGGTTTTTGTAAAGACTTTGCTCTTGAAAGCGCCCCAGAGTACGTCGACTATCGTCAAAGTCGAGGTCACCCAAGGAGCGGTAACGACCACTCAACAAGCCACGACCGAGAGGTGCATAAGCGAATATTGCCACGCCAAGTTCCTTGCAGGTTTTCATTAAATAGGTACCGTTGGGCCCTTCAATGTCCAGGGTCAGCGGGTTATATTCCACCTGTACGGCAGAAATGGGATGTATTGCGTGGGCCCTACGCAGCGCGCCTGACGACACTTCGGACAAGCCAATGTGCCTTACTTTGCCTTGCCTGACATTTGTGAGCAAATTCTGTCACCTCGTCTTGTTCCAACCGTCTTGGAAACTTACTCAACCAGCTGCTTCATCGCGGCAGTTGTTTTCTCGATAGGGACCATTGGATCCGCGCGATGCAGATAAAACAGGTCAATCTGGTCCACTCCCAGGCGACTGAGGCTTTTCTCAACGGCTTCGTGGCAGTATTCAGGGCTGGAATCTACGGTTATGCTGTTGTTGCGAGGGCAGAGACCGAATTTTGTGGCAAGAAAGATGTCTTTGCGGCGTTCCGGATGAAGACGGAACCAGTTGCCAATGGTGTCTTCGGAATCTCCGTAAATGTCTGCAGTGTCCCAGTTGGTGCAGCCTGGTTCCCAAGCACGATCCAGAAGCTTCAGTTTCTCCTCGTTGGATCTTTTGAGATTAGCTCAGGGTTCACACGGCGCATTGATCAGAGCTCACTTACTTGGTCTGGCCATAACCAACACTCATTCCCATGGCTCCAAACCCAACAGTAGGGACATTAGGGCCGAGGCTACCAACTTGGCGAACAGGACGTGGAGGAAACATAGTGTGAGTAGGTAACACGCCTATTACAGGAATACAATATATACAAACACGTTTGTTGTCAAAGTGAACGATTTTATTCTTATTTAAAAGCCACGTTGGGGACAAGGTTCTCTTCTGTAAAACAGTACATCGTTGGCTATTCAGCGGCAAGCTTAGATGAATTCCACAGCTCTACCTCCATTGGCAAGGGGTACCGGAACGCCGTAACTCACTGTCACTGTATTACTGATTAATGGGACAGACTATCGGCAATACATCTGATCATCTGCAAAAGGCACCGTTAACAACTGAGATAACCAAAGTTGTGTCCTGCCATTTTTAGACTTTCCCTCTTTTCCACCTGCTAAATGGGGTAAAAACTAGTCGCAGCGGAGAAATAGAGAATAGAAACGCTGGTCGCGAGCGCAAAGAGCAGTTTCTGGCGAGGAAGATCGGAGCAAACGAAGGAAAAGACTCATTCCATATGCCACCCCTCCCCTTGCATATAATAATATGGCATCATTTTTGCATCGAGCCGCCAGGCAATGCGGCAACCTTATAACCGACCGTATGACCGACTGGCCATGCTCCGATGGCGAACCGTTTTGACTAATATGCCCCGAGGGACTAATGCGATGAAACCCTGCTGGCAGTATCAACTCAAAATGCGCAACGGCCGACAGATCCCATGAGCCGCACCGCTCCACGTCGGTGCACACGGCACGGCAAGACGGAGCTTTGTGGTTGTGAAGCACGAGAAGCGGCTTAAACGTCGGCAGGCTAAAAAAGCAGCACAATTTGCATCATGGCGATGTCCTTCATCGTAAGGAATTCACTTAGTTTATAACTAGATCAAAATTAGCATACACTAGAATGTAGTTATAGTACATAATAATAATACTTTAACTTAAGAGGACTAGGTATAGAAACAGTGGAAAACTCCTAGTTTCTAATCTAAATTGGCAGGGTTAAAAAAGCTGTTGGTTCGGCCATATCCTAATTAGGACATGACAATAATTTTTGCTCTGCCTTTTCCCATATTAGTATCTTCGGATGGTCGTTGCTGTCATATGTGTCTTTACCCCCTAGATACCCCTTTCCTCCTCCGCGCTCATGCAACCGGTTCACGATGAGTTCCGCGATCGACGTCTGGTCTGCTAATGATCAACGTGCCAAGCCACACCCAGCGCAACGCCGCTTTGCCTGCGGTCGGTGTCGGAACTACAAGGTATTGGAAAACTGGCTTCGTTACTGCCCTAGAACGGATCCCGATTCTATAAAGGTTAACATTCAACTCGCAAGACTTGAGGGCTGACTATGTTTCACCCGAAAGTTTGTAGGTTAAATGCAGCGGCGATAGGTCCAGTTGTGATCGATGCGCTGGCCTCGGCAAGGAATGCACCTTCTCACCCAGCTCTGGACGCCGGAATACCCAGGTTTCAGGTGGACTCACCAATGGCAACCGCAGAACCGGCTCGAGATTTATTATGGTCGACCCGGCGGACCAGAGTACTGGTGACAAGGAATCAAGATCATGGCAGACACCGTACAAACCGAAACAGCAAACATCTGGAGTTCGGAAGTCACAGAAAACCGCCGAGAGACGTTTTGTTCCCGACAAGCAGGCAAACTCCGTCATACAACTAGGAACTCCACAGTCTACAGCAAGGGAACCACCTCATGGGTTACAGCCACCAAGCCCCGGTCATCAGAATCCAAGCCCGGGGGAATGGCAGGATGCCCGCCCCAATGCACCTCTACAAACAGACAGTGCCTCCCCATCCAGCATGGACGCCCGGACATGGGATAATTTGGGTACGACTGAACTCCCAGAATATGGTCCTAGCTTGAGCGTAACCGCAAGTGACAATGTATGCATAACCACGCCGCCAGATCTGGGGGATTGGAATGACATGGACGTCGCTGGGTTGTCATTTCTACAGGATGTAACACTCCGAAAGGCGCCAGAGTCTGCTGATATGAGCGGTAACTCGCATTATCAGGTTGGTGCAAGTACGCACTGCATCTTTGACTCCAGCAGTAACGAGTGCAGTGACACGAAACCGGACGGGGCACCTGGCTGCTCCATGAAGACGAACTCGTGTCTACAGGAATTAGTCTCTCATCTGTTGCGATAATGATCTTACCAGCCGGTACGGGGATCTGGTATATAGGCAGGCCCGTTTTTTGGCTGTGTAAAACGTTTGAGGAATTAGACCATGTATAAGGCGACGTTTTCAAGAGAGTCTCACTTACGCCATCCAAGTAAAATGTCGCGATCCATGCTTGTAAATGCTGAGTGCATGACCGACTATAGGAATGAGTGGTTTGATCAGTTTGGGCTCAGCAGAGTTGACTTTTTATACCCAAAGAAGGCGGTATATCAAGATAGCAGCCATCAATGAGGTAAGAATACTATGTTGCTGTTCATAAAGAAGCTTCTCGTCCCACTGCGCAAAGTGGCTCATGCCACGAACTTGTTCCAGAACCGTCATCAGGGCCACCTGCTCTTTGACAATGTTGTTAAGGATTTAGATATGACCAACATGAACATGTTGTTCCAAGTCGACTAACCACCCGGAGGAACAGTTACAGCCTGTATCTATTTTGGTCTCGGCCAACGGCTGTATTAATATTATCTGGCCTGTAGGACTTGTCACAGATCGGGTCACGGGAGCCCGTCTTCGAATCACTCAATGCAAGGATCGGTCTTCTCCACTCATTCAGAGCATCTGCCGACTCACGAAATCCTCCAGATGCAGCAGCTAATCTCCATCGTCCAGCATGCAGTCAATCCAATACAGCCATGATTTACGGTGGCTACTCAGGCCACTGTATGATTTTGGTAATTCCGAAATTGCCGAAAATCGTACTCGACTCTTTCAGGAAGCAGGAATAAACCGGCTTTCCATTTGGAGTAATCCCTTATGGAGACACTCGCAACAGATATGCTGGAGCGCCGTAAACCGCAATTCTTGCGCATGAACTCGAGAGTGCGGAAATGAAGCAGTGCTGACCGTATACCATTTTGGGATATGCATTCCTCGCATTTCTGCTCTTGTACTGCAGGAGCCAAACATGTCACATCTGGCCAAGTAACGCAGGCTATGGGCACTTTGCCACACACAGGCCGTTTGGTACTTGTACTTTTACCATATGGTTTGTCTTGGCAACTTGCAAACAAATTCCACCTTGAAGAATCGAGGCGCATTCAGTGTACTAATACAGACGGGAAGGACTAGCATGGCCGAAACATTGTGGTAGGCCCAACTGTAGCTGAAGCACCGAGTGATTGCCTGTGACAAGGGCTAGAGGCTTGGAGCATTTACTCAATTCATCTAATAACAGTCTTTGGTATCAAAGGTCCTTGGTTTTCCTCGAGGCCTTGAGGGACCGAAGATGTCTATTCATACAAGAAGTCGGTGAGGACCTTCTGCCCTAATCCCGTGACCGTAGCCCTTGTGTAACCAGCCATTTCCGTGTAACATTGCCTCTGACAATTGCTGAAAAAGCATGAACTCATGCGCAGGCGTGAAGTTTTTGTGGACATCTGGTGGATTCGTTCTCACTTGCCAACGCATTCAGCTTCTCTCAGCTGCTCTAGTTGTAGAACAACTAAAAATATAGTGACTATACTTTCAACATTCAACCAGACGGCTACTCGTCTGACTTCAGTGAAAAGTCTCTGCACCTAAATTAGGCATAGATATTCTAGATAGAATTCTGTGCTGAGTCCTGCATGTCCGATTAGTTCAAATTGCTTAACTTTTTATGGACATACGAACCAAGTCACTTGTGCAATGTAATCGCAGCTACTATCCAAGGGGCGTCTTGCAAAGCAAAAAATTAATTGTACTGGAGACCAGAGGAACTTCGAGGTTCTTGAGTAGCTCAGTATCTATTCCATAGTCGATACTCAAAGGCTGGTTATGGGGCATTCATTTGGTCACGTTTTGGCTTCGGCATCTGCCTAGTGCACCTCGACGGCTCAGCCGACGGCTTATTACAGCTAAGTACAGGCGAACTATTTTATGTGCGAATTTCGCAGCGAAAGAAACTATTTAAGAATTTGCACAGAGCTTGGAATTCCACGGAGAGATTTAGGAATTAGGTACAGTTGAAGTTAGCAAAGCGGCTTCCTCGACAACCAAAGTTACTACAGGACCGTCATTTATTGTTTTTGAGGATGTTGCGGACGGTCACTATTCCTACTATCATACAAGATATCTCGACGTTGTTCTGCTCCAAAGCTCGTTCCCGCTCATTTGATATTCTAGGCCCTTCAGGTATAGCATCTTCGTCTCAGTGTATGGAGGTGATATGTGCAGCTCTGAGCTAAGGATATCATGTCTTCGCTCCCACTCCCGCACCATGGTCCACAAGCATGCCTTACTGGCCTCAATATCCAGCGCTGTGCTGTCTGCAAGAACTTTCACAGCCGAGCAGAGGTATGATCCTTCCTCGGAACTGACTTTTGACTGCTTGAGCTCCTTTTCCCAGCTGTAAATGTCATTAACAATAGAAAGATGCTTTGCACAATTTGTTTCTGCTGGTTTGACTTCTTGTAATTCTGAAGGAGTCAAACGCAAGTCCATTACGAAACGCATCAGCGCAGATAACAAGCTAAGTGGAATGTTAGCCTATATGCTTCCTAATACCGAGCAGGCACCAAAGTGGAAGAAATTTGATCTGGTCGTCGTAACTCACGCTTTCCCAACGTCTTTCTCCCGATACTCGAGGTAGTGGCCGATTTCTGTAATTTCCTTTCTGGTCTTGTCTGTCTGGGCTCGCATAAATACAAAGGTCGGCTCAAGGATATCATCTGCCAACTGTCTGTGATGGGCTCGCATGCTCTCCCATAAGTCGTAAAACATGTACTCCACCGGGACTGCTCCTTTGGAGCATTGTTAACACTATGTTATAGCACTTTATATTCCCTTTTTGGGGGTTTTCAAACTTACTGTTTGGCAATGCATCTCCCCGAGCCAATGGCATGAGTTTCTCGTTGTATGCCTTGCCCTCGTCAAATGACATATGTTCAAGCTGGTCTACAATCGGGAAAACGATGTCAGCGCTGGTTCCCGAAAAGAAAAACCACTCATTCTGCTGCAAGGGTGAGTCAAAGAAGTACCGTCGATTAGGAACAATATAGTGAGAAGGCGACAGGCAAAGTGAATGCGATCATCTTTAGCCAGCGGGTAATACAGGCAGGTAACGCGGGAAAACCCTGCGTTTACAAACGCCTGTCGAGCCTTGTCATTTGGAAATGGCCAATTCTCTAAAAACCATGCATCCACATCTTGAGTGACGTGATCAACTAAATGGTGACAGTCTGCTGCCCATGATGATGGAGGTATCGTTCGCGCCGAGTTTCGTGGCCAGGCGCTGAACAAGGTCTTGTACACAGGTAGCACGGGACCTGTGGTTGATTTAGAGCTGCCGTTAACCACAGCAACAGCCTTGGGGTGGCTCTCGTTGATGTATTCTGTATGCTTGACACCATTTGTAGCCAAAGACAGGTTGGAATGGCCGTTTGGCTGGACGGTTACGGCTGCCATGTTTAACAGCAACCTAATATGACCCAAAAGTAGAAACGAAATACCAGGCGGAGTGAAGATGCAGTTACTGGCGTCGCATTGCAGCATAGGTTGCTGTCATTTAAATGTCCAGTACTCGGGTGGTCAGCCATGCCCACCCCCCAGAGTGTCACTGCCTGGCGTCCTTGGCTTCGGCGACCGTAAGCAGTCAAGTTGGACTGCCAAATGGGAGGCTTTATGGAGGGCTTCCAAAAGGGGTTGGTTTCCCGATGTGAGATTCAAGCCGGCCATGGATCAATCTATGATGGGAGTTGGGGGCTTACAGGAAATTGTGCGGAGCCTAGCCGACTTGGGTAAATTTTGCAGATAATTTTGGAACCCCTGGATGCATATCAGGGCAAACCGGAGGTCCCGTGTCTCGCCTGGCCATACTCCGGACACATCCCACCACTATTTTCCCATATTTGTCTCCGAACATTGGTACATCTTGACAGCCGAAACTTCCTACCCAGACACGACACATGGCCAAAATGGCGTACCCTGAAAATGTTGGCATTAAAGCCATGGAGATTTACATTCCCAGCCAGGTACGTCTATACGAGCATACCTTTATCCATAGTGGCGAAGCGAAACCGATAACTCATGGACAAACAAGTGTCTCGACCAAACACTCTTTGAGCGAGCCCAGGGTGTCTCAGCTGGCAAATACACTATCGGCCTTGGCCTCAAGTCGATGAACTTTTGCACCGACAGGGAAGGTGAGTTGGTATTCCAGAGTATCCTCGTGTGTGCCAACTGACGAGATACAGACGTCTGCTCCCTTGCTTTAACGGCAGTGGCCTCACTTCTTCGCAAGTACGACATAGACCCAAAGTCCATCGGCCGGCTCGAAGTTGGCACCGAGTCCCTAATTGATAAAGCGAAATCCGTCAAGACTGTCTTGACTCAGTTGTTTGAACCTAGCGGCAACACTAGCCTTGAGGGTGCTGACACTATCAACGCATGCTACGGTGGAACTAATGCCTTGTTCAATGCTGTCAACTGGGTAGAGTCTCGTGCCTGGGATGGTCGGGATGCCATCGTTGTCGCATCGGATATTGCGGTTTATGATCAGCCTTCTTCCCGCCCGACCGGTGGCGCCGGCTGTGTCGCCATTCTCGTTGGCCCAAATGCGCCTCTTTCCCTGGAACCATCTCTTCGCGGAATATTCATGACGCATGGCTATGACTTTTATAAACCGAATCCAAAGTCTGAATATCCCTTGGTCAATGGACACGAGTCCATTAGGTGTTACCTCTCTGCCCTCGATGGATGTTATAGAGACCTGAAGCAGCGGAGAGACAAGGCCAAGATTCTTGCTAATGGACATGGTCCCAAGGACGATGCTAAACACTTGCTTGACCTCTTTGACTACATGGCCTTTCATACACCAAACTGCAAGTTGGTGAGCAAATCGTACGGCCGGTTACTTTATAACGATGCACTTCATTCCAATGACGATAGCATCTGGAGTTCGGTATCGGCCGAGCTACGCAACTTGACTTATGACGAATCCCTGCATAGCAAAGAGCTAGAGAAGACATTTGTGGCCCTAAGTGAGAAGCGATACGTTGCCCGGGTTGAGCCGTGCATCGTCGCACCTAGCAGGTGCGGCAACATGTATACAGCGAGCTTGTACTGCTCTCTCATCAGCTTGATAAGTAACATCGATGTCAAGGATACTATTGGCAAGACGATTGGGCTGTTCAGTTATGGAAGTGGCATTGCAAGCACTCTCTTCGGTATCAAGGTTACGGGCGACCTTAGCCAGATGGTGCAAAAGATCGATCTCATGCGCAGGCTGGATCAGCGCCACATTGCCACACCGGATGAGTTCGATGCGGTAAGTCCCTACGATAGTTTCTTTGAGAATGTTCAATTGCTGAATGGTTTTCGCAGGCTTGCGCACTAAGAGAAAAAGCCTATGGCGCCAAAGACTTCGTCCCGGTCGGTGACATATCCAACTTTGCTGCTGACACATACTATTTGGAGGGTATTGATGAAATGTTCCGAAGGACGTATGCTATCAAAAAATAGAGTCTTGGTTCCGTTTTGAACATCGTCCATGCAGGAACAGGCTGAGCAGATTTCTTGGGATGTATAAATTGAACAATGGACTGGTCCTTGTATTGAGAGCTAGCCCTCACCCTAAGTGGCTGGACTTATATGTAACTCATCTTATTTGATTCTTTAATGTCGAACTCTCTGTACTCATAACTTTTTATCTTGGCCAGTTTGGTTTGCCCCGCACAACAGGCAATAACAATTTTTATTCAAGTTTTCTAAAGAGGAAGAACCCTACAGGCGGCTGCACGGAACCCCATTTTGTAGTAGTAGCTCTTCTTACTTTGAGTCGGTTGGACAGGTAGATGTTCCGGGGCACCTAGTCTATTCACGAATTGAATATATTGGTGACTAGCCTGCAACACATACATAGCTGCACAAAATGAGTTGTGTCTGGTGGTCCATATGTCTCATTCGGTTCCAACTTCTGTTTGCAACAATAATATAACTTGGACCAGAAAATTCTTGCGCACGAATGCCCAATGTACCTTACAACTAGATCTTCCTAACATCCCATCACTGCGTCAGTAGAGACCTTTTTCTTGGTTTACCGTTTAGTCAGCTCCATTAACAACTTTGGCTTTTGCCACAGCAGATGCATCTTTGATTCTCTGTTCCAGTCCAAGTTTTCGTTTAGCAGGACAAAGGCATTCTTATAAATGAGCCTGCAAATTGTAAGGTTCATTTCTAACCATGCCAGCCTAATTTGCCACGTCATCGTTAACTAGTGCTTCGTCGCTAGGCTCTTGGGTCTTATATAAAAAGTTACCCTCGTCCGAGGCAACTCCTAGGGCCACAAGAAAATGGTTTGCTAGCCTCGAGAATGTCAGTCGGCTCGCCCGTTAACCACCTGCGAGGCATGAAAGCCTCTGGTTTATCGAAATTGTCCGTGCCCATGCTCGCCGCGTAATGATTTGTAGACACGATGGTCTGTTTCATTTTGCTTAGTAGACTTTGCTCTAGGATAAAGCGTCTTTGCGTTCATCATGCTGGAGAAGGAACTTACTCTTCCGGGGACATAGAACCCACCGACCACCTTACCGGGATGCGGCACTTCTCGGGGCAAACCAAGAGGTAGCGGAGGGAATATTCGGAGTACCTCAAGGCATACTGCGTGCAAATATTTGAGTTTGGCGACTGATGTGGCGTTGATGTCTTTATATGCGGGAAATGCCGAGAGGATCTCCTCCTCAAGCTGCTGTTTTACCGAGGCATTATTACATAGATAGTAGAAAACCACGGCAAGGGTAGTAGCGGTAGTCTCACTTCCAGCTATTCTATTATGCCATATTGTCAAGTTACTGGTCAATGTCACTTCGTCTAGAAAGAATGCTGTCAATTTACACAAAGTCGGAGGCGTGGGCGGCCAGCTGGATGTCAGAGACCCTGGTGCGGCCCGAGAGGAGGTAACTCATGAAATCTTTTCGACTAGTCGTCTCATCAATTCGTCTATCTAAACGTCAGCGGAGGCGAGAGATGACCAGAAGTGCTGTGGGAACGGTGGGTATGGCAATGGTGAATTAATCGGTTGCATTCGATACATACTTGTTAGTCAAATCAATGGTATACTTCTGATGTTTCATGGACGCTGCAACAAGCCGACTCATCCAGGCAGGGTTGAGAAACATCCAAGGTAGGGAATAAAAGCTGAAGCTTTATAAGAATATTAGCAACGAAATCTACACGTAAAGACTTCATTAGTGTGCTAGTAGACAAGGTACAACAGGGAGAGGTAGACAAAGAGGAAATGACCGCTCACGTATCAACTCTGGCGTAAGTCTAAACAAAAAAATAGATTCCAGTGCATGTTATAAAATTGCAAGCGAGAATGCATCTTCTTGGTTGCTTCTAACATTGATAAACAGTATCGCGGGCGGAGAAACGGTTTCCACATTCCTAGCAGGGAAGACGTATTTTCTTCTCAAGAATCCGGTTATTATGAAACGAGTCTCGTAGGAGATTTGTGACAGATTTCAGTCCTATACAGATATCAATGCTCTGTCGACTCAGAAACTGCCCTATTTACAAGCCGTTATTCACGAAGGGCTAAGACTCTTTCCGCCTGGCTCCCAAGGGTTCCCACGCATCTCGCCTGGCTTTCAAATTCACGACCAACACATTCCACAAGGGGTATGAAACTATCCTCTTGTACCTATTAGCAATGAGCAGGGTAAAAATAAAAAGAAGTCTGCTAATAAATACAACTAGACGGAAATATATACTAGTGCGTGGGCTGTTACTCACGATCCACAATACTTTCCTCAGCCTATGGAATTCAGACCGGAACGCTGGCTAAATACAGACGGGCCGGATATCAAGGAAGCAAGTCAGCCGTTCTCTTTAGGCCCAAGAGGATGTCTTGGCAGAAAGTAAGTGCTATGTTCCCCCCGTGGATTTTGTCTTATCCTGTTCCTTCTTAGATTATTTTTAATATCTGGACAAGGTTACTAAACAGTAATAGCTTTGCCTACATGGAGATCAACTTACTACTCGCCAAAATCCTCTGGACATACGACCTGGAACTTCTAAATACCGATTCGGATTTTGTTACTAATAGCCGCGTGTTTGTGATGTGGTGGAAACCAGAAATGAGAGTGAGATTCCGAAAGAGGCCCACTCATGCTGGATTACAACGCTAGGCCAAATGGTGGAGGACAGTCCCCTACTTTTTAACTTTTTTTCGTATCCATATATTATCTCGAAGTACAACAATCAGCCTGTCAAAGTAATATACTAGGACGAGGACCGTCTCGGAATACATTCGAAACAATTCAGTTACTCCCATGGAGACTACAACGGAGACAAAGGACATGTATATTCTCTGTGGAATCCCAAGTCCATAAAGAAAGTAGAAATGTAGAAATGTCTAATAGATGAAAATTTAGTGGCTGCGGGAAAGTACGTGGAAGAGAACTTTCCGGATAGGTACGTGAAGAACAACGGTGAAGCAGATATAAAGTTTATAGAGCATATGACCTTGAGCTTTAGTGAGAGAGGTTCTGGTAAATACTCTTTGCCACTGGGTGATATTGTCACACGGAAATGGCCTTGGTTACACAAGGGCTATGATCACGGGACCTAAGGCAAAGTCCCTTACCGACTTCTTGTATTTAAACACGTCTCCGGTCAATGCGGCCTCAAGGAAAACCAAGGAATTTTGATACCAAAGACTGTTATTAGATTAATTGAGCTATTGACTCCAAGCCCTCTATCGAGCCCTTGTCACATCAAAGTAATCAATCATGGCATTCCATTGGAGATTATCCACAAATCTGAGAAATAGCTAGGACATATTTACTGCTGGAAATATGGGTGCTTTGAACACTGACAACTATCCGATGGCAATAGAACGAGAGGTTTTCAGTCTCAGACCAAAGTGGCACTTTTCAATCTCAAAGACTTCAAAAGTCTGCCATGCATGACGGTGAGGATCAACTTGTTTTCATGCGGCCGTTATGGAATTGCCGTCAAGATTGCACACCAAGGTGCGGATGCCCAGTCCATGATGACTTTTGTACAGCAATGGGTCAAGTTTCAATCTGCAAAGAATAGCAGGGCAAGACGTCACAGAGAGGCATGACATTTCCAGGAATGATGCACTGATGGCATTTCTATTCCGGCTCATCAACCGCGCATGGTCATATTGCCAGTCTGATGACGAGGAGGTTTGCCTGAACATTCCCTTAGATGCCTGTCAACGGGTATCGCCGCCTCTGCCGGAGACCTTTATCGGCCCACCTCTTGTGATGGTGCACATCAAAGGTTACGCCTGAAAGAATGGCTGGGCTGCTACATGATGCGGCCTACGAAGTCTCGCCCCAGAGACTCTGGCCAGGGTTTATGGGCTCGTTGCACGGTATTGCCACGCCGTGGCAGAGGATAAGTTCATCGTTGAGATGAGGAGTAGACCACCAAAGCGCAGACGAAATGCCATACTAAGCACACAAGCATAAAATATCTATGTATCTGATGCATCTCGCACCACGTGTCCCCGTTGATATTACATATACCTACCTCGGAGGGGACATTTGGGGATACGAGGTACGTTCGACCATCCTGCAGCGGCTAGGGCCGACTCCCTCTTTATGGTTGATGCTAAATCTGGACACGAGACAACCTAGGCAGGCGCGACGATGGTAAATGAGGCCTTTTGTTTCTAGAGCCAGCCCAACCTCATATCAATATTTACAATGCGTCCGGCAGAGTCATGGGGCGCTTCCCAGCAGGTCTCAGACGGCTCCTAGGAATTGAGGTCGCTGGCTCATCCTCGCTTGGTGATGTCGGACTTTGAAGCCTCTGGGAGTTGGTGTCCCCGTCGTTTGACCAGCTGTCACTCTGGGTCATGGTTGTCGATACTTGGCACGATTTTCTCTGTTGCTTGCTTGGTACGACATTGCTCGAACAGCTACAAAGGCACACTGAAAGATCTCAACCTCGTCCTCGTCCCTATGTCCACACATTGCCCCTGGGAGAAGGAGGGGTTGTATTGGATGCGATGTAGGGGGGGCCGATAGCTTAGGCCATTCACGTCTCTTATGTGGGACATGAGGACATGATGGCTGTAAGGCCTTCCTTTTCTCTGAACTCTTTGCGCGGCAAGGAATACAGGTGCTGAAGATGTTACTCCCTCGGTCAGAAGAGGTATCTTTTAGGGAAGAAGGGAGGGGTTGTCTTTGTAGGCACGAAGAGCAGTATTTCGAGTTCATGGAGGTGCTACAGGAGGACACGCAGAGCATCGTGAGGTCAGGTGTGGTCGTGTTCTGTAATGTAGCAATAAGAGAAACCTTCGCTCAATGAGTCAAGGGGGCTTCGGGAGGTCAACTGATGCCATCCACAGCGGTTCAATCAAATCAACAGACTGCACCTGTGTTGCAGCAACCAACAGTAGTGTGCTCTGGGATTGGCAGGTAGTTCCAACCAACATGCGTTTTCGAGCCGTGTTTGCATATCAGGCTTAGGCAGGTAGTCTTTGCAGCATGCAGTTAGACTTCGTCGCGTCAAGTACAATAGTACCAACATTGAACGCTCACATGCCAGGGGATAGGGGCGAGATGTTCCCCAAGGGGCCACGTAACGCGGGCCGTTGACACGGCAAGTGGCTCAGCCATGTGTCAAAAAAAAACAAAACAAAAAAAAACTAGTTACTTCCGTCTCTAGTACAATAAAAAGAGCAATTTTAATTTACGCGTACTAACTCTTCAAGAAATAAAGGCATAAGATGGCGCATAGAATGGGGCCGAGGATTCCCGTACCTTGGACCAAGACAAGGCAACATTGCTGCGGCATCTCTCAGTGTATGTGAAAGGGATTCTGGCTTCCTGGCATGTCATGATAACTTGGGCAATAAATTATAGATAATATTTGGAGCATCTTTAGCCAATTCTAGCAATGACTCTCAGAGCACCTAAACTCATTACAAGTATCCATCACCATGAACTAATGTTGCGTCTTTTGGCATTTCCCATTTAGCCCACTTCGCCGTCAAATTGTCCACCGCGTTCTCAAATGCCCAGTCTAGCAAAGCATCAAAGTCACGGCAGCTTTTGATCAAGTTGAAGTCCGCCAACGGCTCCGCGTAAGGCCTGCCGCGGTTGTCTATGTTCTCATAATGCACCCAGTTGTGCGTAATGATGTCCACGTCAGCGTGGCACATTATATTCTGCAATAGTATATGAATGCAGTGCTTTTTAGGCTCAGAGTGCCCAGGCGGTATCGATGTCTTGTCCCAATTCGCGCCATTCTAATAGTCGAAGTCAATCTCCTTGCGGAGTTCATTCAGACAGTGGATTTGATGGAACACGTCGATCTGTGCGAGATACTTGCCATCGCCGAAGCCCCAACTCAGAGGTGCTTTAACGCTCAGATGTGGCGACTTCCCTGATTTTATAACCGTCGTCTCATCCACGAGAATAACCTCGTATCCCTCGGTAGAGAGATGGTCCCATGCTTGTTAATGCGGAGTCGTGTGGCATTGAATATTTGGCGAATGTGAGTCAGCCCACAGGGGGCTTGCCAAATAAATTCTCATTTACGTTGTTGGTTGCGAATGCTGCTGCCTGCCTAAATATGTAAGTAAGGCCGAGGCCGACATGTCCTGCGAAGACAGGGTTTGCAGTCCTACCTTCTCCAATCGACCGAAGGTTTTACAAGGGTCTGGTAGTTCTTTCATGCAGTATTTGTCATAACTCAAGCACATCAACAGAGATAAAACGCCCCTCGAGCTGAATAAGTCTATCAGATTTTCAGACAACCATTCTGTCCCTCTGCATCTGACACTCATACTACAGAAGAGCTGTCTAGGGATATCTCCTAGTCGCACTTTGCACAAGATGAATCATGAACATTATCATGAGCGTTTCGACTTTGTTAAATCAACTCTCCAGCTCAATAATCTAGAAGTACTATCTTATCTCTTCTGTGCTGGAACGGCATATACTAACGACAATTCAGGCGACGAGCATTGAGCCAGTCGAATATGACATGAACGGCCCCCCATTTCCCTACAACAATTTCATCTACCTTGTCACTCTTTCATCGCCGACAACTACAACGATCAAGATCAAATCTTCCCAGTTTGATGAATTCCAACCAGGCACTGTGCCATTCCCAGCAAATGCTACGTCCCTGATTTTCAGACTCGCGAATTCCCATCCAGGAACTGGATTAAATAACACCAACCGTGTTGAAAATGAAGTCGCCTTTATGACCCTTGTCCGACAGGCACTTGCGAAGTCCAAATACAGTCATATTGTTCCAGATGTATACGCTTGGGCTAGCACATCTAGTGGTCAGAGTTTTAGTATACAGCAATACATGCATGGGACCATGCCTGACAGAGGATTCGAGGATTTGACTCTACAGGATAAATCAGTTGTGCTCGGACAAATGGCCGATATCCTAGCCCTACTCCAGCAGTTCAAGATTCCAACGACAGTGGATAGATTCGGAGGACTGAAGTTTGATGAAGATGGGAAGGTTGTCAGCGCGCAGATGACTTTATTCAAGGGCGAGCCTTGTACAACTTACAAGGACTTCTTAAGCGCTATATTCAAAGTCAAGTTTCAAGAAGCTGATGAGAACCCTGTGATCCGAGGTTGGAAAGAGAATGGTGTAAGAGCGAAACTTGAAAATTTTATCGATTATCGACTTAAAGAGACCTTAGAGGATTATGAGGACGTCCGCAGAGTTCTCGTTCACTCTGATTTTAGTAAGTTGCCATCTTCTATACAGCTTTAATTACTTCAGACACCTCTAATATCGACGTTTCTAGCAACAAATAATCTCCTCTTCGATGCCACCACTCTTCAGGTGACTGCGCTACTAGATTTTGACTTCTCTTATATTGGTACAGTCGCAGATGAATTCATGGGATTCTCTTTTGGTAATATATCAGGTGGTAAGCTTCCAGGACCATATGAAAGCGCATCTAATCTCAACCTTCGCAATGCAATGCTCACGGGCTTTTCAAAATCTTTCCTAAATGCGGACTGCTCAGAGGACCAATGGGATGTAGCAAAAGCATGGGACGAGGAGCTCGCCCGGGCAGGTGCAGCAAGGCCTCACACTATCTCACATTTTGAGCAAATCGCAGACATTTACTGGCTCCAGGATAAAGTAAGTCCCTTCGAATTAGATAGCCCATTCATGAGAATTCGCAAGACTGCGGAACAGCTCAAGGCGGCTCGGGATGAGACGGAGAGCCTGATTGTTAGGTTCTTGGAATGCACGAGCGCACCCTCTGATGGAGTACTGTGAAGGAACAATCAGGTGACTTTTATATTTTATGAGTAGCCTCATCGTCTCACTTTATACATATAGTGCAAATTGGTTATGTCAGAGTTTTCCTTAAGAATCTATTCCTCACCCTAGTAGTCTGTCAAGATCAAGTTGCTCGCTAAATGTCACACGGAAGTTATCCGTGACCTGTCACGTTGTACGGCACGGGCCGCTCAGAGGTCTAGGAAGACTGTTGGTTCTAATCTATGTTGGCTCTGTGATGTTGGTCACGATGTTGGTTACACAACATGATCACAAGGAATGTATTGAGGCCTTAGGCTTGACGGAAGCCTCTTGTATAGAGTGAGCCTTGTTGGGTCAAAGGATGAGATTGCAACCAAGGACCTTTGATGCAATGGTTGAATTGAGAGATGAAAGAAAGGTGTCTGATTCTGATCCCAGAGTCCAAAGGAAGCCCCTTAAATGCTCAAGAACGGCTCAGGACTTCCAGGTGAATGCAAATCTGCTCTCGTGTCCGCTCGTTCTGTCAACGTGATTCTGCCGTCCCAACTAGTCAAGCCCGTTGATTTGAAGCCGTCTCAAGACGTCCTTCTGATCACCAATCATGACGATGTCGGGCCACATTTGCCGGGCCTACTTCCGGACGTATTTCTCATCCAGGCAATATCGCCGCAAATTCAGCCTCGGTGACCTGGCGGAGCTTTGGACGCCAGAGCGAAAATCGATACGATTTTGAACACGTCACAGCGCCCTTCCTTTCTGCTGCGCATGGTGCAGCGCTGGCTGACCCTCGTGTTGGGCATGGTTGTTGCGGCGCTGGCAATTCTCATTGTGGTGCTTGCCACACAATTGCGTAGGCAGTCGGGCTTCGCTGGTGCTAGCATGGTCTCCATCATGACCTTTGGCAAGTTCATAGCCGCCATCATCCAGAACTACACGCTGCTGGAGACGTCAATGGGCGCTGTTACCCGGTTGAAGACATTCAGCGAGTCCACGCCTGTCCAGGATCCCCCAGGTGAGCACACTGCGCCTCCCTCATCTTGGCCAGATAGGAGTGTCATTGAAATACAAGATGTCACCGCATCTTATGCGTAAGTACTCTCGATCAGACGGCCCAAGAAGGGTTAGGGTTGGGGTTACGGCTAACATTTCGCTTGAAGTGGTGTTGAAACAAAAGAGGGCGACGGAAACCTCGCCCTCCGGGGTCTCACAATGAAGATTGAAGCCGGGCAAAAGGCGGCCTTGTGTGGGCGAACGTAATTTTGTGCAGTGGGAAATCGTCCATCACTCTGCTTCTCCTGGGCCTGCTGGACCCGATCCAGTTCTCCAAGTACACCCTCTCCATTGACGGTCTTCCTTTGGACACCATCGATCGCGATGCTCTACGTGACCGGCTCATTTCAGTTCCTCAAGATCCAGTCTTTCTCCCTGACGGCACTTCATTTAAGGGCAACCTGGATTCAACCGACACCGACACCGATGCCGACTGCCGGGTTGCGCTCGAGAAGAAGGCTTGTGGGACTTTGTGCTAGAGTAGGGTGGCTTAACGGCGCGACTGACGGCCGATTCTCTCAGTCAAGGCTACAGGCAGCTTTTCAGTCTTGCCCGGGCCATTATTCGACGACGCATGGCCTTGAAAGAATTGACACGCGATGTGGGCAAGTCCTATTTGCAGGCTCAGTGCGCTGAAACATCGAGGCCGAAATCGACACCATCTCAGCAACACAGCCGACCGTGAAAAAGGGCGGCGTGCTCATCCTGGATGAATTCAGCAGTAGCTTGAATGTTGATACCGAAAAGTTGTGCAGGAGATTGTTCTGCACGAGTTTGACGGGTATACGATGACAATGGTAAGCCATCGACTTGAGATGACCATGCGCTTCGACCAAGTCGTTGTCCTGGACAGAGGGTCTGTGGTTGAGCAACTTATACATGGTAAGGAAGGGGGAGTAAGCATTGACATATCCCCTCCAGACATGGAGACTGCTAGACTTTGAGATGTCATTGATACATGTACCTACGTAAATATCAACAATGCTAGCCTACTTATGTTTGGCCATTTCCATTGAAGACGTCGACGATCGAGCCAAGGCTGCGCTGGCCACTAATGCTATGGTAACTGGACGCGTTTTACTTTGTTGGACATCCGGGATCTTCCAGCCCTGTGCCTCATGCATTAATTTGTTGAACCATTAATCACTTTTGTGTTTCGTTGACACTGCACATGTGACGTCGACAGTTTAAACACCCACACCCCCAACCCAGCCGTAGCATAGGGGTCAATACCAACTAAAATGTGTACATTATATTACGTAGCTTTACGGAAGATAAAATTATTCAAACCTTCTCAATGGGTACGCTTTTGTAGAAGGAGCAGCTTTCCACTAGTGCCCTCAATGTTCATAAAAAAAAAAGGTGTAGGGTATGCGCATTCGCTCATCTAACGCATCACTGTACCAGCTCAAGGCCAGGCGAACTCAAATTGGCCCTTCATAACCCAGGCAGCTCCAAGTACCAGGGTCGATGTGATTGCGACACTGGCGAATGCTAGCTGAGGGTTGGACCACTTTCCTTGGGGGCATCGCGTACCAACGACCGACATCTTGCTAGCTTGTTGCGACCCGATGGTGTCGGCATAGCTCTTAATCTGTAAAACCATTAGCAGTCTGTCAAGAAGCAGAGAAAACTGGGGGGAACAGTTAGGGTACAAGCCTTTTCACACGCCTTGTTAATCTCCGCGAAGTTGGGATCCGCGGGGTCGTTCTTCTGTTGGATCCGTATACTGTAACGGCGGAAAATGGCACAAACAACACTAATGTCTCTGCTGGACTCGATCATTAACTGGAAAGCATCGCCCCTGGGGATTTTGATGTTGCGCTGGAACATGGCCGGATTGCGGAAGCATAGCTCAAAAGTAGCCATGGCCATGGACTGAGGAATGGCACAAAAGTTGAAGACGCTCTGGTCGTGCAGGCACTTAAGATAGGAGAAGCAGTCGCATGTATGCCGCAAAGCATTAAGGACCATCTCGGAACTGCAGTTTAGAGCAGCGTCAAGATATTCTGGCTTGAACAAGTCTTCAAACTTGTCGACATGTTTGGACCAAATCTCCTGAGGCCAGAAGCAGCGGTTGTCGTCGAAATCCTCACGCACATCCCGGGTGATATTATTCTTCTGCAGCAGCAGACCCATTGATTTGTAGAGCTGCGCGTTCTCTACCAATCTTGCGTCGCCCATGTTGGCCTCAACAATGAGGCGAGTCAGACCCTCACCCACCACACCGGCAACGTACCAGCAGTAGAGGTCGTACGCCTCGAGGGTCTTGATGTTTACGTCCCCTAAAGCAGATTTTCGCACGAAATCGGCCATGCCATTGCCCATTTGAGAGGTGATGTCCTTGATGATTGCTTGGTAGGCGGGCTTTATCTTCTTAAATTCAGTAATAACGTTGTGGAACTGCACCAGCAGTTCCCGATCCTTTTCTTCAGGCCGATTGCACGTAAAAGTCCAACCATCTTGATCGAGAAAGTTGTGGAAATCTCGCAGGAGGGGCTCTTTTGTTTTGAGGGAGATGGACGTATCGTCTTCGATGGTGTCTAGGCCACGAAGTACCAGATAGAACACACATATAGGTAATCGTAGCTCAGGGTGTAGTTCCTTGATGACAGGGCTAAAACTACGACTGGTCTGGTCTAGGAACTTGTAGCAGATTTTGGCTGTTGTCGGTTCATTGTCTTCGTCTCTCTTGTGCAGGGGATTATGCCAAAGCTTCCTACGTCCATGCAATTAATCACAGGTCAGCAGGCTCGGCATATGGATAGACAGCATCGATGATGGGACAGAACCTCGAGAATTCTGAGGGAGGGCTAAAGCCAACCATTCAATTATCATCCGCAGTTGGTGTGGATGAAAAGCAAAGTAAATGGCTTGTGATACAAGACCCATGGTGACGGATGACTGGCGCGCAGGAACACTGATGGGGCAAGATATGACGCAAAGGACGATTTTAAGGCGGCTTATGTATACAGCACGGGCGATTGGGTTGTTGTGCGTGCGGCCACAAAATGAAAAGCTATTGCGATACAGGCTCCATGGATGGGGTAAAGTTCTGCTGCGAAAAGGAGACGGGGTTGTCAGGGTCTCTATCTAGATTGGAGCTGATGACTAAGTGGCCTGGCCCTGATGATAATTGATCACTTCCTCTGGTCAGTGCTCTCTCCAGGACCTCATTTGCCGAGGGTTTACTGACATGAATTTGATTCCCCAAGCCCCTTTTTCGACTACGGAGCAACTTGTGCTTAGGACGGCGGCACAAATGTCCCCATAATGTTCTAGACACTTGTCTCGTTTTAACAATTCCTTGAGTTCCGCCCGTACTCTTTGCGGGGTCCTCTTGGTACGCTTGCGTACAAGTCGGCAATTGCCTATTCAGGCAGGTGTTAACGCTTGCGGGCCGCTTACGGGTAAACGGGAGAGCGCTAAACCGTTGACCTCATTCGACACGTATAGGGCCACAAGTGGGGCTTGTGCTGATTTTGGACAAACAAGACCCATAGCGGGTTCGACGACAAGACCAGGAAAGGATTTGGGCATGGAACGGCTCTGTTCTAGACCTGATAGAGTGCTGTGAACATACCTTGATCCATGGCCAGGTCTAAATGCGTCCTGGTGCGCAGGCGATATTTGCCTGGGACGGAGACCTAATCTATGGTCAGCTTGATAACCTTGTCAACACGCCTGGCACACCACTTGTTACACCTTGGTGTTGGTCCTGGAACCTTGGTGCCATTATGCTTTGAGAAATCCCTGCAGGTATCTGCTTGTATCCGTGCCGTGCTCAAGGCTGGCAAGCATTTCTCATGCTATATCCTACCCATCCAGAGTCCCGACTGTCATCAATTACACACCGGGCCGATGCTGCGGTGGTACTCTTGTCGACTCTACACCTTCCCCTGATCTCCCAATTGGCAAGGCAGGCAGTTGCTGTTGGTCCTCAGCTAATTCCTATACTTTTTCTCACAACTCCACTTGACCTCATAGAAATCCGTCGTTACTAATATACGTGGTATTTACATCCGGTAGCACTGGTATTTCCAAGAACGTTATCGTGTCTCACGCAGATTTTCTATCCAACAAAACCTATCAAGCAGAGCAATTTAGGTTTCAACCTAGTTCTCAAACTTACAACTACACTAAGCACATCTTTCATAAGTTTATATATTATACGGTTATGGGTCTTATTAAAGGTGGATCAAACAAAGGCAGCTATTCTATACCTGACAATATCTGTTTCTCAGCTGCTACAACCTGCTCAGCTACCGCTAGTTAAAACCATCGTCAGCGAATTGAGCTAGGTGAGGTGGAATACCAAGTTCGAAAATGCTTACTAGACGCCAAACAAGCAGAGCAGATTACAGCCGAAGTCATTGTACCTACCGGTAAAGATGCTAGTCCATTCCTAGCAGTCTTTATCTCCAATGTAACCATGGTTGAATCGACGAACAATACTTTCTCTCTTTCTACACTTATAATCTCTAACAAAGAGGAAGACAGGTTAACTAAGAATCTACCCAGCCAAATAATACCTTCCATCATCTTTACGTTACCCTGTCTCCTCATAACAGCAACTGGGAAACTCAATCGTACAAATCTAAGCAAAATAACTAAAGTCCTCTGAGCACAGAAGCTCAAAAACCTTTGTAGTTAAGGTCCAGGTAAGATGCGGATGGCTGTACAAGCCGAGGAAAGGGAGCTACAAAGTCTGTGGGCTCAGGTGCTCAACATTAAGGCCTCGACGATTGGTCTTGATAGCAGTTTCTTCCGGTTAGGCGGCGACTCAATTACTACCATGAGACTGCTATCTGAATGTGGCAAGAAGGGTCTTTGTCTATCGGTGTCTGATGTCTTACGACACCCGAAGCTCATTGCCATGGCTCCATGTGTTCAATGTATTGGTGAGGGACAATTGTGCTCAGATGAAGACCAGCTGTTGCCATTCTCGTTTCTAGGAGATGTATTCACCACCCTAAGCAGTATTGATATAATTTCGACTAGTTGTGGCATCGATATGAAAGATATTGAAGATACGTACCCTTGCACACCTTTACAAGAAGGCTGATTTGTATTAACAAGCAAGGATCAAGGAAATTATACACTCTAATTCGTACTAAATATCTCACCTGAACCAGTTGCGAGGACATTCATGTTAGCATAGGAGCGGGCTACCAAGACCTTTGCCATCCTCCGCACTAGCACTGTTTACCACTCAAGTCTGGGTCTTCTCCAGGTGTTATCATTGTGTGGACGATGTAGTAATTTTGTGGTATCGAAGCAGAGCAGCACGAGATGATACTGCATATTCTCTTCAGCGGGTCCTGCCATTATTGGGCGGTCACGAATGTCGGGTCAAGTTCTTTACAATGCCAAATGTTTTACCGATCAATGTTCATTTCACAGGGTAGAGCGCCTATCTCGTCGGGCGTTGTAACTTGTGAATGTAGCCGAGAGTTCAAGTGAGGTTGAATGTGAAAGTTGGTTGTGATCAAGGTCCATTCGTGATTGCCGGCCGACCTAACTCACAGTACGGAGTAGCGTAATTGCAATACATGTACGTACATATGTACTCCGGTACCAAGATGACCTGGTTGGTTACTATGTCAACGGCAAAGTCGATATACCAGGCATAGTAAGCCTTGACGTTTCGTCAGCCGTCTCGATTGAGGCTCCGCGTACATATCATGTAACGCAATACGTAATAATCTCCCCACCAGAGCTGTTGGTCCAACTCACAATGAACAGACAACAGCTATTGCTCTATTGCTGATTCGCAGGCTCTGGGTCCCCTGGTACGGCCTGCATGTGCCATGACTCATCCGGTGTCGTAAGCCCAATCGCAATTCTCCCTGTGCCGCGCAACTTGGATCTGGAAGCAGCTTGTTGAGGGCAAAAGACAAAAGCTTGGGAGGATGGCTCGTGCAAGTTTCATTGAGGCAGCGCCAGCATAGTCGTCGCCATGGCAAAGTGCTCCATTGAAACAGAGGACCGATTCGGTCCTGCTGCCGACTGTTATGGAGGGTTTGACTTTACACTATTATTTGAGGAGACAATCCTCACAATTATTCCCGCGATAATAGTACTGTTGCTATTGCCGTTTCTCGTCGCTGATAAGCTCAAGAGCAGTACCAAAGTTGCGCGGACATGGTTTCACAGTGTAAAGCTGGTAAGAGAGCTTGCATCTCGCATTAACCAAACGTGTGAAACACTGACCGAATTATAGGCAACGTGGGCTGCCCTGGAAGTTTCGTATTTCGTGCTATTGGGATTAAGTGTGCATCCACACAGTCCGAAGACGAGAGCATCTATCGCCGCCAATACACTGGTCCCTGTCCTGGGTCTTGGTTTGGCATTGCTGTCGCATTTGCATCATTTACGAAGTGTTCGCCCATCCACTGTTATCATTCTGTATCTTGGTTTGACCTTGATCTTTGATGTTGCTCGCTGCCGGACATTATGGGCACTTGTGGAGGGAGCGTCTACAGCCATAGTGTTTAGCGTCGCCGTCGGACTGAAGACACTCCTACTGTTGCTTGAGTCGACAGAGAAGCACAACATTTTGCTTCCAGAGTACAAGAAGCTACCACCGGAGTCGATCGCTAGCGAATTTAACCAATGGTTTGCCTGGTGGATCAATCCAGTCCTCCTCAGAGGATATAGACGACAACTCGCGCTGAAATCGTTGGACGATGTGGATCAGAACTTGCGAACATGCGGGGAATACGAAAGCTTTTATCATCGCTGGGGCGTCTGTAAGTGGCCTTTTGAAGCAATTGTGGTTCTAAATTTTGACTGGAAATTTTTCATCACCTCTCTAGGCAAGTTCAAAAGGCAACCTCGGGCGCTGCTGTTAGCCTGCATGCTACATAACAAAACTCTCCTGCTCAAGGGATTGATACCTCGTGCCTGTCAGACTGGGTTCACATTTGCACAACCCTTTCTCATCGAGCGTTTAATATCCTACATTCAAAGTCCAGAGTTGACAGAACGACCGGCATTTGGCACCGGTCTCATCATCTCGTATGCCATCGTGTACACTGGTATTGCCGTATCAACGGCCCTGACCCAGCACTGGACTCTCCAACTCATCGCCAAAATGCGAGCTGACCTCATCGATGTTATTTATCGCCACACTCTCAAAGTTCGCTCGACTTCTTTACAGGACGCCGACTCTGTCACATTGATGAGTGCTGATGTGGAGAGGATCGTGACGGGCTTCAGGACTATGCATGAGCTATGGGCGTCGCCCATTGAAGTTGGCCTTGTTCTATGGTTGTTACACGCACAACTTGGTCTCGCTCTCGTGGGACCTGCTGGTACCGTCATCATCTGTGCTGCTCTGGGCGCCGTGGTGGCCTCTGGCGCTCCGGTAGCCCAAAAAGCCTGGCTCGACTCTATCCAGACTCGCTTGGCAGCCACGGCGTCGATGCTCAAGGTCATGAAAGCCGTCAAGATGACAGGACTTGCTGATAAACTGGCTAAAATAATCACCAATATTCGCGAACGGGAGGTTCAGGTTTCATTTGGGTATAGACTCGTGTTGCTCAAGATAGTTGCTATTTCTTACTTGAGTATTGCTCTATCTCCGGTCGGCGCCTTCGGTATCTACATCTTGTTACAGCGATATATGGCTTACAACATCTTGGATGTCACCAACGCTATAACGACGCTAACCCTCTTGCAGCTTATGATTGCTCCCATGTCGCTTTTTGTGGAAGGCCTAGGTGGCATTATGGGTGCCGTCGGATGCTTCCAACGAATTCAGCAATATTTGAACACCGACATGCGTGTTGATAACAGGACCTTCAACCAGTTCTATCATCCGGATGCCATTCAATCGCAATCACACATGCCGACAACAAGCTCCAGCAGAGCAGGTTCCTTAAACGAAACTATTGTTCCTGACAATGCCAAAAGCCTGTCCCACCACGAGAAGAAAGAGGTGCCGTCCAGTAAAACTTACGAACTGGAGGAACTTGCTGAAACGGCACGGTTGGCCACTCCCCAGGAAAGCGCATTTGCAATAAGACTTCAGCATATTTCCGCCCGATGGACGGACCATCGATCATGCATCTTGCATGATTTAAGCTTCGACATTCCTCTTGGCAAACTGACAATGGTCGTTGGCCCTGTTGGTAGTGGCAAATCTACCCTCCTTCATACATTATTAGGCGAAACACTTATCTCAACTGGTTCCATCATTTCAGCCTTTCCAGATGCCGCCTTTTGTACGCAGTCATGTTGGATTATGAATGCTACCCTCCAGAAGAATATTCTTGGATCTCTACCTCTTGACCCATACTGGTATTCCACCGTGTTGAATGCCTGTGCTCTTTCTCACGACATAGATCAATTCCCACAAGGTGACAAAATGCTCGTAGGGAGTAATGGTATCAATCTCAGCGGCGGACAACAAATGCGTCTTACTCTTGCTAGAGCCTTGTACTCTCGCAAGCAAATAGTGATAATGGATGATGTCCTCAGTGGGCTTGATGCCACAACAGAAAAGCTGGTGTTTGCATCTGTATTCTCCGAATCCGGACTTCTACGACGTCATAAAATGACTGCAGTTCTGGCAACCAATTCTGGCCATCGCTTAGCTGAAGCAGATCTGATCGTGGTACTCGGTTCAGATGGTACCGTCGCTCAACTGGGAACCTATGATGAGTTATCAAGTGCCGATGGATACGTGTCAAACCTTCAAATACGGGGTCGTCAAGATGATAGCATGCAAAACAGCGGACTATGCCTCCCAACTGAGGCTGTTCGGGAAGCTCTGTCCAAAGCACTCCCGGAAATCAATGCCGCTGACGCTTCCACTAGCGATATGGATATATACAAGTATTACATTGAGTGCTTTGGATGGATCAAATGGTCAATATTTGTTGTAATTTGTGCCATGTTTGCATTCTTCTCCACATTCCCACAGGTGTGGTTGAAGTGGTGGGCAGCAGACAACATGCTGTATCCAAACACAAACGCTGCTTATTACTGGGGTATATATCTTCTTCTTGGCGTTCTGACTGTCGTTAGTCTTGGATCTGCTGCCGGGTAAGTTGTTAAAGGGACGCACTATACCAAGACGAATATTTGATGATTTATTGTGTATTAGGTTCCTCATCACCAGCCTAGCTCCTCGCGTTGCGCTGACTCTACACAAACGCCTCCTTTTTACCGTAATCAATGCTCCAATGTCTCTATTTTACACTTCAGATACTGGCTCTATTACCAACAGATTTAATCAGGATATGGAGCTTATTGACATGGATCTTCCTTTGTCATTGATCAACACAGTTGTCATGATATTCGTTCTCATTGCGCGAGCCATCTTTATCGCCGCTACTGGCAAATACATTGGAGCCGCACTTTTTTTCTGTGTCCTGGCTGTTTATGTCCTCCAGAGCTTCTACCTGCGAACGTCGCGCACATTACGGCTGCTAGACATTGAATCAAGGTCTATCCTCCTCGCGCACTTCCTTGAAACTCTGGGTGGCCTGATCATACTCAGGGCATTCAACTGGGATCAGTACTTTATCGAGCGTAACAACGAGCTTATTGACATTGTTCAAAGGCCATTTTACCTCTTGTTGAGTGTTCAGAGATGGCTTAGTCTTGTCCTGGACCTTATGGTTGGTGGTATAGCCATAGTTCTTGCCACTATTGCTGTGCAGGCACGAGGACTGGATGTCGGATTACTAGGTTTGGCTTTGGTTAGTATTGTTGGCTTCAGCGCTGGTCTAAAACAACTCATCATTCACTGGACTATGCTTGAAACATCAGCAGGTGCTATAACCCGAGTCAAGTCATTTGTTTCCACCGTCGGATGCGAGAACCTTCCCGCCGAGCGGGTAGCTGTCTCTGAGAGTTGGCCGCAGTTTGGATCTGTGGAATACCGTAACGTAATGGCCTCATATGGAAAGGGATCTGGGCCCGTCCTCCAAGACGTGTCTCTTACCATCGAGCCTGGTCAACATATAGGCATTTGTGGTCGCAGCGGAAGCGGCAAGAGTTCTTTGATAGCTTGTCTTTTTCGCCTTTTAGAACTAGACGACGGTTCTATTCATGTCGATGGCGTTGATATATCAACAATTCCGCGGCAGAAAGTACGAGAGCGACTGATTGCCCTACCGCAAGATGCGTATATCCTCCCTGGAACAGTTCGTTTCAACGTTGACCCTACTGGTGATAATGACGACGTGAGTATCATACAGGCGCTCGAGAAAGTTGGGCTGTGGAAAATGCTCTGCATTGACGAGGTTGGTGGTTTGGATGGGAAATTACCGCAGGATCTACTCTCGCATGGTCAGCGTCAACTGATGTGTCTAGCACGGGCAATGATGCGGCGCTCTTCTATTCTTGTCTTGGACGAGGCAACAGCTGCCGCTGACAGTGAGACGGAGGCACTCATACAGCACATTATCCAAGAGCGTTTTGAACGCTATACTATCATCGCTGTTGCACATCGTCTGGACACAATCCGGGAGTTTGACCGCGTCGCAGTCATGGATGCCGGCTGCATAGTAGAATGGGGAGATCCAGTCACATTATTACGGCGAGAAAGTGCTTTCCGTACACTTTACAACGATATGAAGGGCATTGCGGGACCCTGAATGACGGTTCCTCTACCTCGATACGGTACAATTCAAGTTAATCGTATCATACGAAATTCACACATTTCCAGATCCAGACCTAATCTATCAGCATGATCCCGCTGTCAAAGATTCCAGAACATACACATGTAGCAATGAAGCAGGCCATGGAGTGAGTTCTCGCGGCACTAAGATGAGCGAACCCAGTGCCGACGAGAATTTGCGAGAAACGGGCCGTTAGCGACTCTGGGGTAGAAACTCGAGCCAGGGACCATTCCTTTGTCCTGCAATGTGCTCACGCGGCTGAAACTCATTCTCAGGTTGTCTACCTCGACAGCTTGCTCCTGCTCCTGGCTTGCCTCGACCAATCCGCCCCAACTCTCCTGGAGTAAAACGAAAGTCTCCTCGGCGGAGGATGGTCCCAATGGCGATGGCAATTTGATGGTAAGCAAGGCTTTTACCAAGACAAGACCGCGTTCCGAGTGATAACGGATTGAAGGCGGCACGGGCTCGCTGGATGCTGTCTCCGGAGCCGTCGTCCTCTATCCAACGCTCTGGTCGGTCAATTTATAGGCTATTTTACTGTATCATTTGTACATGAAAGTATAATACATATTGAACATATAGTAGTAGCCGTAGTATATGCTAAATAACATTATTCTCATTTGTGTAATCCAAGAGGCACACCTCGCCGGGCCTGCTCAAACCTACTAGGTCGTCAACGCATACAATAACCAAGTACGGCTAAGCATCAAGGCTTCTGGGAATTGACCATGGTAACTCCTATTAGAAATCACTTATATTTGCGAAGCTTAAATCATCGTCTAAATAAGATGAGTGTCAGATTGCTATTCAGTGAAATTCTACTTTCCTCCGTCTATAGCTACATATTGTTGTAAAGGCATCCTGAAACGATCTTGAATTAACCGTAATATTCCTCAAGCCACTTCCGGAAATCACCAATCGTCGGGTAGTCCAAGAAAAGACTCCCGCCAACCTTGATGTCCAGCTCAATCCTGAACTTCTCCACAATCACAAGCGACATCAGGCTATCTATTCCGAGATTGTCAAAACTAGCATCATCCTCCAGGTCGGAAACTTCCAAGGCGGCTTCTCTGGCAATGACTTGCAGTGCCTTCGATGCGACGCTGTTAGACCCCGTGGCGGACTCCACGGCTGGTACCCCAGCACTGGTAGGCAGAAGCTTGTCTTTGCTCGGTCCATCAGCAACTTCAGCAGCAGGCTTGACTGGTGGCAGATTAGTTTTGCCGTGATCCCTTTCAGGGGCGGCAGGCTTGAGGGCTGGCCGTGTCGTCTTTGGCTGCGGCGCAACAATACCTTGCTTGCCTTCCATAGCTGCCGCCTTGTCTGGGGGCGAGAAGAATCGGCCCAAGAGAATGCGTGGATAGCGACGGAACTGAATTCCGCCAACCATGCCTACAATCATGTCGTCTTGCATGATGTAGACATCACCAAAATATATCGTTGGGTCCTCGACTGTTGGTATCATTTTGACATAGGAGCGATACTGCGCCCCTGGAACCAGTGGCTTCGCAAACCTCATGGAATTCCAGCCAGGGGTGACACAGTAGTTGTTCTTCGTATCGATGGCGTCAGAACAGTTCATAATGAAGCCAGCCAGGTGTGCCACGCTGTCGATGAAATATGGCGGGACTGTCCAGACTCCGCCCTCTTTGGTGGTGAGCTCTATGTTGGCGAAGCCTTCTAGTTGATGCATCACCACGGACTGCATGCCCCGGTACTTTTCTGCGTAGTCAACCAAGTTGCTTGCAAACAGGGTATACGCCATGTTGCCGGAGAATCTGCTAGCCCTGCCCTCTACGGCAAGGCGCTCAAGAGTTTCAATCCGGCTGTGGATGAGATGAGCAATGGGATTCCAACTGGAGATCCATTCATTTGCATCACCATAAATGATGTTGGCAGTAGCGAACGGCTCATGGACGTAGCCGTTGTTGTCCACATTCTGCCACGTCAAGTCAACAACACCTGAGTGGGCATCAACAGTCGAGGCTGTCACACGGATCAACTGAGGAGACTTTGTGTCGCTATTAGCCACGAGCCCTTTTGTGACGACCAGGTTGCTAATATTCATGTTTGCTTGTTTGGCTTTGGGAAGCAACTTGCGGTGCAGATAGCTACCGAGGGTGTAGGCAATGTCGGCGTGGATAGACTATAAAAATTGTGAGCACGTGGTAGTAAAGAGTCATGCGATTACATGGCTTACAGAAGTGACAACGCCGCAATCATTCATACGGTGTCCATGGGCAGCAGCAAGAAAATCGGGTTGCATGAGATCAGACTGCATGGCCACTGAACCAGCTGAGCCATTAAAGCTCTCTTCGATAATCTGCTGCACTGTTGATGTCTGAAGCTCGCTTAGCGGGGGCGACTTCAGTGCTGCCTTGGCCTTGGTTGCGTCATTCCCAGTCTCATAGAAGTTGTTGCCTTTTGTCAAACACCAGTCGCCATTGTACTGCATCCAATAGTTCTTGTTATTCCAGGAGTAAGCCGGAAGATGGAGTAGACGAAGTCTGGCCTCAAAGGGACGGTGAAACTCATTCCACCTAACGGGGATGCCCGCGAGATGCAGAGCCGCCATGCTCTCGGCCATGGTCTTCCAGTTGTCTTCACCACGCCGGATGGACGGAACGGCAAGCTGTGTGGCGGGAATTATAGACTTCACAAAGCCAGTGCATACAGGATGCGGACCGGCCTCGACCCAAACCGTCTCATCGCTGATGGTGGAAACCCTCTGGGCGTTCTGCAAAGCAGACAGAAAGTCAACTGGTTCCCTAGTAGCGCGGCGGACATAGTTGGCGCCGAGTGTCTTGCCATCGAATATAACCTTGCCAAGCAACGGGGAGATGACAGGCAACTTGGGTTCCTGAAAAGTAACTCCAGACTTACACAGGGCCTCAAAGTCATCCAAAATAGGATCCGTCTGCTCCGAGTGAAAAGCAAAGGCGACATCTAGCTTGATACACCGGAAACCGGCTTGCTCGAGGAGAATAGCAACCTCATCTATTTGTTGCTTGGTACCACTGAGCACCGTATCCGAGGGCCCGTTGATACACGCAATTGTGTACGGCTTGCCTTCTGACCTCGCCTTTATCTCTTCTAGAGAAGCCCGGACGGCCATCATACAGTGACTGCCGCTCTCACATTTCTCCTGCAGCATTTGCGCCCGTTTTCCGACCATGTATAAGGTGTCGCTGGCAGTAACCACCCCGGCTATGTGCATCGCCGCATACTCGCCAAGGCTATGGCCCATGACGACGTCGGGTTTCACTCCGAGAGACGACCAGTATTTAGCCAAGGCTATCTCGGTACTAACCAACGCAAGCTGCGTAACAACTGGGGAATGTTCGTGTTCCTTTGGATGTGATCCGTCAAGAGCAGGGATAAAAGAGGGGAAACCCTGGGCCTGAGAGAGAGAGTCAAGATGCCGAATGTGATGTTGGAACGTAGGAACATCTCGATACAGCTCTAGACTCATCGACTTGTAAGACGCTCCTTGACCAGTGAAGGTAAAGGCAATTGGCGGCGGGCCAGATTTTGCGACGGGCTTGATAGAGTCGATCTGATCCAGTCGTGAAGTCAACTGTTTCCTCAGCTGTGCAATGTTGGATGCGGCGATGGCGACGCGGTGGGTGTGCTGGTAGCGTCGCGCTGTCGTCGTGTACGCAAGATTGCCCAAGTTAGTGTTTGGATATTTATCCAGGAATCCAAGTAAGGACTCGATATTTCCAGCCAGTGACGATCTAGTCTTGGCCGATACAGAAATAACATGAGTCTGCCGCGGGTCCGTCTCATCCGCTGGGCGGACTGGTGCCTCTTCGAGGACCATGGTCGTGTTGCCACCAGCGGCTCCAAAGTTGTTCACTGCAGCAATTCGCTTCTTTCCGGGAACATGTGGCCAGGGAGTCATCTCAAATGGAATTTTGAGATTACGTTTGTCAATGTCGCGGCCAAACTTTGGGTTGATCTCCGTCTTAATACCAATATGCGGTGGAATGGCATTCTTCTGGAGCATGAGAAGCACCTTGATCAATGCTGTCGTACCAGCAACGGATTCTCCGTGACCCAAATTTGCCTTGACAGCGCCTATATGTAGAGGTTTATCTTTGCTACGGCGCTTGGCTAGAGGAGCATAAACGTCCATGATCCCCTGCATCTCTTCGTAATCGCCGGCTTGAGTGCCGGTGCCATGTAGTTCGACATAGGACACGTCTAAAGGATTAACACAAGCCTGGCGAAGCACTTGACGAGAAAGATAAGCTTGGTGACCGGCATGAGGGTGTGTAATAGATACTGCTTCCGCGGAATGGTTGGTCCCGGCGCCGAGAATGACGCCGAGAATGTTGTCGTTGTCCAGCTCGGCATCTTCAAGCCTCTTAATGACAAGAGATCCAACGCCATCTGCTCGGCAGTAACCATCTGCAGTGGCGTCCCAGGTCTTGCATGCGTTGTGGCCTTTGGTAAGGAAGTGACCATTGCATAATCCAGCGAAACCATCGGGATTGGTGAGCACGTTCACGCCGCCAGCGACAGCCATGTCCACGTCGCCAGCCCACAGAGCCTGACAAGCTACCTATCCACGTATATTAGCTTCGTTTGCTTAGGAAACCACATCAGATACTGCTGCGTCACTCACTTCAATCGCTGCCAGGCCGGAGGAGCAGGCGGTATCAATACTGTAACTGGGGCCAGCGAATTTGAAAAAGTAATTGATACGGCCCGGGCCAAACGCACGGCAACCTCCGGGGATATAGTAAGTTCCAACCTCCTGACCCTGATTCACCTCACGATAGTCGTCGGCAGCTTGGCCATAGTACGTCCCAATTCGTGGCAATGCTGTCGAGGCGGTGCGGTTTGCAACAAATCCGGCTTGTTCCAGTGCCTCATAAGCTGTGACTAGAGATAATCGCATCTGTGGATCAACTACCAGCGACTCACGTGGTGACATGTTGAAGAAGGGTGCGTCGAACAAGCCGGGCTCATCTATGAAACAACCATATTGTGTCATAGTCTTGTTAAGCTCTTTGCCGGTTGGGTCGTAATGCGTGTTGATATCGAAGCGGTCGGCAGGTATCTGCCGCGAAACATCCATGCCCTTTTCCAGGATATCCCAAAACTTTTCAGTACTTGTTGCGCCCCCTGGGAGTCTGCAAGACATGCCAACGATGGCGAGCTTGGACTGCGCGGCACCGCGGGGAGTGTTGCTTCTTGGCGCAGCAAGGGAGAGCCATGGAATGAAGTCTTTTATTAAAACTTTGCAGTCCGGCAACGTACTTTTCAAGGCAAGATTGAGGTCATTGAGTGGAATTGAATTCCCAAAGCAATTCAACACCACTCCGCGAGGTCCAGCACACTGAACCTGGTCCACCACGACACGAATAACTTCATCCCAGCAGATTGCTTTTGTCAGCAGCTCTGATATGACGCACTCAAACAGTTCTGCCGCATTATTTGCCGTGTAGGGTAGTCCGGTCCTGGTTGAGTAAACCAACAAAGCCGGCCGAGCTTTCGTAACAATGGTGTTCAAGGAGCTACCGTACACTACAGCGTGTATATCTTGTTGGTTGTAGATGTGTGGTGCGTGGCAGAGGCCTCCGTAGACTTGTAAAGGAATGCATCTTGACACGCGGAAGAACTCTGACTTGTTGAACAGACCTTTTAATCTTCCCGGTGGCCCGCTGACTGTGACGGAATTCTGGCTGATAGCACTCACAAAGATTTTCGCCGTACTCGGTGTGTTCAATCGAGAATGAAATATGTCGAGCTCGTTCTGCGCTGCAACTGGGTCGACATTATGAACTACGTACGCCCACGAGTCCTCCTTTTGCGACAAGTCTCTGGCCTCCAGGTTCTCCGAGACGCTCAGAACGTGAATTCCCAAACGGAAGGCCAACCGAACTGCATCTGCGCCTGCAAGCGGCAACTCCGAAACGGTCGATGACAACGAGATGGCCGTCGAGGCTAGCAACCCAATGCCCAAGCCAAGGAGGCCGGAATTTGAAACGTCGACGGACTCTTCAGGGTGACTTTCCACATATCTACGCCGTCAACTGTTAACGAGCCAGGGTAACAACATGGAGGGAAACGGCTACTCACCCAATATACGCCGCTAACTGAACGACGACGAGGAGAACTCCATCCACAGCGCCGCAGATGAGACCCTCGCGAAGGCCGCCATCTTCAGCCCAGCTCAGAATGGTAGTAAATGACGGAATCAAATCTTTCAGCTCGCTTGGTAGAGCGCGAACTTCTTCCTTGACGGCCCGCGTAGCTTCATCTATGAATTGCGCTAGAATTGGGTGATGTTTGTCCTTGCTGTGGCTATGCAGGAGACGTAGAAGATCTTGAAGATCGCCTTTCGGGAACTCATTGCTGAAGTATATGAAATTCATCTTGCATAGTTCTCCATCGCTGTCTGAAATTGTGTTGGGGGTGTGTATGACCATTGTTGGGAGCGAGGATCGATGAAGCAGAGATGGCAACGGAATGCTTAGCACTGATAGGGGCTTCTTGCGGATGGGGCCACCAGACTTAATTCAAGTTCAGACGTGCGGAGAGCGAGTCCAGACTTCAACACACCGATGGTACGGACGGAACATGTATGCAACAAGATATGCTCATCGGTTGCTGACGGCGAGACATGAGCGACAGTACTCGCCAGTCCGACTTCCTTCATACGAAGAAAATGTCTCCAGCCAGGTATATAAGTAAGAATTGTACAATTACAATTTGGTTATACCGTTATGCCACGTGGAAGTGCCTTTCTCGTCTATAGTCCCCAATTTGCCGCTCAAATGCAGCCGGATTTACCCAGTCGTGGCATGCCGAGGTGAGCTTTGTGCTCCGAAATGATGTACACTCCGTAGCCTCCCACAATATCAAAGTCAACGTAAATCTCCCTCTGTCAGAATCTCACAGTGGATCATGGGCCTGTTCTTTCTGAACTACATGCTCCTTCGCCCCGAGTGGATTCATCCGAAGGCCGTTCGACTTGCACCGGAACTTCTTAGCTTGATTCGGAACTCTTTGCCCGCTTGAGTCAGTTTAGGACTGTCAGAAAGTGGAGAATTTGTGTCGATATGAAAGCTGATACAGGACTACTGCATGGCAGCCACCTCCTCGGATAGACTCGTTCAAGTGTCGGAGTCCGAGCGTCAGGTTTCCTTCGGCATAAATCGAAATACCTAGCGAATTCATGGTGGCTCATTTTTCATCTGGCTTTCGGCGACGCCGCTGCAGACCCTGTTTAGGCTTATTATTTTCGCCACTCGGCTTCCATCAAATTGGCACGCCGGCAAACAGGGTGTTGATGTCGCCTTCTATACACTGAGCCCGGCTCTTGCCACGATGTTTTTTCTGCAAAAAGCATCACCAAATCTTTCCTCGAGCCTCAACTATCTCTAATCGAATTTGAAACGAAAGAGTCATTACGATCGCTAAATTGAGTCTAGAGAAGTCTTCCCGATACGCTTGATGAAATGGTTCCAGATATCAACACAGCGGTCATGCAAGCAGACAAAGGCGGATACAGGCAGATCAACAAGTCGTTGAATATATGTGCGTTTGAAGACTATCTACAGGGACAAACAACAAATCTGCCGAAATTACCGAATGTCGAGCAGCTCACGCCTCGAGTTCTACGTATACTGGGTCAGAATCCAGGAAAGGTGCGCTTTGGATGATTTTTGACTCCAAAATGTAAATACATCTCAGTGATTAACGCTTTCACACAGTTTACATATCAAGGTACCAACACCTATGTCATCGGCACTGGCACGCATCGACTTATCGTCGATACTTCTGGGGGGGAACCAGCCTGGGCTGAACTGATCTCGTCCACACTCGAATCCATGGGTGTCAGCTTATCTCATGTCTTGCTGACTCACTGGCACGGAGATCACACTGGCGGCGTCCCTGACCTTCTGAGACTGTATCCGCACTTGGAAGGGTCGATATACAAGAATGAGCCAGATAAGGGCCAGCAGAACATTACCGATGGCCAGGTTTTTAGGGTCGAGGGAGCAACTATCCGTGCGGTCCATGCTCCTGGACACTCGGAAGACCACATGTGCTTTGTTCTGGAGGAGGAGCAGGCCATGTTTACCGGTGACAACATCCTCGGTCACGGAACAAGCGCCGTAGAGGACTTGGGCATCTTCATGGCCAGCCTACAGAAGATGTACATGCAGAATTGCGCCGTTGGCCTCTCTGCACATGGAGTCACCATCACTGATTTGCCGGCGAAGCTGAAAAAGGAATTGGATGGCAAGCTGAGACGCGAGAGACAAGTAATGCAGGCGCTTGGTCGCGCTCGTACCCGTGGTGAGAGGAGCATCACTATACAGGACCTTGTCACCGAAATCTACGGCGAGGCTTTGGAGGAGAGCACTCGAACTCTTGCATTAGAACCGTTCATTGACGAGGTTCTAAGAAAGTTGGCGGGTGACTGCCGTGTTGCTTTTGAGATCCGCGGGGGAAAGAAGAAGTGGTACTCCGTAGAGGCAATGCCGCAGAATGCGGGAGGCCTGATGACGGGCCCGATGACTACCTCCAGGGCCGATGCTCGTGTTCAAGTGATGTAGGGTGGAAATGAGCGGGTTGTGGTGATAATTCAAATGCGTTTCTGCGTTTTATGCTAGTCTTCAATTAAGTGTAAAGTATTTTTTTGAATTAGATAAATTAAAATACCAACTTTATCCCGAAACTAAGCAATAATAAGTTTAACCTCATTTAATATCCTTAAGCATCTACGCTATTTTAATAAATTTAAAACATAGTACTTGATTAAGAGGTTTAAAAGATTTTAGACTTCAGCCCTGTTCTCACGGGTCCCCTTAGATGTAGATATCATGTGTCCACCTCGAATTCCGTGCATCTGGTAAGTACCATTTGGTATTTTAGTTGATAAATTTCAGCAAGGTAGCATCTTTCAGGCAAACGTGCAGTCGAATAGGACTGATACCTCCAAGTTTGTAAGAGTAGTAATATAGGTTGACATTTTCCGGTAAATGTCTGGTATTGCTACCTGGCTGCCGATGGCGTCGGAGTCCGTGGAGTGCCCAGTATTTAACCAGGCAAGTGGCCGTTATAACCCCAGTGCCTCCATGTCCTTACAATCCCACTTATCCTGTTTTTAGAAGCAGGATATTTCCCAAACTAGCACTAGCATGTCTGACCACCCAGAAATTCCAGCTCCCCCGTCGGGGGAACCCAACACTCACTTTCTTTGCTTGACAATCTGTGGCTACCGCCGACCAGGCATGAGCGAACAAGACTACAGGGAGCACATGACTCAAGTTTCTGCCCCAATGACAAGTGGATTGATGGTGAAATATGGCGTTAAAAGATGGACCATGGTAAGTGGATTGGAGGCATCATGCCTGGCCATGGGTGGTTCCTCAGCATTTCCACCTTTTGTCTTGTTGTTTTGATACCACAACTTCGTTGTTATTGTTTTGAGAATAAAAGTTGACATCAGAAAGATTCACAACACGCTTGAGACGCGCGGCCTCATGGCTCGGCTCTTTGACCATCAGATGACCAACTTGGCCGACTTTGACTGTTTCAGCCAAGTTGTGTTTCAAAATGTGGATGACTACAAGAGAATGAAACAAGATCCTTGGTATAAAGAACACTTGGTTGGGGATCACGAGAAGTTTGCTGATACCAAAAGGAGCATGATGACGATTGGGTGGGTTACAGAGATAATTAGGGATGGGGTCGAGGTCAATAGTACAAAAGTCGACTAGACAGCATTCTATTTTGAGACATTTACGTAGAGAATAAACATTGCAATGTACTCCCTGATATGCGTTCTTCGGTGAAACGGATTTCCCTTGACCAACGCTCGTGGTACCATGTCAACTTGTTGATTATGGACCCTCTGAGTAAGTGATGAGATCCATAGACCAATGTTATTGATATAATGGCCCAAGAATCAAAATGTTCCCAGTGTACCCAAGACGGCTCCCGATAATGGCAGCAGCGATCTCGTAAAGTGCAACCAGTTCCACGTCACCAACAGCTCCGCGACTCCCGTGACTTCCACCGTGGGGGAGCGCATCTTGCTCGCTGCCTCCAACTGGAAGAGTCTATTATTCGTGCTTGCCATAATAAACCATGTAAACGGTATCATGATGACTGTTGCCGCGGCAGCAAGAGCGAAGATGCCGTATGGCCTTTTAGCAGCATGGTATTTGATGCACGTAACGGCATACAACGCAAATGTGCCTATTGCCAAGACCGGCATAATCTGGTGCCCGTAGTGATACATGCGTCTCCACTGGTTAACAAGAAGCACCTCGTCGACAGTCGTGTCAAAGAAAACTGGAACCGTGATAAAAGTGAGAGACATCATTGCTCCTGTGGAAATCATGTTAGTCGCCCTGTACCTGATGGAATGCATTTCGTCTGAGATTGGTTTGCCAACCGGAGAGGAATGACCCCGTAATTACGGCAGTAACTGGAGCAATGGTTCCCGACATGGCGTTATGATCGTACAATGTTGGCAATGTGAGATCTTGATGGCCAATATAATAGGTTGTAATATGAGATGACAAGAACGCTCAGGGCAGCAGAGAGCGCTCGCAATGGGAGCAAGCCACTTTATCTTGTCGGCTATGCCACGTGGTTGATCTCCGACTCGCATTCGAAAGCCAGAGGTAGGGGTATCCGGACTTCCGACCTGGTGCCCACGGAAAATTGCCTCGGGCGAAATTTTATCGTCTATATACGGACGCTGATTTAGCACTCTATACGCTGGGCTCAATCGAACAAGGACAATAGCTAGCACTCTCTGTAGAATATATAAAACAGCAGAAGGTCCGAAGATTGCGTGCCACGTAGGAAGATACCAGCAAATTGTTATCATGTCGGTTGTAACTATGACGTCCTTCCGTCTCCCGAAAAATACATTCCAGGTCAGGCCATATTTCACAATATTAGTAGTAGCTATAATCATATACAGATTGAGTGTATTTAATATCTCGTTATTCTTGAGAATAATCCCAAAAGAAGATTGTTACGCGGGTCCAGTCTTGGGCAAATAGTTGTGTGCAAAGGGAAAGAAATGCCGACACAAGCCCATCAAAATACAAAAGGGGGTTCCCCTCGGAAACTTTGCCCCTACGCCACGCGTCTTATTTACCACGCTCACGTTCTTGCCATTGTACATTCCTCCTTCATCATCTGCTGCCTCGATCATGGCTGCAGAGAGATCCAAGTAACTGATAAAACTCTCCTCTTCATCAAAGCTCAATTGATGGCCACGCGAGACATCCGGCGATAGTCCTCCCGGCTTGATGAAAATGGTAGTAACCCAGTCTTGATGCGACCGCAAATACGCCTCGGCGAGACGCAGATCCCGATACACATGCGAAGCCGCAGTCAACATGATGGGGCGGAACCAACCCGGCATGTTGCGGGCGAGATGATCGTCAATAGTGGCAGAACTCAACAGGACGAGTTTTGGCAGCTCGATACCAGGGCGCGAATCGGCCTTGATTCTTTCCAGGGCTTGAATCACGCTTGTGGCGCTGTCCTGGCTGAGAGAACAGCCTGGGATGTTGTCGTTGGTCGTCACGACCATGAAGACGGCCTTGGTGCCTCGAATACAGCTCGTCATGAGGTCCACATCGTGTATGCTGCCTTGGAAAACTTGCACCCGTTTGTTGTCGACAATTTCTGGGAGCAGGTCATGTAGTTTCGGCTGGTTTCTGCAGTATACGTTGATTCTGGTGTCGGGAGTCTGGAGAAAGTTTTGGATAAGAGCAGCGCCGCAGTTCCCTGTGCCGCCGAGCACAGCATACGTCGCCATGGTGTTGAAAGAGGTTGGGAAATGGTACTGCAACTAGGGGTATAACCGAGGCGGGCCAGCAACAACAACACCGGCGCTTTCCCGATATAAAGTATAACGTGCCATGGCGGGCGGGGATTCCACGGCGCCTGCCTGGGTGCGGGATGAGGCTTGCTAACGTAGTGAGTAGTTTCCAACATTGAAATGTCCAATGGAAACTGCGTGCCATGACCGAACACCTTTATTCCATCTTAGCGTTGTTCCGAGACATTCGGAGAGCGAAGTGGGTCTCGTTTCCCCTTTCATGGCAGGGTGGTGTGCGAATGGTCTGGGCTGTGCTGCATTTGAACTTCGGGGTTGGTTAGTTTGGTTAGTTGCCGAGTTGTATCCTGGTCACCAAGTCAGCCATGTCCGATTGCCCGAGTAGATTAATGCGTGTCCATGATATTGATGATCCGTGAGAGAGGAAAACTGGCATTGTCTCTTTGTGCCAACAAACACCAGACATTCTTGTCACACAATGGGATTCCTCTACAGCCAGCTGTTCAAGCAACTTCCATACCCCACCGGCTCTTACAATGGCAAAACTATCGTCATCACCGGGAGCAATGTAGGGCTTGGTAAAGAAGCCGCCCGCCACTTTGCGCGCATGGGGGCCGGCAAGATCATTCTTGCTGTGCGCAACCTGGACAAAGGGAACAGCGCCAAGGTCGACATCGAAACTACAACAAGCTGCGCAAACGACGTCATTCAAGTCTGGCAAGTGGACATGGCCAGCTACGCCAGCGTGGAAAGCTTTGCCGCCCGTGTCAACGCCGAGTTAGATCGCGTCGACATTTTCATCGCCAACGCCGGCATCGCCCCCGCGAAATACGCAATCGCCGAGGACAACGA
This sequence comes from Metarhizium robertsii ARSEF 23, assembly GCF_000187425.2. Lineage (NCBI taxonomy): Eukaryota > Fungi > Ascomycota > Sordariomycetes > Hypocreales > Clavicipitaceae > Metarhizium > Metarhizium robertsii. The sequence continues at coordinate 104,695 of NW_011942151.1, read as the reverse complement.
AGCCAGCATCACGGTAAACTTTATTTCCACGTTTTTACTTGCCGCGCTCGTGGTGCCCAAGCTAAAGAGCACGGCGCGGCTGTACAATACGAGACCCATGTTTTCCATTGTGTCGTCTGATGTGCACGCGCACACGACACTTCCACAGAAATCAGCACCGAATGGCAAAATTTTAACGACTGTTAACGACAGGGCTTTTGCGGAGAAGCATTGGAATGAACAGTATCCGGTATCCAAGCTGCTAGGGGTGTTTTGTGTGCGCGCTCTTGCAGAGAAATATCCTGCCTCGACGTTGCCCGTCACATTCAACTGCGTGAACCCCGGACTGTGCCACTCTGAGCTCGGCCGTGACTTTCCCACGTTGGCATTTTGGCTCATAAAACTTGTCTTGGCCCGGTCGACCGAAGTTGGGAGTAGAACATTGGTTCATGCAGCATCTCAGGACGCCGCGTCGCATGGCCAATACATGACCGACTGCGGCACGGGTGCACCATCTGCATTTGTTACCAGTGAGGAAGGAAAGGAGGTACAGGGAAGGGTGTGGGACGAGTTGGTTTTAAAGCTGGAATCCATAAAGCCGGATTGCATGAGTAATTTCTAAGCTTTTTTCTATCGTAATAATATACACTTTAGGTTGTTGACTTTGCAGCCTACCCTCTCTCTTTGTTTGGCCCGACTACCAACTCAATCCTCCCCCGACTAATGGTTTGAAGTGGTTAAATAGGAAACCTTATGGTAGGTGATAGAGTTGAGAAACAGGTGGGAAGTAACTTGCAAAGTAAATTGGGCCAATACATGCAATGACTTCACTCAACATGCAAGGACAAGTGTGAGTTGACCCTTTATTAGCGAGTGATGTCCTCAAGTCCGGTCATACAATTTATTCTCGAGACACTAGCAGACTAATAAACATAGACAGCTGTTCCAAATTGAAGGACCCGAGACAGGTGTAATCGTGCTAAACAAGTCTGGTCACTCATCTGGCATAGTCCTTCTTCTCGCTGATGCTTCTTCATATTCTGGCAGGGACATTCCCCCAAGCTTGCTCGAATCCAGCGCCCCAAACCCATTTTGCCTCGTCTGCAAGACCGACAGTGGAATCATATGCCATCCGTGCCAGATTCAGCCACGCGTCTCCCTGAAGAGGGAACATGGCCGGGTTTTGTTTCTCAAAGGGCCGAGAGACATCTTGGCCGCTCTTGAGCGCACGCACAAACTTGGCCACGTGGCCGTCATCGTGCATCTTGTTGATGGCGCGGTAGAGCTCGCTCCAGCCCATCGATGAACTCGTCTTGGCCTTGTATTCGACAATTTCCTCGACGCGAGGCGCAGCGCACCTGCTGGCCGCATACCACAGAAGATCGGTGCGGCCCTTCCATTCCACGATTCGAACCTTGTTCTCGTGGCTGATCCAAGTCTGCTGGAGCAAAACCGTCACAAAGATGGAACTCGTTACCGCATGCATATGGAAGAAGTCAATCTTGGGTGCCTTGTCGGATCGCTGTGACGCCCCGGCGAGAAACGCACTGCAGTTGATGGATTCGGCAGCTCGCCGCTCCAAGTCCATCGGGTCAACGCGAAGTTGTGCCGCCAGGCTGGTGATGGCATCCTTTGATCTCCCAAGGACGCCGTCTCTCATTTTGAGCCCCATGTCCTCCCAGCGTGGGCCGTGGAGAATGACGTCGTTTGCTCGGGCCTGCTCGAAGAGCTCTACAAGAGAGGGACTGGGAACATGATGGCCTATTTGGCTGGCGAGCTCGTCACTTCGTAGGAGGCATTCGGGAATACCGGACCACGGGTGTGTCACGGCCTGCGCGAGAGCTTCCGCAATGATGCTAGGCTGTTCAAATTCGACTCCGAGACCCAGGTGGATGATGGGATGATATGCACCCTCGTACATGCGGGCCAGAATAGTGTCTGCCAGTCTTGTCCGACTGAAACAGTACCTATGAAGGACCTCCTTCCAGTTGCTTTGGTCGATCTGCCGTTCGAAAAACGCAAGGACGTTGGTGTATTGGGGAATTTGGCCCAGTATCCCAAGCATCTTGTCGTCGTCGGCGAGGCCATTTACTACCTCGTTGTCGAGCTCTGGCGCCGGCCGCTGCACCGAGATGCCGTCGTCGTAGGCACGCTGCAGTTCGCGACCATCGCCGCCCATGGCAAACGTCGTCAGAAGAGAGTGTGCCATGTGATTGTGGCCATTGACATCTCGCCAAAAGATGTGCAGCTCATCATGATTCTTCTGTAGCAAATGGTTGGCTTTCTGCACAGAGTCGGCTGGAATGTCATTGACTCGACCAAGGATCGAAGAGTTTGCCGAGAGTTGAACCCTGTTGGCTGTCGTTGCGACGATACCAACAGGCTCGTTGGGAGCATCCGAGGCCGCTTTCTTCGTAGCCAGGATCAACACGACGGGAAATGTCACCTTTCTCCTTTCGCCGCCCATGGCATCGCGCAGCTCTTCCAACAAGACCTCCACTTCAGAATATTGATGGCCAGCCTTTTGTCGGTAGTTGGGATAGACCGACTCCAAGTACGCTTGGACGTCCTCTATAGACCAGTCTGCGCCCCAGAAATTGCGGTCTATTGTTTGCTTGGTAATTTCGTTCTCATGTCTTCGATCCACGGGGTTGAAATCAAAATCGAATCCAGCCTTGCTATTGAAGATGAGGGGGAAATCGCAGTTCCATTTATGGCGCTCAACGCTCTCCCAATCCGCTTGCGGTATGGCAATGTTATCCAGGTAGCTTATCAAAGTCTCAGCACCGCGCAGGTGGAAAGGAAACCCTGGCGTGCCCTTCATTGGCTGGTTGAAGCGGCATATACGCGTTGCGACCTTGTCATAGGCCTTGTTGCAGTTTTCCACATCTCCGTCGGCGAAGAGGCAGGGACCATAGAAGTAAATGCCCAAAGTGCCACCGGGACGAAGGAGTTGGTGAAACGACTCGAGTGCCTTGGGTGCATCTAGAAGAGGCATGCACTCGCTCACGGTAATCAGGTCCGTGTTGCCCTGGCCACCAGCCTGAACTGGTGTTTTCTCTGCCAGCGCCTCTGCTGGGGAGGTGATGAAGGTGACTCTGTCTCCAAGTTCCTGCGGCAACAGAGCCGGCGCGGCGGTTAATGCTTTGTCATTGACATCTGAGCCGACGACACGGTCAAAGTACGTTGCCAGTCTTGCCGCGATGTTACCTGGCCCCGTGCCGACGTCGTGAGCAAGACCAGTGTTGCCGTTGCCATGCGTCTTGTGGTATTGGCTGATGAGACGGAAGAAGTCCTCAGTCGGGCTGGGACGGGCTTGTACATATGACCTCCAGAAATCCAGACTACTGCCGCTTTTTACGGCGCCGGATGTGAAGGGCGTTTCGATTGTTTCCACTTTGGTTGCAGACATGCTGTTGACTGACTATGTGGCGAGGTTCGCCAGAATGAAGATGGTGACTTGGTTGACAGTTGACCCCTAGGAGATTATGGGAGACGGGGCAAGATACTTTTGGATAAATACCATCTTTGTGAGCTAGGGTCCCTCGGGCTTGTAGCTGTGCCTATCGGAGGTCCTGGCGCAGCGGGAATGTCAAGTTCCGACTGGCATGGCTTTAATACCCCGAACCGACATTTCATGGCTACTGATTGGGCGTCGGAACAAGACACAAGTAAAAGGATTTCCATTGGTGATCAAGAGTCGAGACATAGCTACCAAGCTACGAGGCACACATGCTGGTGCTGCCGATGTCTGAGGTACTTGATTCAGACATGGTGATAAATATATTACAATAAGCAAATTTGTACATCTATGGTATTTGTTACACGGGCATCATAACACCAGGGAACGAACGGTCCCCGAAGTCCCGCGATAGTTACTGGAGGGCACAAGATCTAATTGAAGCCTTGGGCGCTTGTGACATGGTCCCTACTTTGCTTTGCATAATGAAGGCTGTTTTGGTTGAAGGACGTTGGGAGAGACCAAGAACCATAAATGCCAAAGATATTTGTTAGAATGAATTGAACGTCTTTGCCCCAAGCCCATACAAGCCTCTGCCACAGTATTCAGCGGTCTCATGGTAAACAGTACGACGAATATCCAACTTGGGACAAATTTACTTTAATCAGACTGCGTAATGAATGACTCTACCTTGAAACTATACGAGTCTTTTACAAAGTACATTATCAGAAAAATACGTCCACCACATCTCTCGCCAAGGACGCCACTTTGTCGACTATGCAGGGATGGGAAAATATTAAAACTCCATTGCTGGCACAGCTGTTCAATGAGTCCATGGTCCATGAAATAAATTCTTTCCCAACTAGTTCACCGTACCTGCAGTCATGTTTGAGTCCCTGTGAGATTGAAGATATTTTAGCAGTGCGGTTTGTATCTCCGATTTCATTATCTTATGTGTAGCATTCACCGGGAACGCGGCTAGTCCCAACTGTTCCAAGGTCAGCAAGCCATCCAGTACATACTGCTTGCCGAGCATTTTTTCAATGTGTCGATTAATATCTCCAGGAGAATTGGAAGCCAAAGAACGCAGGACAGCAAATAGTTGCTCGCCCTGGGATTCACTCGTTACGCTGACAGCGACAGCCTGCAGGAATTAGCCGACTTGGCTCACTATAGGGGTAGAAGTGAATGGGAACAGATTTGCGCTCACCTGCTCTCCGGTAAGTATTTCTATGCAGTTCTGCAGTGGCGCTGGCATTATGGCCACTCCGTCGCGATTAATCATGTCCTTCTCTCTGCCCAGGATATATACGAGTCCCTTGGGATCCATGACGGCGACATCACCGGTGCGAAACCAGCGGCCCTGCCCATCTTCGTAAAAAGAAGTCTCAGAGGCGCCAGACATGTAATTTCGTATTTGACTTCCGCTCCGTATGTGCAGAGCTCCAGACTCGCCGCGCTTACACACCCTCCCTTCCGCAGAATTCCATATGCGAACTACTGACCCCGGAGACACTACGCCTACCGGACAAAGACCGCCGAAATGTGGAATTTGTCTCATCGGCGTATGTTCAAACGGCCAGCGAAATGATCCCCCTCCTTCTGTCATGCCATGAGCTACAACAACCTTTGCGCCTCGAAATACAGTTGCACATTTGGCCAAGATGCCGGCGGTTACGGCATCACCGCCAACTTGCACTGTTTGAACCGAGTCTGTATTCAACGAAGCATTCGCAACCTCTTTGCTAATCTCGTGTACCATGGGCGGAGAGAGGACCACGAAAGTGATTGGGAGCCGTCGAATTGCTTCGAAAATGTCGCTCACACAGAAGCCACGTCCCGTCAAGACGGCCGTGCCACCGGCCCTCCAGGTCAGGAGGATCTGCAGATGAGCAATGGCCCGAGACGGATGAGCTTGCTGTAGAGCCAGTGGGCAGGCCCTTTCATCAACAAGCCATGATTGCGAAAGCATGTAGTGAGTTTGCCCTCCCACCCGCATGGGACAACCCTTTGGACGGCCAGACGACCCTGACGTGAAGAGAACTGAATGAATGCGCTCTGGATCATCATTACGAGCCGCTTCGATTATTTGGTCTTGGTTTATCGCTGACCGGTTGCCTTGCTCCATGATTTCTGACAGGGTTATCCAGCCTGGCTTCTTGGCTGAACGATCCACATGAATGCAGAGAGGCCTCACAGTCGGAAAGTCGTCAACAAGCCGGTCCATCTCGAGCACGGTTCGTGTGTCTTGTGCCACAATTATGGATGGTTCAAGGGTCCGAAGCAAATGTGGCAGCTCATCAGGCCCCGTGGCAGCAAGGACGTCCGGGTCCGCGCATGAAATCGTCAATCTTGTCATAACCGAAGTCCATAGAAGCAAGCCGAATTCTGCGCCGTTCGGTATAAGCATCAGAATGGTGGATTTGGGTTGCACTCCGTTGGCAAGAAGCCCCGCCGCGAGACATTTTGCAATGGAGTGAATTTGGTGATAGGTGAGCGTCAAGTAGTTGTATCCATTTTCTCCGTCATAGATAGTACTCGTCTTTGTATGGGTATATGCACCCCCACGCTCCCCGTCGTCGTGGCTCTTGGCTAGGGCGAGGAGATCTGACAGGTGGTTTGCAGGCTGGTGTGTTGATATTATTCCTGGTTTATAGTAGCTTTTCTCCAGGCCTTGTTCGAGATGCCCAAGCAAAGATGTCGTATTAATGAGGGGGCCACCGTCAATCTCGGCCATGCTCTCTGACCTGCTTCCGTTGTATGAAGTTACTTTGTGTTGGATTTGCCGAAACTGTAACAAGACTATCAGAGCTAAGCTCAGAACACAAGAGCATCTCCAAGGCCGTACTAATGAATACTGACATAATCTTTTTGGGTTCTGACCGTTTTGCTTCCTCTGAAGAATCTTGCCGCCTTGTCTGGTTCTTTCGGGGCAAGGGCTGCTGATCGGAGTCCGATTCTCGGGCTACACGGCCACAGCCCCAGAACCGTCAAGCTGCATGCTGTTGGCTCCATGCGTACATGACACTTGCTATATATATGTCAAATGATTCCATTGTTAGACGCGTGAATATTACGTTGGAGAGAATACTTCTACAACCAGGTCCCTAAGCTGCTACTTTGCTACTTGTATGGCCCGAGGGGGACTTGACCCAGTGCTCACTCGTCATCAAATCTACCAACCTATCCAGTGGCATATTCATGATACCGAATCTCCAGAGCAGAGGCTCCACTGGTAGGCGAGCAGTACTTATTTTCCACGATTAGACGGCCCGTGTTATCCCCCACACTATTCAGAATGCTCATCATCTCAGCCATCTCCAACTCCCTTTGATTCGCGAGTTGAAACATTGTCAAGTCCCTTAGCCGAGCGAGGGCCTCTACGCTACGGCGTATTGCTCCAAGTTCGGGAAGTAACCCCGACGTAAGAACGATTCTCCCGGACCTGTTATTTTTCAAAACTTCCACCAGTTGTTTCAGCTCGGCCCGAACACCCTCTGTAACACCTGTGCATGAAGTGAGATGAAGGATATACACTGTGGCATCACGAATGGTCTGTGTGGTACCCATAGGGCGACGCTGAATAGTCACCCGTCCGTCTACTATACACCCTGGTTGGTCTAGCATAGAATCGTAGGATATGTTCTTCCCCCCGGAATTTTGCCATTGAGCTTCCAACTCACCCATCTGCACTATAATCTTTAGGCAAGGATAGTGACTTGCCAGAGCCATTGCTTGCGCCGTTGACTCGGCCCCAATCTGAGAAGGCGTATTCGACGTCAGCCAAGGGACAGATATGCTGTATGGCCCGATGACAGGCGGACGCTCACCTCCACAACGGTACCTGGTTTACCAACAAATTGGTTGGCACATTGCAATGACTGAAGCATTTCCACCAGGTCATCGTCCACATCGCCGGTTCCGTAGCGCCGGAAAGCAGACCATTGTCGCCTCAGCTGGGGTCGTTGTTCGCACTCGGTGCTAAATGAGCTCGCATGATTGCTAGCAAGGTTATACGCAGTCGCCTGCGGAGTGCTGGAGTAGTTGAGCCGTTGCGTATTGGCAGCCATTTTCAACGCGGACGGGGTCGCTGTGCCAGCAAGAAACATGACGGCGTCGAGCAGAGAAGGATTGGTGACAAAGGCGGCGGACAAGGCATTATGCGATAGACGTCCTGGTTGCGGCTCGCATAAAAACCCAAAGGCCATTGTCATACGCGCTATTCGACAGAGTTGAGCTTCCGGCACGCCTGCCAAGTCGGAGATATCTTTGATCGGCACGCTGTGACGAAGGGGGATACAAGCCAAGACTTGAAAATCCCCCAGCCAGTGTAGGCAAGCCAATAGTTGGGACTTGGGGAAGCATACTTTAGTTGACGTTCTGAACACCTGTGCAGTCTAATGGGAGAGAGCAGGAGTTTAGCATTGAGCGGCTGGGGCAAAGCATACCTGACAGGCGAGCTGTTGTAGCAGCTCCGACGGCCCCATGATGAGTTGTTGAAGATTTGCAACATTAGCCATCATGGACTTTTTGAGCTTTTGTAATTCGGCTGGCCCATCTTGAAGGATTGTATTGATCTTGATTGACTCGTCCGCGTCACTTGGGCACTGCACTCGACACATGGCGACAAGAGCTTCGACATCGGCTGTGGTGGCAGCGGCGCAGGAAACTAGGTTGGCGATACTGTCCATGGCAGCGAGGCAGCATGACGATACTGCTATTCAGTTGAAGCCTAAACTACAGCATGTGAGTCTTAGGAGTTGCCCGCAGCTTGACGGTGCCGAACTTTGAAAGTGAATATGGCTCAAGTTGGTTGGGATCGTGGCACTGAAACCCGCACCATCCTAGAAGACACCGTCGTAAAGTTTTGCATAAAGGCAATAAAGCATCCCCTTGTTCGACGGCGTAAAGATTTGGGCCGTACTTACATAATTTTCGGAGTGTGGCTTTCTATCCTGGTATGGTATAAACTCACTACGCAGACACAAGGCATTCGCTCTTGATGCTCGTTGGTGGACTAATCCGCAGAGTCGGGCTATTACTCTCAGAGGCTTCCCTGACAGTCTTACTGCAATATTCCGTTGAACCGACCTTCAGCGCATGTGCTTCCAGAAACAGGGCAGGAGGAGATATCGAGGGTTGAGCAGGCTTCTAGATCCCGGCCACATCCCTGAGCGGCTGACAACGGCAAGCGCCATCATGATGGCCCCCCGTCATGGATCTTGTGCTCGAATACTCCGTATGCATTGCGATTTCATGTGAGGCTCAGTCAACCATCACGTACACATGGTTCCGCGGCAACTGCGAGCATCATCACGTCTATTACCACCATCCAGAGCCAACAAGGCTCGAAAATGACGCAAGCCGTCAGATTCATTCCAGCCAGGCCGACGTGGCTCGATCGATTTCGAAACCCTTGTTGTTTGACTCGACGGCGCTCACCACACTCGGTAGCAACCGGGCGGATCAGATGCCTTCACTTTGGTACGGCGCCCCACGCTTGTGTCGTATCCGTCGCTTGTGAGTGAGGTACATTCAATGTTGCCACATAGTTCTTTGCCAAAGGCAACGCGGGTGTGGCGCAGAGTCGACAAACCAACATTCAGGAGCCCGGTCTTGTTCCTATCGGGCTCGACATGCGTAGGGGCCGGGGAAACGAGGCTGCGCTAGCAACACCAGGCGGACGCCACGATAGATTCAGGAACTGCAAGGTCAGCACGGATATGGATTGCGCCGTCCTGCGTTTCCGGGCGATAAGCTTGGGGTATCTGGACATGTCCTGGTCCGCCGTTGCGCCCCCGTTTCCCCGCTCTGCCATAATGTCTGGCCGGTTGGGACGAATGAGAACGGGACAACGGGTGCATGCTGTCGCTGTTGATGACACGGAGGCGATGGAACATACCGATGGATTCGTATCCAGGCATGTAGGCTTCCAAGTTTGTGTGCGGCGCTGCAGGCGTGACAAGAATGGCCATGTCGTTGGGTCAGTTCGTGTCAGCCAAACAAGGTGCAATGCAAATATATCTACTATTATCAGGCGTGGAGGACTAAGCTCACGTCACACCGCGCGGTGCAGCTCTTCTACCTTCTTTAACTTTCTACTCCATCCTTGTCAAATCTGCATACTTCCCACATGGCGACGTTGCAGTCGTCCCGAGCAGGAGGATCGAGCAATATCGTTTCCTCCACCGCGGCAACGTCGACAATGACGACAGCGACTATAGCAATGGCAGTCAAACTCAGAGATAGCTGTCACGCTTGTGCCTCATCGAAGCTCCGATGTTCCAAGGAGAAACCGACGTGTTCACGGTGCGCCAAGAGAGGCAAGGTATGCGAGTATTTTGCTACACGACGGGCCGGGAGAAAACATGCGAGAAAATCGACAACTCGGCCAAGCACGGTACCATCTCTCCCCACGCCGTCGCCAACCTTGATGCAGCCGTCCAAAGGCACCACTCCGGCATCAGGCACAATTCAAGTATTCCTGGATCAGTATCATGGCAACTATGCTGATTCTATACCAAGTCCCATTGCCTCGGCCGAAACGCCACTCTTGAGCGAGCCAACTCCCGCCGCCACGGACATGAATTTCGACGACTGCTTTGCCTCGCCTATAGATATATGCGTCTCGGGAGGGCCAGACGCCTGCAGTCACCCAGAGGACTACCTCGGATCGTGGGATCTGAGTTACTCGCTCGATCCGACAACTCTCTGGACCGAGGTGCCCGACAAGTCGACTTCGCTTCTTGATGACGCATTACAAGTATCCCCCAACCACCTTGGACCGCAGGCTTCGCTCTCCATGCCGCAGTCAGCGGCAAGTTGGCAGCAGCAACAAGGACAACAAGAGTTGAAGGCGACGCTTCAAGGGTCCTCGTGCGACTGCCTCAACCAAACTCTCGCGCTCTTGAGCCAACTTTTCCAGACTTCTACCACTGCGGCTTCTGGCTCCAGTTCTCCGACCGGAGGCCAAGCAGGAGCTTCCAGAAGCAGTCGACCCTCGCCCTGCCCCCTCAACGGCTCCTTCGCAGACAGTGAGCATGCCATCGAGTCCATCGACACCATGCTGCAGTGTCCCTGCGCCCAGGACGGCTATCTACTCGCCCTCATGTCGCTCATTGTGTTCAAGGCGCTGGCCTGGTACGAGAACGCGGCCCGACAACCACCCGGGAGAGCCGACCCGGTGGACAGCATCAGCAAGGCGGGCGGTCTTGATGACGGCAGCCACCAGAGCAGGCTGGCGGCGCAGTCTGTTCTCGGCAAACTCTATCGAGTGCAGGGACTCATCAACACCATATCGCAGCGGCTCAAGGCGCGGAATCACCAGGGGGCACTAGACGTGGCATCAAACAATTCACTTGCGAGGGACAGGCGAGAGGCAAGCGGTGGCGACGGTGCGACACTGCCCTTTTCTGCTGCTCTTCTTGACCAACTAGAGGTGGATCTTCGCAGACGAGTGCGGGCTGTATCATCTTGTGTTGTAGATATTTTACGGCATTCATAGTACCCACAATCATGTACATCTCAAATGACTGATTCAATGTTACCATAATTAAAGTATAGGGTCAAGGCGAAAGTCTAATGAGACAGGGGGTAAGAGCAATAGCAATAGGCTAGCAAAGTAGTCTGGTAGACGATTCGGATACAATTAAACTCGACGCATCTAAAGATGAACCATCGCCCCGCGATTCATCATGGTTACAATAGCACTCATCATCCGTCGGCTACTTTACACCCTTCTAGTAAGTTGATAACTCTAATCCGCATAACCGGGTTTAACATGTAGGAGGATCCCGGTAGGGGGCGAAAACGTTTGGTAATCTCTCTGATATAATTGGGCACGGAAGTCGACTGAGCCGAAACGCGGATCAAGTCAAAAACATTGCCTGCCTGCTGTGCGTGTAAACTTTGTTGCCTTGGTGGAATCGCCAGGCTGGAAAAATGCAGGGGTGCCTCCCGAGTGTCGCCCGAGATGGTTGCTGGGGTGCTCACGGCTGATGCATCATGATGGTTTTGCCATTGACGCATTTCGAGATTTCAAGATGCTCCAAGTACGGAAGCATGCACATGTAGCTATAGCAGTGGGCGCCCAATCTCGACGAGGAATTAGTTGGTTTCAGGAATAGACGCTAAAGTCCAACTTTATCTTGCTATTTTGTATCAATAGGTTTTGCCGACTTGATAGCCGATGGACCGCTCCGTACTTGCGGTTTCGCGCTCCACAATTTGCTTACTCTTGGCATTTCACGATGTAACCCCCGCAGTTGTCCATGGCAGGATTTTGATGGGAATTTAGGCAAGGGCTGGCTGCACGGACATGCCTGACTGAAGTTTACCTCCGCGGCTGAGTTGCAAGTTGAAGGGCTAGTTCTGAGTAGAGTTCATTCCACCAACGAGACGTCTTGCTCTCGTTGCAACTAGTTTGAATCGTTGCAACTTTGCGGCTCGTCCAATCTTGGGGTCGGATGGTGGGACTTGAGTCATTTGGCTCAAAGTATAACCTTGATACTTTGTACTTACTGTTAAAGCATGAGCAGGCTGGGTGCAGGAAATAACCCCTGCTCCGGGGATAACTCGGAACGCCGCTGCAGATAGTCTTCTGTTTCTGTAAGCACATGTAAGACTATGTGCTGCTAGTCGCTGCCGTCAGTCTCGGTTTATAATTTTATGCATGTGACGCTCCGCGATATGCTTCCTACCGCCTCCTGTGTGTTGTACAACAGTAGCGGTGATTTAAACCGCTCCAGCGACAATCTTTAAATGTCGGTCATACGCAGCTCCGGCTTTCTTGTTTCTGGACCAATCTTGACACCAGACGACAATAGATAAGCATTGCCACTATACTGCGGCTGTGAAATACCCAGCTTGGACGCTAAGGAATATTATGCCGTGCTTATTCCACCCTCGTATAGTCCTCAATCATTCCGCAAGTACCTTATTGGCTGGCTGTTTCTCTTGTCTTGCGCTGCATCATGGTATTCGGGGTAAATCACTGCAGCGCGCTTGTTCGGTCCGACGGTGGAGGGGGATTACATTGATTTGATCCTACTAAATCAAGGCAAAGGTATTGCTCTACCCTTGCCTTTCAGCTGTAAAGTACAATGTCTGTGGCGGGAAGGGGCGTCTTTGGCGCCAAATCGCCTTTGGGAGAACAAGATAGTACTATCGTTGAAAATCTCATTGGGGGGGTGGGCGTCAATCTGGGTTCCCAGATGTTTCGAGGAATCAATATTATCGAGATACGCGTATCTTGCACTATCTGTCTATACTACCGCTGCACATGGGATTGCTGCTAAGATGATGTACTTGATGGCACACATATTTTTTCCACCGAGGTACAACGATCATAAAATATGGACACTACCTTCTGCAATCGGCCTCAAGGATATCTTTCGCCGCCCTGCTTGCCAGTGCATACACCACCGCTTGGGGGTGGCAGGTCGTCGGATAGGGAAATGTACTCGAGTCAACGACTCTGATACCTTTCAGGCCCTTGACTCTCCAGTTTTTATCCAGCACCTTTCCAATGGCAACAGTACCCACGGGATGACGGAACGAGTATGTCTGATTCCCCATTGCCGCCCATATAGCTTCGTCTGTAGTCACACCCGGTCCTGGATAATGCTCCGATTCAATGAGCGGACTTACTTCCGGACGCTGCAATATCTCGCGAAGCTTCTTGTATGTCCACAAGATGGCCGCTTTATCGGCGACGGAGCCGTAGTAGTTGGTGTATATCAGCGGGTCGTCCTGATAGTTTGCCGACCTGAGGCTGACCCGGCCAGACGCCTCGGGCTGCACGAGGCTCGCCCAGGCCGTGATTGTGCTCGCATTTGGCGAAGGTATAAACGGCACAGTGCTGAACTCTATCATGACGTGTGGGCGATCCTGCGGCAAGGAGCGGAAATGCGAGCCGTCGATGCCATCCCAGACTGAGTCGGGAACACGAAATGTGGCAAAAACGAGTCCGTTGTTCCACCCCAACGGGCCCGAAGCGTTGGCAGCATACTGTTTTTTTGCTATCTCCGCCTCGGTTTCGTTAAACGCCCATTGCCAGAGTGTGAGTACTTCCGGGGTGACGCGAAGTTCCACAATAGAAACCGGGTGGTCTCTGAGATTCGCGCCCACCTCAGGGCTCTCGGCGACAACGGGAATGCCCCATTTTGAGAGCACATCTTTTGGTCCAACCCCAGAAAGCATAAGGAGTTTGGGGGTGTTGATGGCCCCGCCGCTGACTATAACTTCCCTGGCTTTAATCTTGACATCTTTGCCGTTGAAACGGTAGGTTGCGCCAACCGCAGTTTGGCCCTTGAAGTCGACCTTGGACACCCAGGCGTCATGTATTATTCGCACGTTTGGCCTTCTCTCGGCAATGAGCCCAAATGTATTTCGAGGGTATGATCTGGTGCGGTTCTTGGCAAAGATGGTGGCAACCCCCATGTCAATGCCGATGCCAGTCCCATCCGTCAGGTCAGCCTCGTCAAGGCCAAGTTGGCCCTGGATGGCGTTTTTAAATGGGAATTCGAAGCCGGTCAAACCGCTTGAACGGCTCACTTCCAGCGGGCCATTGCCGTACCCCGAGATGTTCACATATTGTTCGTACTCGGCGTGGGGAGGGTCTTGGTAGTGGCTCACCTCTCTGAACTCCTGCAACATTGACTTCCAGGCCAGCCCCGGATTGCCAGAAAGCTGTGCCCATTCATCGAACAGTGACGAGGCTCCTCTGCAGTAGGCCATTCCGTTCACCGCGGAGCCACCTCCGAGGGTTCGACCTTGTGCAATGCCAGGCGCATGTCCTCCCAAATTAGAGTCGGGCTCAGTTGTGAAGTTCCAATGCTGCTCCTTGATAAGGGGATAGTGAGCAGGTGCTAGAAGATTGACGGTTAGGGAGTGCGTGGGCGAATAGTGTCTGGTGGAAGTAGCAGCACCTACTATTGACCAATGAATCGTTTATGCTGTCCGGCCCAGCCTCGAGGAGGACAATGTGCTTTCGGGGGTTTCGAGAGAGTTTTTCGGCGAGTACCAGGCCTGCAGGACCGCCGCCTATAATCAGATAGTCGGCGCTGGTGTCGTCAATGCCATCGTTCGAGGCCACGGCCAAACTCGCAACCGCCGCGCCGAGCACGGCACGAAGCCAGGGGAAGTGGCCCATCAGGTGTTGCACTGAAACTCAATTTCTTTGCGTCAATAAAGTGATATTTGTTGATTATTTGGTCCTCGTTGGTGGACCGGATTCTCATATATTTGGTTTCAGTGTTGTTTAGTTATATAGTCCATGGCCTTCTACGCCGAAACCGGTGACAGTCGACCTAATATTCTAGCTCAGCCACGAGTATAGTGTCTTGCAAAGGGGCAGAGTAATCGGGCTTTGGTACCCTAGTGCGTTCCTTTGCCAAGTAATTTGGCAATTTCGGAAGGAAGCTTTTCGGATCCCGACTAGGCCCGGTCATGGTTTTGGCCTTGGCCCTGGCTGCTGGCCCCCGACGGAGCTGGTCTAGGGATGTCGTATGACTCGGAAATTCCATCAACGCTTTGCACTGCATTAATTTCAGAGAGACACTCAACTCGTGTAGTTAGGCCCTCGGAGCCTTAAACACTTGTAGTGCTGTATGTTGGCAATGTTATATTCCGCGGGCAAGTTGTCGCCTACACGGTTAACATTACGAACTATGTGCAAATGGACAAATCTAAATGACGAATCTTGGAATGAAAACTTTAGCTTACCATATTAGATTTGGGATAGAATTGAAATATAAATGGTGGCAGCATGACGGATAATCACATAAAGGCTTGACATGATATCGCCAGCCAGATTTCTAATAGGGCCGGTTTCGCTATTAAAATTAAACGAGTACTGCGTAGACACAGCATAGCAGCGGTGTGCGAGTCCCCGATATAGCAATTCTGAAACGTTATTGAATAGAAAAACAGATGACTGCACGTTCATGCATCGAAACATGAGCTCCGTTGTTCTAGAATGCATATCTGACGGTTCATGCCGATTGGCTTCTGGTAATCCAGTGTCTTACATGACAGCCTCCTACCCCGAGTCGTGATAAAACTTCTTTGCCAGCTAGAGTCTTGGCGAATTCTAATCCCCAATCTCAGCATAACTTGGCTTCTGATGCAAACATTCGAGGCTGACTGTTGCCGACGCCGAGCCATACCCGGAGCCCGGTGCCTCGGAACCCGGTGACTGGGGTTGAAGGGATGGTCTCCGATACCCTGAAGTGATGGCGGCCGAGTCCAACATGTCCTCCAAGTCTCATCTGTAGAGGGTTTATACACATAAATGGATTATACGTTCTAGCTAATACTTGCCACATATCTCTACGGCTATGCGTCTCATCCTGTTGTGGATTGATTGACCCCAAGGCGTTGCTCAACTTCCACAAAGCCTACCATGGCTCTCTTGCGTCGTCTGATCCAATTGCTGGCTCTTTGCCACGTTGGGTTTGCAACGAAACCCAAGGCCAATTGTTCCTGCACCAACAGCCCCCAACACCGAGATTGTTGGCGCCAGGGCTTCAACATACATTCGGACCCTGACAAGGTCATACCAAAAGGACGCTTGAGGGAGGTATGCGTTTTGGTCGTTTCCTTTTTTACAATGCAGCATTGATGCTTCGTGTTCTTTCTTCCCTTCCCTTTTCATGTTTAAGATATCTTGTGATTCCGTGCTAAGGAGATATAGTACGAACTTACCGTCACCCAAGAGTGGATTGCCCCAGACGGATACTTGGTCAAGGGGACAGTGTTCAATGGTTCGTATGACAACATGACCTCGAGGCGAATCCAACCGACCCGATGAAGAAGGACCCCTATTAATACTTCTCTACAGGCCAATACCCTGGTCCACTGATCGAGGCCGACTGGGGCGATACCCTCCGTATGGCTCCCTGCTGATGGATTTGATTGAGTGCATCCAAAGTTGACCAAATAGGCATTACCGTGCACAATAACTTGACCAACTTTAATGGAACGGGGGTTCACTGGCACGGTATCCGACAATCCGAGACTGTCTGGCTGGATGGTGTGCCCGGTGTGACGCAATGCCCCTCAAAGGTAGGCCTCCTATTCCATTTGCAATTCTCTTCCTGGAGCTAATAGCCACCAGCCCGGATCTTCGCAAACGTATGAGTTTCGGGCCATGCAGTACGGTACCTCGTGGTATCACTCGCACTTCAGTTTGCAGTGTACGTTTACCTCGGGACCGCAAGGGGCAACATTGAGCTAACACCGACGCAGACAGCAACGGACTATATGGTTAAGACGCACCCCATTTTGAACAGGGTATGTGATGACGGGCAGCACATGGCTAACTACATGTTTCAGGGCCACTTGTTATCCACGGCCCGTCGAGCGCGAATTGGGATGTCGACCTTGGGCCCTGGCTGCTGTCTGACTGGTATCACGACGACGCCTTCAAGCTCTATTATTACGAGATCTTTACACCCCGGGCCGCGATCCCGAATTCCATGGTTCTAAATGGCAAAGGACTCTACGACTGTGACCCGAAGAACGACACCAGATGCACGGGAAAGAAGGATTTTTTCGAGGTGACGCTTGAACGCGGCACCAAGTACAAAATCGGCCTGACTCACACGGGTACTCTGCTCACAGAGACGTTCTGGATTGACGGGCACAACTTTACAGTCATCTCCAACGACTTTGTGGCCATTGAGCCATATGTGACTGACGTCATCAACATTGGTATAGGTATGGTTTCTCCCTTTCCCCCCCAGGCTTTGCAAACAGCCCCGAGAGTATGTACGCGTCTCATGCCGCCATAGGCCAACGGTACGAAATCATTGTCGAGGCCAATGCGAGCCTCGAGAACGGTCCCAACTTCTGGATCCACGCACAGTACTGCAACGAGCCCGACATATTGGACCACCGCGTAGGCATCGTGCGGTACGACGCCAAGAACAAAAGCGATCCCTACACGCCCCCTCGAGCCCACCTCAAGTATGGATGTGCTGATCCAGGGCCAAACGAGCTGGTACCAGTCGTGCCAATGCAGGTTGGTCGACGGGTGAACAACATGGAGCCCAGCGAATACCTCAAGATAGGGCTGCAGGGCTGGCCCAACGCCAGCGACCCGAACTCCCTGATTCACAAATGGGTTTTGCGCCACACGCCCATGTATCTCGACTGGCGGGAGCCGAGTCTGAAGAAGCTGGCCCTGAACAGCGGCAACGAGTCGTTGTTCACACCCGAGACGGAGCCCATCTATCTCGACTATGAGACGGGCGAGTGGGTGTACTTTGTCATCACGAGCAACTATACCCTCGAGGGCGTCGACCCGCCCAGGACGATTCCTCAGTCGGTGCATCCGATGCATCTACACGGGCATGACTTATTGGTGCTCGCCCAGGGACAAGGTCCCTTCACCGAGGACGTTGTGCCCAAGCTCGACAACCCGCCGCGTCGTGATGTGGCCAATTGCCCGATAGACGGGTATCTGTGGATTGCGTTCCGCATCGACAACCCGGGCGCCTGGCTGATGCATTGCCACATTGCGTGGCATGCCAGCGATGGCTTGTCGATCCAGTTCCTCGAGCAGCCTGGCAAGATTAAGGGGCTGATGGAGAAGGCGGGCGTGCTGCCCGAGTTTTCGCGGCGCTGCGAGGAATGGACCGAGTGGTACGAGAACAATAATATGGTGCATGAGGCGGAGCAGGATGATTCGGGAATTTAGCACCGTCACTCGGTGGATGGTAGTTGAGAGACTGCGAATATGCTCCTCCTGTCGGTTAGCAGACGAGTGGTTTTGATGGTGATGGCATCACTGGACCGCTTCGAAATGGGCCTGGGTCATGGAAATTGGACAAGATGTATAGTAGCGCCAAGGATACAATCATGTCCCAGTAGAGAGTCAATATATTAACTAGTCGCGACCACGTAATCTGTTGGCTGAAAACGACACACCCAGACTCCAATCCCTTGTAGCCGCGCGAGGTAGGGACATGACATGATGCTCGCATACATAGGACTAGAGACTTGCCATGAATACAAGATTGGCGTTGATGCCAAATCCCGTTGGCGGCCCGGAGCCTACATATGTATGGTGTGGCCTGTTCTGTCCATGGCTGCCAACAGGTTTCGCCAACGTCTGCCCAAATGAGGTGTTTGTGCTTCACCACCTGGAGGATATTATATACCAAGTCATCGATCTTCGTCGATCCAGACCTGGACCGGGGACCGTCTATCCTGAACCACTTGGACTTGCGGTGCCCTATTATTCTTGTAGATAGGAATCTACATATCCAGGCACGGTATTATTGACTGGGAAATTTCAGGCACTGTTCCGCAGGAGTTGTTCGCGCCACCATCAAGGATCGCCGCGCACGATTCGACCAAGACGAGGAAATGCACATCAAGTTCCGCAAAGTCTTGGACGAGCAAAGCAACACAGCCGATACGGCCAGCTGCGGCACATCAGCACACATGCCGGATAGTGCGGGGAATGCATCCCGACAGACCAATTCGATGCGAGTGCCATGATGAAAACCGGCCACGTCGTGATGCTAGTTTTTGTAGCGCGTATTGTATGGCATTTCACCACCCACGTCATGTTGGCCCGTGCCCCTCGCATTTGCATCTCTTGTTCAGTCAAGAGAATCGAGATCTTGCTTACCCAGATCGGCCCCCATCAACACCGGCCACACCATTACATCTTCCCACCATGGCTACGCGGCCGTCAGCCGCCCGTGCATGTGGCTGTTCATGGTTCTTACATCACGTCTGGTACAAAGCAGGCCCTAATTTTGCATTTGTCATCGTCCCGCGCGGTAATCTCCATGACTAGGTCTGATTGGATCATCGGACTCCGAAAACCCGCAGGATGCAGACGCACTGCCCATGTGAGAATGATGCTGTAGCATTATCTGGTGTAGGACCAGGTGGCATGTTGCAAAATTAAAACCAGCAAATAACATATATAACCGTAGCTCTAAAAGACAACCTACGGGCTCTTCCCTCCATCACAGCCAGTAACAACATATACGCCATCTTATTTCGGACTTGGTAGCCAACTTGCCACATTTACATCTCACTCTCCCGCCTCCAGTTTCAACCCTGTCACAACCACCACACCAGAGTCCAGACGCCACCGCCATGTCCAGCATCAAGCCAATCAAAGTCTGGGGCAAGGGTGGCCCCAACCCGCCCAAGGTCGCCAT
The DNA here is from genome assembly GCF_000187425.2 of Metarhizium robertsii ARSEF 23. Lineage (NCBI taxonomy): Eukaryota > Fungi > Ascomycota > Sordariomycetes > Hypocreales > Clavicipitaceae > Metarhizium > Metarhizium robertsii. The sequence goes on along the minus strand of NW_011942151.1, from coordinate 85,072 downwards.
CGTCCTCGAGGAGCTTGGCCTTCCCTACGAGGCCGTCGTCGTGCCCCTGGCCGATGTCAAGAAGCCCGAATACTTGGCCGTCAACCCCAACGGGCGCCTGCCGGCCATCCACGACCCCAACACCAACATTACCCTGTGGGAGTCCGGGGCCATCGTCGAGTACCTCGTCGAAAAGTACGACGCCGGCCACAAAATCAGCTTCCCGGCTGGCAGCCCCGAGTCGTACGAGGCCAGGCAGTTCCTCTACTTCCAGGCGTCTGGCCAGGGCCCCTACTACGGCCAGGCCGCCTGGTTCAAGAAGTTCCACCACGAGAATCTGCCCAGCGCCCTCGACCGCTACGTCAAGGAAGTTCAGCGCGTCACGGGCGTCTTGGAAAAGGTCCTGTCGGAGAAGAAGGTGTCCCCGGGCCAGGATGGGCCGTGGCTCGTGGGGGGGAAGTGCTCGGTTGCCGATCTCGCCTTCATCTCGTGGCAAAACGTCATTGGCATCATCTTTGACAAGACTGACTACAACCTCGAGGGTTATCCGCACGTCAAGGCCTGGCAGGACCGCATGTTTGCGCGGCCGGCCGTTCAGGCTGGACTGGGCAAATCAGAGAAGCTGCAATAATGTCGTTGCTGGCTTTAAAGTAAACTCTCTCCTCTGTGGAAAGTTGAAGCAATGGTACTTAGATGTCTTCCCTGGATAGCGAAATCGTGGTTTCTGTAGTACATTTTTCAATTCTGGGCCCAAGACGTCGTTCCCAGCCCGCTTGAAGTATACCATGCAGATCTATTCTCGCAGCTAAGTAACTAGTCTCGTAGTTTTGTTTTAATCCATTAAAGACTTTAACAAGACAAGCGGTGCCAATATACACATAAGGCTATTAGTGAATTAAGCTGGCTTCCCATTTGATGCCTGGTCGCGCATATACTGCTGGAACTTAGGGAAGAAGTCCTTCATGAACGCTGTATCAACCATCTCCTCTATTTTTGTAATCTCTTGCCCGTTTTCGTTAAAGGTGAAAAACACGGCATATTCATTGTTCCAGTCTCCAAAGGGCGTTTTACCCGAGGACAGTGCATATACAACGGCCTTGCGCTGAGGCACATCGTGCACAACTTGGTGAATCACAAGCTATCTGCTATTAGTATTTCCATGGCTCACGTCTGTATTTGTGGCACAAAATATAAGTGCGCGGCGAGAGCGTTTTACTTACTGCGTAGTCGGTAACGACTTGTTGGAGGAGCGGAAGAGTCGCCTCTACTTGGGCTCGAGACCGAGCTGGATGGCCCATGGAAAACGGTAGAGCCGCTTGCGTACAGTCGTCTGACCAGTTTGCAATCATATCGGTAGCCGACCAATTTCCCCAGGCGACGAGGAATTTATCAAGCGTGGCGTGCTGAGCTTCAGATTCGGTTCCCATAGTTACACGAGTTGGGCTACTTTGATTCGGCTTCGTTTGTAACTGTCAGCTCTAGAGTATTGGAAGAGATTAGAGTCGAAGCAGCGTTAAAGAGCTATTATTCCGACGGGGGGTACCGTCATTCTATTCTACTTTGAACGTATGGGTATTAATGCCGAGCATTCTCGTGCTGCACTAGCGGTATTGGCTATTTCTTCCTGGTAGCTTTATTCCCGCGAGCCCCGCAATACGTGTGCTGGAAAACTACACCGCTTCCAAGTAGACAGATAGTATTGCTCGATAATGTACTTTCTGGGTGTAGAAACTTTCTATATTACCGGAGTTCTATCTAATTTCCTCACGTCAAGATACAGAGCCACACAAAACGATTTCGCTGTCCGACATGTTCTATGACATGCAACTTGGGTATCGGAGTCCGATACATACCTAGGGTAGTCTGACTACCGGCCTGGCAATAGTATCTGATTGGTTAAAGCCGCGGCGCATACCGAATACTCTAGGATAAGAATTATATTAGGTGAAGCCTAATAAATTAATAATTTATAGCTATAATATCCTATTTATTATTATATATATTGATTATTACTTTTAGCCCTTAAATATTTCTACCCCTTATAATTAATAGTGTTAACATGTACGGAGTATAGGGTTGGTAATATAATATTTTAAAACGTATTACTTATCAGGCTTAATATTTAGCTGTTAAGTCCCTTTACTTAGCAACTTTACAGTTATTCCAAGTATCTTCAGCTGGTTAGAATAATAATGAGATCTCCTCCTGTCGACGCCGGATAAATATTTTCCCTGGTGAGTTCGCACTTAGCGACACACCTACCTTTCATGTTCGGGTCGTTCAGCTTCTGCAAGCTTAAAGTCATACTTGAGCAGGATATGTCATAAAGCAATCTTAACCTCATTTGCCGCAAAGAAACGACCCGGACAAGAATGCCTGCCAAACCCAAAGCCCATATGCTCGACCGAAGGAGAGACGAAATGCGCAAACTTTTCGCGTTCCGGATTCTTTCGCATACCAGAAAGCGATACGGATCGAACTCCTTTGCGTTGGGGTACACAGATTCGTCCCACATGTTATGTGCCGAAATCATGATAGAAGTGTCCTTGGGGATCTCCGTCGCATCGGACAAAGAGATATGGCTGGTTGCCACGCGCCGCATGGATACTGCGAACAAGCGTCAGTCGTTAGCTAGGGTTCACCCTCTCTCGGGCAGTTGAGATCATACCAATACTCATGGGTTTCAACCGTTGGCTCTCCTTCATCGTGCTATCTATTAACTTGAGCTTGTACAGTGATGTCCTTCGCAAACCGTCTTCAGATAAAACGGTAATGACCTCGTCTCGCAGGGCCTTGACGAGGTCATCCTTTCCGCACAAATCATAAATCAACTGCGTCATCATGTCACTAGTAGTATGAATGGCCGCGACGGAAAACGCTATTTGCCCTACTGCGGGATCATACTTGCGGCCCTTGGCGGACTCCTCCACCCATTCCATGGCATCGTTGTATTTCTTGGCGGTCTGACTATTCGGTAGGGCTTGTAAATTTTCAGCACGCCTGGCTTCCAGGACTGGCGTTATGATGCGACGCGCCTCGCCCATCTCGGCACGTACCTGGCGGCATCCAGGAAGCAACCGGCTGGCAATAGGCCGAAGTATCTTTGGCCAGATTCGCAGAGACTCGGCGGCCAGGAAGGAGTGCAAGCAATATTCCACAGTAATTCGCAACCAGTCTCGGTTCCGACATATTTCTTCACCCAAGAAAACCCTGGATGATAGACGAGCTACTGTCTTTAGGAGGCTTGGTTTAAGTTCAATCTCATGCCACTCTCCTCGCTGGTGAGTATGGGTTTGCACAGATAATAAGAGTTCAGAGTATTTACCTCGGTCATCTGTCCAGTTTGCTTGAAAGGCCAATGATGTCTCTGTAGACAGTGGGAGGCATATCCTTCCTTTAACTCACTGGTTAGCGGTCTCTTTTGAAATCTCCGTCTTTATTCCTGGGATGACTCCGGACAGACACATACCCAAAGATTGCGTTAGTTTCATCCTGACGGCATCTTGAAAGATTTGATTGTCAATACCGACCACGTTGAATGGTTCAAAACCTTTAAGATGTGCATTGAATTCCTAGATGACATGGCTGAATTATCGGCATATCGTAATCTAATTTTCTTTTGTAAAAAAAAATTACAAAAGAGAAACTGGCATACCTTGGCAACAGCTTTCCCAAAACTCAAGTCGTGATGGTCGCGCAGCTCCTCAGCATACCGAGGAGACAATATTATATTGTAACCACTGTCACCAATAATACGAAATGCATTTCTTGACTTAACACAATTAAAACCTATCAGTTAAGGTTAACAATAACATTGATATGAGACGCGGTAATTACCGACCTTGGCGAATCCAGCCCGGATCAAGTTCTGCGCATGAGCGACAAATCTACGTCTTGCATGTTGCGATCTAAATTCCCCCTTTTCAAGGCCATTGACCAGCGGTAGATCAGGTTTAGAAGATGACATGGAAATATACAAGATGGCGCCTAGAACGACTAATCCTAGGAACGAGGACACATCGACGTTGGCATGCCAATAAGGCCTATTAGTTTTGGTCGTGTTAATACTACCAGTTCCTACCCTGATGTGTCAATCTCACAAATATTAATATCACAAAAAAAGAGTACTTTCAAAAATTTTATCTTCGTTTATTGTTGTAAGTTATTAATATGACTAGCCCTATGGCTTCCCTCAACGGCCGCTGAACACAAATAGTGTCAAATTGCCGCCTTTGTCGCTCGTCACAGATACTGTGTACGCCTTCAACGCTTGCATTTTTGGTGAATAACTGCTCCCCCGACAGCCGTTCACAATCATGTCGACTGCGTGGGCATACATGCAGAAGCCAGAAGTATGCTCATCCTTAACCCGTTTTACTCACTCGGAACGTGACGCTTACCTTAAGCACTGCACTATATCCTCGAGTCAGCACCGCGATCGTCGTCGCTGGCAACATCTGACTCTACGACGTCTGCTCATCTCGCGGCTCGCAGTTACCACGCCATGACCTTTGATGGCGACAAAACCCTCTATCTCCACGCGGGATGTCCTTCTCAGGGTGGTCTTTCTGACTTCTGGGCATTCAATATTGAGACTTTAGCATGGACAGAGATCCCGCCTGCTCCTGCTCCTGCACGTGGAACCACATCCATTGCGTTTTGTCAAGCGGAGCTCTACCGCATGGGTGGCTTCCATAGAAAGACTGAACTAGGCGGAAATATTAACATTTACGAGCCCTCTGTCAAAGCATGGACCACTACATCGTTCAACGTTGATGAGATGCACGGCCCAGTTTGATAGATAATTCGGAGACCATATTACTATGCGGAGCTATAAAGGAGTCCTGTATTGTTTGAAGACGAGATTATCCCTACACAAGTATGAGTCAGATTGTACGCCGCCTCCTGCAAAGCAAAATACCTGTATCACGGATTGACCACACCAGACAAAAGGGAATTCCACAAGTGCCTGCTGTAGTTATCCTTATATATCTCTTAGTTGTAGATATCCTGTATTTTCCCGTTGACAATCTGGTATGGCTCGTGATAATATTGCATCCGTTCCTGGCCGCCCCAGGGGAGGACTCGGTATCGCCACGCGTTGTCGTTGCTGTCAGCGATGTTTCCGTTGAAGGATAACTTGAGAGGTGCCATCACTCTATACAATGATCCAAGGACGATACATATTTCCCCCGGTTAATAAAACTCGGACGACCACCCCCTAAAACAGAACGAAGCCAGGCTTACTTGCCAATGCTATTCTGCAGTTTATAGGAGTGCTTAGGAAATTCGCACACACCTTCTCTAACAGCCGGTTCGCCATGATTTCCCGGATCAGACGATAGCAAGTCCACCACGAGTCACCCGATCGTCCCGAAGAGTCGATAGCTGGAAAAATACACGAACAACTTATGAGCTGGAAGCAAGATCGTCAGGGTATATGTATACCCAGGCCAAAAACTAGGCTTTCAGTTTACGACTACTCAACGGGTTTGTTGTGTTGGCCATCCTATAAGACTTTGGTTAGCTACCCAGCTGCCTACTTAACCAGACCTAAAGGAAAGTTATAACAGCTTATCTCGGCTTTATACGGCAAAAGTTACGGTCTCATTGAGAGTCATCACACATATGACGTCAATCTTCCTCGATTATATCATCCTTGGACAAGCTGCAGGATCTCGTGCAGTGGTTGGCTACCCCTGTCTAACACCATCTTCAAGTACACCAATAGGTGTCAAAACAGCCGTCGATCATATCCAGAAAATGTGAGAACCTGGTGGGCGCTTGCAAAGTCGCCGGCCGTGAATATTCCACACCCCATCCGCTCCCTTTATGGGTGTCTTGCCGCCCCCCTTACTCTCGTAATGCGTCGTTTTCATTTTCATGACTACTCTATGGCCATATCTCATCAAACTGGTAGTTTCTCCAGACTCGTGTGTCTCAAGAGCCCCTGAGCTGCCGTTATGATCCATTCCACATCAGTAATCGGCCATCTCTATTCAACTTGTTATCTTGGAGTAGGGTATTTAGGGACTTGCACGGGCTTCAGCTATATCTGGCAGTACCAAGGCCGTTAAGGACGATAATACCGGGCAGTCGCGTTAAAGTTTTAATAAAATGGATTCTGCATACGAGGACGACGAAGCGAACATCTAAAAGAGACACACACGAGCAAGAACTAGTCAATTATATAATAAATAACAAGACTAGCTATTAGGTTATACAGTTACTCCTGTCTTGGCTGTTCTGATAGCCCCAACACGATACAGTTCTTCAACCAGGTTAAGAATCATAACATCGCATCCCTTGGCCGCCATAATATCAACTGCAAGCGGTAAACTCTGATTCTTTAACGTTGATTCAGAGAAATTAACATCTCCTAGGTTAAAGCTTCCAAGAGTGAGGGCATAATCCGGCAAATCAGCAACAGATGCAAGACGCCCTGGGGACACTGGGTAGTGCCGCAGTTCAGCAGCCTCTTCAAGTGCCTTTTGTGAATGTTCGCAAGTCTCCTTGGAACCTAGGGTCGTGTTGCAGTTAATAGTTACGTTCTGCTGTAGGATTTGTAATTTCTGCTTGGAGATACTACTGATTAACTCTGCAATATATGGATTCGACCAGCTTGGAATTTGTTAGCGCCATCTAATCGTAGTGGTGTCGAAGAACATACTCTCCTGATATATCTGGTTTATAGGACTTGTACGGCATGGTAAAGTAGACATAAATTGCGTTTGAGCATGTATCTTCATCTCGTGTGAGGAATTTCTGTGCAACCCATTCTGCAACTCCCGACTTGTTTTTTAGATCGCCTTTGTGATCGTCCTCTGTCAGTGAGGCATTGGCGAGCAGCCAGCCCACCCGAACATCAGGCACCATGTGAGGGAATTCCCCGTTATGAGTCTCCATGTACTCACTTACAAAGGCCTTACCGAAATCGCTCCATTGCTCGTAGCGCGTGAGGCCGCCGTAAATGCGGTTCACAGCATTCACAATGGGTGTAGTGTTGAATGCAACAGGCGTAGATTTATTCCACGCTTCGTCAATCGAGAAGGTAGAAACATTGGCGGCTAGGATCTTCGACAAGTGATTCAAGAAATTGTTCGCCGCAGCTGCCATTTTCGGATACTCTTGCTCAGCTGCTGAGAGTTTCTTGGCGGAGGATGGATCAAGAAGTATTGACTTTGGAAATTTTGCAAACTCTTTAACAGAGCCCGCGTACAAGACCCTATTAATCTTGGACCAGAGCAAGGGATCTCGCGCAAGCATACCGACGGTGTCCATCGCAGGGCTCAAAGGAATGGCACCAGAAAGGTCAACTGCACCATGAGTCGGTCGATTCCCATGCACACCATTCTGCTGCGCCGGTCCTCGAACAGAACCACCTGTGTCACTGCCCACACTCGCATCAAGCCAGTCATACGAGGCAACTGAGGCCCCAGAACCGCCAGAACTGTCGCTTGGAAGGTTGTATCCATCACCTCGAGGGTTGAATGGCAGTAAATAGTCAATGTGGCTGGTAAAGTATGACCCTCCAAATGCAAAGTCAGACAACTTTGCCTTGCCAACAACCACAGCACCGGCATCAATAAGTTTTTGGACAGCAATTGCAGTTTCGTTTTTGATGTTACTCCTTGCGTAGAATGCTCGATTTCCTCCGCTTGTTTTGAGACCCTTGAGGTCAAAGAGATCTTTTACGGATATTCGCACACCGGCAAGTGGTTTGTCTTTTGTAGGAGTATAGTATAAGCGGGACGGGACTGCCACGGTGAGGCCTGCGTCTGAGGAGATTGCCGCGCGCAAGGGGTGATGCGTATCTTGTGGATCTTGATACGAGGACTACTGAGTTTAGTCAAAATGGTTGAATAGCTTTGCTGGTGCAACAAACCTGAATAAATGCTTGGTTTGTGTCGGCAAAGAGTCGGTAAGCTTGGTATGCATTTCCGGTGCTCGTATGCAGGAAATAAGGCCCCGAGGGAACAATTCTGTCTGTGTTACCAACAACGAGTTTAGATATAGTATACTGATCGGGCTTTTCCTTTTGCAACAGAGTACTTGCAGATCGGTTTGAAGACTGAATATAAAGAACTTGTATCGAAGTCAGTTGGAAGATTTGAAGCCAGACGGCAGTAGCTGGCTTACTCTGAGTAAATGACGATGTCCACACATCATCTGTTGCATTAAACTTGTCTAGCATAGCTCTAATATTGGCATCATTTTTAGTTCCATTCAGGTTCATAACCGTAATCGGCACAAACTCGTCCACGGTCGCATTTTGCAACCAGTTCGAGTCCCACGACGGTACTGTCCAAGAGGGAGATGGAGGCATAAAGTACTCATGTTGACCTAATTGAATCTGCCTGGACACCACCTTCGCAGACACGATTGAGACAAAGAGAGCGGCTAATTGGGCCAGAAAGAGTACAAGCATTGCGAAACTGATAAAGGGTTATAGTTGTCGGCAAACTAGAGCATAAATACGGGAGAGATGGCCCCTTTATATCACCCAACGAACCAACAATTGTCGTCGGTTGGTCTATATTAAGGTGTAAAATTAGGTACCCATGGGCGTCCATGGGTATCCGTGATAATTTTTAGGTATTCATGGGGGAACTATTTCAGGTAGTGGGTATTATGTAAACAGGGCAACCCGTGGATACCTAATTTTATAGATGGGTAAGAACAGGTACCTATTAAGAAACTAAAAGCCTACTATAGCCAATAATAGTAGGTAAAAAATAGCGCATAATTGAGGTCACAAGGGTCGAGTTATGCTTACTCTTTAGACTCGGTACCTGCTCGTCTGGGGTTCCAAGCAAGTCGGCTCCTTGTCGTTGTGCTGCCCTGTGAAGAGATTCTATGCGCGAAATAAGAACCGTTACCATGTTCAATTTTACTGTAAACGAGAGAGTGAGGCTGCACCTGCGCCAGGTAGGCTTCTAGAATACTATTCTGCCGATCTGACGAATTCTACTCCCGGCCGATAGTGGAGACGTCCAGGTATTGCCAAGACACCAGGAATTGCAAAAGACGCCTTCCCACTTCTCAGAGGAGAAGAATAAGAAGAATTCTGGTTCATATTTGATATGTGAAAGATACAGCGTAAAATTTTAATCTTTTTATTTATTTTTTACTGGAGCTTAGAAGTGAAAAAGGATGGTTCAGGCAATTAATGCACAAAATGTCGTCGCCAAGTGAGTACTGCATTAATCAGGAGATGATACATTTATGGGGTCTAATACATGCAAGTAAAAGATTTCTTGCGAGTTTATATAGTGGGCCCTGGTAATTCCGAAGTTTTCTAATTCAAGGTTTTCTAATTTACTACATGTATTAATCTTTTTAGTTGCGGAATAGCTTACGGAGACTTGCTTATTTAGGAAAATTGTATCGCAAAGAAGTCTCTATAAGCTATTTCGCAGCTAAAAAAATAGAAAATCTTTCGGAATTATCGGCATAAACAATATAAACCCATGATTTGACCCGCTTATTCAGCGGGGTTAGCTGTACGAAGTCAATCGCGGATAATCGTACGATACTTTGTTTTACAAGGTGGCATTGGTAAAGCTCATTAGGCCCTATTTCTTGGCAGTGGCTTGGGGGCGTCGATCTTGAATGTACCTTTGAGCCTTTTTGATCGCTGGCCAGATATGGGGTAGAATTGCAAACTACGATACGCGTTACCGATATATGGAGTACGGAGTATCAGGACCAGGGCTGTTCAAAACTGCTGCTAGGAGTCTATTATTTCTCCAATATTTCTCTAAGACCAAGTCTGATTCCACAAATACGCCCATCGCTTGAAACCACTACGTGACCATGGAAGTATCACGGCCAGAATCACACAATGAGGAAAGTTTCTCCTATCTACATCTGGTTGATCCAGAACTCTCAAGGTACCTAGTCTCACAAATATCTTGCAAGACCAAGTCTCATAGTACTCAGAATTCACGATTAATCTATATGGTGGCAGAAGTCCGACGTTTACATTTAGCCAAAATAAAAAGATTAGGGTGGATGCATTCTCATCTGATAATTTTACGCTACTCGAAGCATTCGAACTCAACGATGAGATTGTTAAATCGACAAATACAGACATCAATGATACACCTTTTCTTCAGTTTACATTGCCATCACTTGATGAGACGCCATCATCAGCAACACCAGAGATGAGCCTGCCACTGTGGTCTCCAAATGCGTTGGGTTCTGAGTTTGGACACACCCAAAACGTAGACCCCAAGTGCCAACAAACACCCTCTTCAGACCACGACCCGATGCAGCTACTAGCGTCTCAGCAAGACGGTTCTACATCAAGGGTGAGAGACCGCACTAGTAACACGTCCAGCGCTCTAGCAGATGAATCAAGCAGTGACACACAACGGTTTCGTGACAGAACCCCGGCCAAGTACAGGGAGAGAAACCGACTAGCGGCAGCCAGGTCGCGCCAAAAGCAAGCGGACCTCATTCAATTACTGGAGGAAGAGAAACGAGACGAAGATAGAAGGCGAAGGGTCATTGAGGCGGAACTTTCGAGCCTCAAGACAGAAGTGACTAAGCTTCGAGAGGAGATACGGCTTCATATTCGTTTGTCAAAATATCTAGCCGTCACCTCATTTAGTCAGGAGCTATAGTTAATAGGTTAGTCCTTTATTGTCGACTAAACCAGACAAGGTCTAACCGGAAGCTTTCGCCAGTTGCCCCATTATCCAAGGGAAGTTTAAATTCTTTACACGAAACTACTACAGAAGCAATAACTATCGCAACCTTTTTATGTCGTCCCTCCAATACATAGCATGACAGATTCCATCGCCGTTTCCTCGAACTGTACTCTGCAGGTGTCCACTGGTAGAAAGAATAGTTTGGTGGGATTTTCAACATCTGGGCATGTTGGAAACATGCTGTAATGCCGCGAGTTGCGACGTGGCCAAGGTTTGCGGTCCAACTTGTGGTTCACCTTGACAAAGCTGGCCGCAGCGTGACTCACCGCAACTTGAAGCCAATGGAGCCGACGATACAAAATGTAGCCATCGAAATTCTGGCATCACATATACTGATAGAGTCTTGGTGGCCAATGACGGCGAGAAAAGAGGTTGCATCCGAAACTCTGCCCGCCCATGCATGCATACACTGCATATAGCCACCAAGGTGCGAGCATTATTATACGAGCAACAAGATGGAGCGTGACACGCGTAAGGCCCACAAGAAAAGCCCGAGCTTCCTTATCCGGTCGACCTGCATCTTGGTAAGGGTTTCAGGAATAACATTTTGGCATCTTGCTACCGACGAAGTGGCAGGGCAGCATGGCACTCATGCATGTTTATTTACTTGGCTGGGATAGACTGGTACCAAGCCCGGACACAAGCGGAGTTCTGTACGCTAGAAAGCCAATGAGATGGTGGTTCTTTTGAGGCCATCTCCCTGCATGACAATATTGACATGTATCGGCACCGGCGGCCCGCGGGCGTCAGGGTCTGCCGGATAAAAGTGGCTGTCGGGGCTAAGAACTAGGATTCCCTAGGCAATCGGTCCCATGGTGTTTTGCTGAAGTAACAATGTGTCAGCCATCACGACTAGAATATGGGGCAAGTCGTTGGTGTTGACGATACCATGGTGCGGCAATTTATCATTGGACTCCTAGTCTTGAGACTTTTGGATGTGGATGATTGTTCTCGCTTCTCCAACGCAACGGAAAAGATGTTTTGTTTCCTCTCGGAATTTTCGGCTTAATGGACTTGGCGCTGTTGGTATAGTCATGCTCGGATCTTATGATCCCCCAATCGTCTGCCACAATGCTATCTGCCCCAAGGGGAGTGGCTCTGATCGACTCGGCTCCATTCCATGTGCATGCATGTGCGCTTAGTGCGAGTTTAATAGCCGTCGTGTCAGGTTAGATAGTTTGCCGAGCCAATCCCCTCGGCAGTTGAGCCCTTGTGCCGTCACGACAATCGCAAGTATGGACTAAGACATCCGTCGTCTAGGGGTACGTATAATGTATTATAGCAATCTTATCCAGTTAATTGAAGAAGCAGAAAAAGGGCTGGATGATGCAAGATATGCAGTAACACCTCGTTTTTCCCGTACTTGTGTCAGGGAACCGTTACTAACCACGCAATACACCACCAAATCATTGCTAGCCGAATTGGTGATTCATCCGCGAATAGCAGTCTCATCTTCAAATCCATTCGTCTCCAAGAAACTTCCAGAATCATAGCTAGACTCGATAAAGACATCTCAAACAATGGGACGTTTAATTATAACTCGAACTCCTTTACTAGTAAGCCTTGGCCGCGGAAGCATGATATCATGCTCCAGTTTAATGTCATCTTCAGTCGTTTCAAATAATTGCATTTCGAACTTTCGGAACATGGTGGACACGGTGAAGTAAAGATTAGCCAAAGCCAAGCTTCGGGCTGTTATTAGCATCTCTGTTCAACTACTCTCATTCACAACCGAGAGAGATGCTTACTGCCTTCCAATACACGATCGAGACCCTTTGCTAAAGGCGACGAGGTACTTGCTCAATCTCCGCCGTTCTTCTGGGTCAGTCCATCTCTCTGGCATGAACTTGTGCGAGTCGGGGAAGCTTGTTTCGTTATGATGCATAATCACAGATGCCATGCCAATGGCCACCTATACGTCCCAATGGTTAGATATTTTGCTAGCTGCCGTTCATCGTGACTTGTCAACTTGCATTGGGTGGTATGATTGTGTCTCCAAACTGCAGCGCCTCGTCGGGCGAAACGCGCGGAGACCGGGTGGAGAGACCGTAACTGAGCCTTGCCGGGGTGTGAGTGTATTATTTTCATCTAGTAATAGGTGTCAAGGGCTGTGCCGAACCTTAGCCCCTCGTATATCACCCCGGTCTGAAACGCATAGCGGAGATTAGTCCCTGTAGCAACAATCTTCGGCACCTCCTCACCTACCAGGTATGGCAGCTGCTCCAACTCGGTCCAAGTCATTGCGTTTCCGTCTCCAAAGGCTTGATATAGCTCGTCGCGCAGTTTTTGCTTTATTTTGATATTGTTTAGGACATGAAATGTAATGGCCGTCAGAGTGTTTGACGTGGTCTCGGTTCCCGCTGTTATGATGGATATAAACTCGTGCAACACCCTCTCCTCGGCATCGGGGGAACTCTCTAGCTTGAGGAGATCATGGAACAAGGTGGGCTCCTGGCAAATTTTGACCTCGGCCATCTCCTTGGAATCCGATGTATTGTGAAACATGTGCGCAACTTCCTTTATACAGTCAGCGCGAAAGTCCATGACAGTAATGAGCTTTGGGTAGATTTGCTTGACAAGACGCCTCGGTAAGCATGCCAAAATTCCGAAGACCCCCGGAAGATTCCGAGACATCATTGCGCACTCAGACAGGTCTTTCGTGGTGTCTGCCCAGATGGGCTGGAAGTCGGGAGAGTCGAGGTAGTTGAAGCATTTGTAGTTTGTATATTCTGAGACAATGTCAACAAGTAGGCAGCTAAACACTGGATCTAGTCTCAGTGGCTGTTGGCTGTGGACAAACTCTTCCAGTCGTCGAACCAGCTTGTCTACCTTGGCAAGGATCGTAGACTCAATGCGCTGAACACGAGCTTTGGAGAAGTATGGTGCCATCAATGACCTTCTCGATCTGTGCACGTCGTGGCTCAGAGTTCCGAAAGACGATTTAGGGACAGCAAAATTCGAGGTAAACCAAGGGTCCTTGTTTCGTTTCCCGCGCAGTGCGTACACGGTTTCATAGAAGTCGGGATTGTTAATGTGTACCTCCCGGGGGCCTACTCGGATAATAGGGCCTTGGTCACAGTGAGACATTGATTAGGGCGTAATGCATTGGCAGAAGGCCTTCTTACCGTACTGGCTGTGCATCTCAGCTATCTTGTGCGTATATTTACCCCGTAGCACCACATCGTAGTACAGTTCATAAAGACGAGTAAACGCTGCCAGTTTTGGTCCGGGAATATGGCTTAGTCTAGAAAAATGCAGCTCGTAAACTGCCTTGCAAAGAGTTGTAGCGAAAAACAATAGTGCAAGTTGCCAAAACATGTTTCCTGGTCAAGTAAAACAAACGTGCGCTCTTGGCAGCAAATTGAACAAGATTCAAAATCCAAGTTCCAAGGGTTACGGTATTATTCGTTGACTAAAGCAACACAAGACGGGCGTAGAGTGCAAGCTTCATGTAGTTAGATTATATCATGTGGTCTCGAGGCATGCATAGTCCATCTCGATGACGTGTTTGTGTTGTGCATGACGTGTAAAAACATTTTGAAGGAGAGAGGGGCGTTCATCCACTTTTGTTGGATTAAAGATATGTTTGTGAAGCTATTAGTCATGATATTTGGTTTTTCTTAGGCTCAAACTATACAGGCTGGGCGTTGGCCAGGGATTGTTACACGGAAGAGGCCCAAAGAAGATCGTGAGACCAACAAAGTGGCCTCACGGATCGGGGACTTGATATTTACACAACAGGAACACGTGCTCGGGCAGGAGCCCTAGGCACAGACTTTTTCTTCTTGTATATATAGTGGTCACTGATCCCTTGCTTCCTGTTGGAAAACCAAGGACTTTTGATACCAAAGACTGTTATCAGGTGAATTGAGCCAATTGCTCCAGGCCCTTTTGAGCCCTTGTCACAGGGATGGAAAGGGTCTGGTCAGGCTAACAGGGCATTCATGGAGATCTTTCATTAACATCACCACTATCATCAACATTGTAAAACTCATCATATTGAGCTTACCTTCCGCTGTGCACTTTGCTCACCGATATAGCATGTAATTAGTAATCTGCATCTTTTATTCTCCTAAGCCTTTATTTAGAACATTGCAGTTCTTCTTGCTCACTTTTCCCTGTTGTGGTAGGCTGCAAGAGACAGAATATTATTTGACGCTTGCTCTATCCTCTGCTTTAGCCAATTTGTATGGAAGTAGATTAACTATGAGTAAGTAACCAAGTGAAACACAACTCTACAAGACAGGTAGCTTAATGGAGAGCTTTCACTTGGAAACTTCTTCTGTCCTTGAAGACAATAGTTTCGACCGTGGTCGTGCTCTCGTGTCATCAACCCACTAGCTCCATTGTTATTGCAATCTAAATTATCAATGCATACCCGGGCAGCTTCGTGTCATATTTAGCATTTTGTCGATAGCCATGGCCAAATCCCGATTTGTCGATTTCTCTCGTGGGATAATATGGCTGAAGGCATGTACGAACTCTTCTCGAAACGAGGTGTCGAATATAGTTGTAAGGCTCTTACTCCAAGCCATGTATGGGTCTGCTAGGCCATACACATGAACCGTGGGTATTTTCAGAGGCTCAAATCCAGGAAAAAATCTTGAAATGTCCCCTGGAGGACCAAATTGACTCGGAGGACCTGCAACAGACGCTTGCTCTTTCAAGTCCGTCAACGTGGGCACCAAGGATTCTTGCTTCACAGAAGCATCCAAGACTGTTATAATTTCTGTTGGTAGGACGCCGCTTATGAAAATGAGTATTTTCAAGGAAAATAACGTCTCTCGCTCTATAGCCTTTTTGAGGAGAAAACTGGCGACCAGGCCGCAGGCTTGAGAGAACATCATGATTCCGTCAAACGGCCCATAGGCGGCAAATACGTTGAGAAGCCATGCATGCGATTTTTGCACAATCTCGGCACCGTTGCTCTCCCAATAGCAATAAAATGGTCCTTTATAGAAAAGATCTAGGCCATGGGCTGCGGAACAAGGAAACGGGCCGTCTACAAAAACGAAGTGGACGTCCTGACTCGAGAGCGAGGCTCTTAAATTTTCTGCCTTGACGTTTCAGACATGTCGTCAATTATTGACGTGGATGAATATTGAAATCAACTATACCTGACTGAGACCTGAAAACATTTGCATTGGATCCCCCGCCATGTAAGCACAGTATTTTCATGTTGCGCTGCTGCTCTGCGCGTAGCTTCTTGGTAGGAAAATATTCAATTACTGAGGGACAGCGCTCCCTTTCCATACAAAGGCGGGGGTGATGGTTAAACAAGAGCAAAGATGGCTCCAGGTATGGCAGAAGACGCGCCTGTTCTCGAATCTCCCCATTTGTTTGTATGTCGGATGGGTTGCTATGACGTGTAACCATGCGGTGTATGGTAGCTATGACGTGTATGACGTGGAACAGAATCAACGCGGCGTTTGCTAATATTAGCAGAAGATTACTTGTTAATCATGGTCATGTTAATATCGGTGGTGCTGGAATGTATTTTGGTGAAAGATGGCATTATTTTATTATTCCCACGCGTTTTCATAGCGCCATCCCACTTTACAACACAAGAACATCAAGATGCATCACAAAGAACCGTGTCTGTTCCCTTCTTTAGCGGAAGAAGAAGGCCCGATAGACAAGACCGATTTTATCCGCGTAATCGAGGTAGAAACTAGCAATGTAACCCTCTCATCCGGGGTCACGGAAAGGAAGAATCTGGTGCAGCATCTCCAACTCGCGTGGGCTGTTTTACTG
Organism: Metarhizium robertsii ARSEF 23; assembly: GCF_000187425.2. NCBI lineage: Eukaryota > Fungi > Ascomycota > Sordariomycetes > Hypocreales > Clavicipitaceae > Metarhizium > Metarhizium robertsii. The sequence goes on along the minus strand of NW_011942151.1, from coordinate 68,624 downwards.
CAAGCATTTGTCGGAAGCGAGACTGTCACATTTGGCATGACGGAGACGGATACTTGCAGCACTGATAGACCCGACGCCTTGGAGAATATCAATAAAAATCTTCGAATAATCAGTACTACTGCTGATAGTAGCACGTATCTGCACGAGATCGAATTCACATCAGTCCAAGAGACATCCGTCAAAGACAAGTTAACAAATACTGTCTTGTGGGTTGTTCAAAATGAACAAAGGCAAGCTCCTTCGTTGGAATGGGTTTTTCATGGCAGTCCCCCGTTGGTAAGTACAGTCAACTGTTTGAGCATCTGGACTTGGTGGGCTAAGAATAGTCACAGGATATTGACCTTGTTTTAATTGTCGAACTGTTCCCGGATGCATATGTAATATCACTGGCCTACCGATGTTCATTGTTGACACCTCCTCAAGCTGCAAACGTCTCAAGCACCTTTCAAAAAATATTCAATACTGTCCAATCTGATCCATCTCAAACCATTCGAGATATTGACATGATAAGCAGCCGCAACTGGGATTCGTTCAACATGTTCAACTATGGGGTCCTACCGTCAGAAGCTAGATGCCTTCATAGCGTAGTGGAGGCTCAAGCCCAGGAAAATGGCGACCGGATTTGTATCGAGTCCTGGGATGGGAGTCTGACTTACAGTGAGTTGAACCAGTATTCAGACTTACTTTGCTGGCGTCTGCGGTCAGAAGGCGTACAGTCTGGCGATTTCATTCCATTTTGCATGGAAAAGTCCATGTGTGCAATTGTTGGGATTCTGGGAATCTTGAAGGCAGGGGCGGCATGCTCTCCTTTGGACCCTTCGTACCCATCACACATGTTGGATGTTGCCGTCAAATCGTGTGCCTCCAACGTTGTGGTAGTATCAACGACTCAGGCCTCTCGATTGTCCTCTTCCAAAGCCATCATCGTTAGTCTTGGCACCTTGGATGTTATTCAAAACCCTACAGAGGCTCAGAACATACATGTCCGATCTTCTGATGTTGCGTTTTTGATGTGGACGTCTGGAAGCACAGGAAATCCGAAAGGCGTTCTGCTCAACCACAGTGCCTTATCCCTCAGCACAAAGGCTTACGCAGCGGCAAATGGCTTCACCAGCACCACACGTACATTTCAATTCACTTCTTTCACCTTTACCGCGAGTTTATGTGATATCTTTGGGACATTCGCGAATGGGGCATGCCTTTGCTTGCCTTCAGAATCTCAAAGGCTGGACGAATTGGAGGCCTCCATCAAATTCTTTCGTGCTAATTTCGCCTGGCTCACGACAACCTCTCTTTCAGGAATATCTCCTGAAAATGTCCCGGATCTGAGCGCAGTTACAGTTGGTGGTGAGACTCTATCTACAGATAAGCTGGTTCAGTGGTCGCAATCGCGCAGATTGAACATCTCCTACGGCACCACAGAGACAACTGGCTGGTGCTTATTGAACCCTGGATTGAACTCCAGGAGCAATGTGCGCGTTCTGGGAAAGCCTATTCTCCCCTGTGCCTTCATCTGCGACAAGGACAACCATGACCGTCCAGTTCCTGTCGGCGTTGTTGGCGAGCTGGTGATAGGCGGGCCATTCCTTTCTCTTGGCTATTTTAAGGATGAAGAACACACGAAGGCTGCTTTCATTCCGTCGCCTACATGGCAAGAGAGTTTAAATTCGACTTATACTGGAACTTGGTACAAAACGAATGATCTTGTACGCTACAACTCGGACGGAGCCATTTGTTTCGTTGGCAGAAAACAGGCACACGAAAAGATCCGTGGGCAACGCGTCGACCTCGAGTATATCGAACATCATACAAAGAAGGCGTTTCGCACATGTGACGACGTCATTGTCGAGGTTGTTCGGCCAAATAATGCACATCAGTCACCTATCCTCGTGGCCTTTGTCGTCTTGCCACATACGCCACGGGTGAATAATGGATTATCACAGAGTATGATTGCCTCTGCAGATGATGCCTTTCGGGAACGGGTAGCCGACACTTTGCAAAAGCTCTCTGCTTCTATTCCAAGCTACATGGTGCCACGCGCGTTCCTTTGCCTCCATTTTGTGCCACTTACAAGAACAAATAAGACCAATCGGCGCCAGCTTCGAGAGCAGGCGGCTTCGATGCCGCGACATGAGCTGTTGGGAATTGACGCTCAATGTTCCAATTCAAACCCATCAGCACCAGAGGACATCCTAATCATGCAGCAGCTATGGTCCAACGTCTTGGGCCTACCCACAACTGTCATCGGATTAGACGACAATTTCTTCCATCTGAGTGGAGATTCGGCCAAGGCAATACAATTGGTCTCGCTGGCCCGACGTGAAGGCATCATCGTACAAGTCCAGGACATCTTCCAATTTCCAAACTTGTCGGCTTTGGTCCAACACAGCCGTGGAAAGACAAATCGGATTGCCCAACCCGAATCTGACGGAGCAGACATATCCGGAATAAGCCTCCTGGATGAATGCAAACTTGAAGCTGCTAGGCAATGCCATGTGTCACCAGGCGATGTTGAGGACGTGTATCCCTGCACCGCTCTGCAGCAGGGTCTGATGAGTCTGAGCCTCCGGCGGCCAGGCTCGTATGTGAGCGAGATGGTATACGATATATCACCTGAAATCGACCTAGAGAGATTCAAGGATGCGTGGTCAAGGGTCACAGAGTCTGTTCCCGTCCTGCGAACCCGGTTTGCATATCTTGGGAACCACGGAACATGTCAAATTGTATTGAAAGAGTCTATATCATGGATCAGTTTTACCGGTCAGCCTGGAGAAATTTCTGGACGCCTTAGAAAGGAAATGTCTCTGGGTTCACGGCTGGTTCATTTTGTGGTTCTCTTGGGGGACCAACCAACACAACGACGATTGCTGATGATGATTCACCACTCATTGTTTGACCGCTGGTCTGCCGCATGCTTGCTTCGAGTGTTTGATGCATCGTGGCAGCTTGGGTCGCTCAGCAAGCAGGACTTCAAGCCATTTGTCAGGCACTGTCTCTCTCAGTCTGATGGAAAGGCTGATGTCTATTGGAGGAACTACGTTGGCGACCAAGATTATCCTGTATTCCCCAGACTGCCAAGTGATAATTACTTCCCATATGCAAACTTGACAATACGCAAGCGCATTTCGTTGCCGGGAGAACTGGCGAGTCGACACACACTGGCAACCAAGATTCGCCTCGCATTGGCTCTTGTGATTCACCGCTTGACGGGGAGTTCTAACGTTTTGTTTGGAACTGTGTCAAATGGCCGCAGTGCCCCCGTCGAGAACATCGACTGGTTAATTGGAGCAACCCTTGCAACGACACCCTTTCGGGTAACTATAGACCCCAACTGGAGTGTCGATGATGCCCTGGAAATGGTGCAAAATCAGGCCGTGGAAATGTTATCACATGAGCAGAGGGGTCTGCAAAACATCTCTCGATTATCAACGAGTTGTAACAAGGCGTGCGAGTTCCAGACCTTACTCGTTGTGCATTCTCCAAGCATGGATTCCAGACTCAAGCCGTTCACCACCGAACAAGGACAAGCGGATTTCTATTCCTATGGACTCAATCTCTCGTGCGAAATCATCAATACCAAACAGGTTGTGGTCGAATCGTACTTTGATAACAATATGATTGGGCAACAACAGGTGACCCTCATTTTGAGCCAGCTGGATCATACCTTGCAAGAGTTGCATCAAAAGGGATCGACTAAGCTAAATGAGTTGAATCAACTCAGCAAGCACGACTGCGAACTTCTGCACCAGTGGACAAAAGATCCTGGAACTAACGCCAGCTGCATTCAAGGCGTAATCGAACAGAATTGTATCAAGAGTCCCGACAAGGAGGCAGTCCGCTCTTGGGACGGGGTAATGACATACTCGGAGCTGGACGCATATGCCAATCAGTTTGCTGGTCACTTGCTCAGGCATGGCATGGCACCTGGACAGTTCGTGCCCTTGCTTTTTGAGAAGTCAAAGTGGACGGTGGTTGCTATTCTTGCCGTCATAAAGTCCGGGGGTGCATTTGTCTTGATGGACCCGACTTATCCGCTCCAGAGACTACAAGACATATGCAAGCAAGTCAACGCGCAATTGATTCTGGCCTCCTTCAAATATGTCGACAAAGCCAAGGAGCTTGGTCAGGTGGTCATCACAGTGGATGGCAATGCTGACGACATTTCCCAACACACGGTGAAAAGGGATCTCGCAGAAACCGAGGCAACGGATATTTTATATGCAGTCTTTACTTCAGGATCAACTGGGCAGCCCAAGGGAGTTTTGATTCATCATTCAGCTTACTACGCAAGCGCCATGGCACAAATAAAAGCGTGGTCAATGACTTCTGAGTCGAGGGTTCTGCAATTCTCGTCGTACGCTTTTGATGCTAGCATTGCTGAAATCCTGAGTACTCTCATAGCTGGTGCATGCATAGGCATCATGTCTGATGATGAAAGGACCAATGATCTTGCCGAAGCCGTGGCTAGATTACAGGCAAATTTCGCAATACTGACCCCTTCTGTGGCTCGGTCCTTGCATCCTGCAGACTATCCCTCACTACAGAGAGTATTGCTTGTTGGAGAAAAGGTGGGCAAGTTTGAAATCGAGAAATGGGCGCCTCATGTCAAGTTGATGCAAGGCTACGGCCCAGCCGAGTGTGCTGTGAGTGCAACGGCCCAGCCTTTGCTAGGCATTGGCTCCGACCCCAGAGATATCGGCTTTCCGGCAGGCTCATACTGTTGGGTGGTTGATGTAGACGACCCCAACCGGTTATTGCCAGTCGGAGCCGTGGGAGAACTGCTCATCGGCGGTCCCATTGTTGGCATGGGATATCAGGCAGATGTCGCAAAAACGGAAGCTGCCTTTATTCAGGCACCGCCGTGGCTTACAGAGTTTGCGTTGCCACAGGGGGGGGATCAGGTGACGAGCATACAGCGACTCTATAAGACAGGTGATTTGGTTCAGTACCACCCAAAACTTGACGGCTCGTTGCTATTCATCTCCCGCAAGGACACGCAAGCAAAGTTAAGGGGCCAGCGACTAGAGTTGGGCGAGGTTGAGTATCACCTTAGAGATGCAGTGGCATCTAATGGATCACAAGACTATCAAGTTGTAGTTGACATAGTCAAAAACGGCAGAAACCACACCGAGATGTTGATCGTCGCCTTTGCTTTCGGGGAACCTAAGGCGGCCGCGTCTTCATACTCTCAACATCCATCACTCTCGGAATGCAAGCTTTTACCTCTCTCTGAAAGCCTCACAAGTCAATTCCTGCACCTGAAGGAAGTATTGGGGAAACAAGTTCCATCTTTCATGGTTCCAAGTCAATGGTTTCTTCTTGAAAATATTCCCATCACTGCCTCGGGCAAGATTGATCGGAACCAAATCCGGGAATTCCTCATAGCACAGCCTGCGGAGACGTTGAAAAGTTATATGCTGGACCAGGCTGCTCATCAGCAAGAATTTGGATGCAACCAAACACTTCAGAACTGCCAGTCTGAGCGTTTGACCAAGGACGAGCAAACACTGCGAGCCCTGGTACTAGATGCAATTTACCAGGGAAATGATGCATCAGAATCTCTACAGGCACCAATACAAATGGAACAAGGGTTCATCACCAACGGGGGCGACTCGGTTGGCACGATTGCGCTTGTTACAGCGTCTAAGAAACATGGCTTCACTTTCACGGCCATTGACGTTTTCTCATGCAGTCTAAACGAACTCGCCCGTTTTAAATAGTAGCCGTAATCAAGTCAAGAGTACAAAATACGTTGGCATTGAATCATGTTCTAGTACAATGACGACATTTCTTGCCAATCCCATTTACATGTCAGGCGGTTATGACAGCCGGGCATCACAATATGACGACATCACGGCACGGACCGGCCCTTGAATCCGATGATGGTTACACAAAGGCTCAAGGGTCTAGTTGGAAGCCTTGGGCGTTCGTAAGCTCAGGCCTCGAGGGCTCGCCGATGCTTTGCATAAATAAGGGGAACTTAGCCGGGATGTTGAGAAAACCCGAGGACCTTTAATACGAAAGAGAGATATTAGCCGAATTCGAACCTTCAATCCAAGCCCTTACTACTGTACAGGCGATATTGAAGTTTTTTATCCCCATGTGTTTGAAAGTTTTGCCTGAATAAGTATTCTCTTAATACAGGGCAACCATCATACATTGACTATTTTCAGAGCTCCTGTCTGCAAAATCTTTTTATTCAATACAAGTTTAGGAACCACAACTGGGGCCATCTCTTTAGAGTATGACCATTGACAATGCTCAAGATGCTGTCCGCGCCCAGGTTTAACATGACCCTCATATCGTAGACGGTCTTCCGAAAAGCTCTCCGTTAGCCGATACACATCTCCCTCTGGATTCCGCGACTTTGTTTGATCCGACCACTTTCTTCAAACTCAAACATGTGGATATCGTCCATTGGACCCTTTCCGAACCTTCCTTGTACCTCTGAATATACCCACACGGTTGAACGCTCTGATATGCATGCTTTTATGGTCACCCGGAACTGAGGGCTTTTCTCTAATAGTGCCGGCCAAAACGCGAGGAATTCTCCTTTATCCATTGGGGGCATGTCATTATGGTAAAACAGAACATCGGGATGCAAGTCATCTGTGATGGCTACCACGTCGCGTTGGTTGCCTATGCTATCCAGGAACCTCGTCGCTACCTGTTTCAGATTCGCTCTATCCATAGTCTATACTAGCTTGCTGGGCACAGGATAATGGCAGAGGTGGTATTAGGCTGCGATAGGAAAGCCTTGGCGAAAGTAAATGGCGATGTTGAGAGATGGAAGGCAATGAGAGGCTGGTAGTATTCTGTGAGCTGTGGAATTGTGACAAGGGCTCGATAGAGAGGGCTTCGAGTCAATAGCTCAATTTATCTAATGACAGTCTTTGCTATCAAAGGCCCTTGGTTTTCCTCAACCCCTCGTTGACCAAAGACCTCTATAAATGTAGCCCTTGGGTTACAAACCTTTTCCATGTGACAGGAATCAACTGCTATTTGCAATGATAGATTGCACATGGGGTCATTTCGTATTGAAACAAGGCACTGCCCTCATGGATAACTCGGTGGCTGAAATCTACTTGTTTTGCATTGCCATGCCTGCGAACCAAGGTCCGTCAGAGTTGAAGCGTTGAATTGACGTGTAGTTGCTTGCAATGACGTGTAGCAAGGTATACACCGTAATAACACGTCATTGTGCCATCGAATTTATGGAGCATTTGAATTCGGCTCGGTATTCACACCGAGCTGCCCTATATGTAAGGACTAAGAAACGGTACGTCAAGGGGAACTGGCGGCCAAATTAAAATTCTTTTCCTGCAAAACAACAGCAAGCTTCCTTCCTTGCATCGCTCGCGTCACGACCCAACAACGATTACTTGACATTTGCATTCTACTAGGATTCATCTCAAAACTCCTAGCCATGGGTTCGGCTAGCCGGAATGAAGACATGTACGAGCCAATTGCCATTATAGGTTTGGCATGTAGGTATGGAGGTGATGTGAAGAATAGCTCGGAACTTCTGCGACATGTTATGAAAGCCAAGTCGGTGTATGGAGCGGTACCTGAAGGTCGACTAGACGCAAGGCATTTATACCATCCAGCGACGGGACATATTGGATCCATCTATTCAAATGGTGGCTACTTTCTGAAGGACGATATTAATAATTTTGACTCGGCCTTCTTCCAGCTTCCCGAAAATGATGTGGTGGCTATGGATCCCCAACAAAAGATGCTCCTCGAGAGTGTGTACCATGCCTTGGAAAACGGTGAGACAAGCTTTTTGAACCGAAACATTGTTATATTTGTAACATTTTACCCCTTTAGCCGGAATGTCTATGAAGGAGATTGCTTCCACGACAACCTCTGTATATGTCGGCTGTTCCAACAATGACTCCCTGGCCATTGCCAACTCGGATCTCTTATCGACCTTGCAATGTACATCCACCGGAACGAGCCCGTCTATCCTATCAAACCGTATTAGCTGGTTCTATGACCTCCGTGGAACCAGTCAAACCATCGATACTGCCTGCTCAAGCAGCCTGGTTGCCTTTCATCAAGCATGCCAGAGCATACAGCATGGACACTCCATGGTAAGCATCAACTGCGGCTCCAAGGCCATATCCATTCCATATTGGCTAATTCTGCCGTGACATGCAGGCCATCGCGTGCGGTGTCAACATTATGGAACATCCAGGGGCGACACAAAACTTATGCAGTCTAGGGGTACTATCGCCTGACGGACAATGCTTCACTTTTGACGAGCGTGCCAATGGCTACGGACGGGGAGAGGGCGTCGGCACTGTCATCCTCAAGCCGCTACGAGCTGCTCTAAGGGATGGCAACCACGTTCGGGCTGTCGTTCGCAGTACTGGCTCAAACCAGGACGGAAGGACGGCGGGCATCACGCTTCCCAACGCCGTTGCCCAAGAGCAGTTGATCCGTTCAGTTTACGCCGCTGCAAATCTCAGCATGGCCGACACGGGATACGTCGAAGCACATGGAACAGGTACATTTGTCGGAGACCCTCTTGAGCTTACTGCCATCTCTTCGGCATTTGCGCCCAACAGAGAAAGCGATCTGTTTGTCAGTTCGGTCAAGTCGGTGATAGGACACCTGGAAGGCGGCGCGGGCATAGCTGGGCTGATATCAGCAACCCTCGCCGTAGAATCCGGTTCGATACCTCCCGTCACAAATCTACAGAAGCTGAACCCCAATATACCGAATCAAAAGAGGATACGGTTTACCAAGGAAGCGATACCATGGCCAAGAAGTGATTTGCGTCGCGCGTCTGTCAACTCGTTTGGGTTTGGGGGAACGAATGCCCACGTTGTATTGGAAGACATTGGCGGATTTCTATCCCAAAATGAGGGTTTTGCAGCCGGAAGTCTCAATACAATGAAGCCTTTCACGAATGGACATGCACATACCAACGGGCTTAACCACCAAGACAGTGACCTTGAAAGCAGCGTCAACGGGTTAACGCACAAACCAAATGGTGCTGTAATTTCCTCACCGGCCAAGAAAAGAATCCTCACACTGTCAGCATTTGATGAAGACGGAATACAGCGAAATAACGCTCGTCTCGTGGAATATCTGCAATCTGTGCCTGTTAAAGGGCAATTCCTGGAGAATTTTCTGCATACTGTTAACGAAAAGAGGTCATCTTTTGACTGGCGATGTTACTATATCCTAGACAGCCACGACAGCCTACTCAGCTCCTTACGCCAGGTTCCGCATCCTCTTCGGGTGTCCAAGACTCCCAAGATTGTGCGATTTGTCTTCACCGGTCAGGGAGCAAATTGGCCGGGAATGGCTCAAGACCTAATGGTGTACCGGATTTTCGAGACGAGGATTTGCGAGGCGGCAAAGTACTTTATGGACCTTGGGGCTGACTGGGATCTTAGAGGTAAGTTGTAACGCCCCCTTCCTCCCGGGCCAGTCAGTGTCTTGAATTATGCAGACAATTGCTCATAGAAGCTTAGAAATTCTCGCACGCTCCGACTTGGACATGACGGAGCCCACTCTGGCGCAGTCGACCTGTATCGCGGTCCAAGTTGGGCTGGTTGACTTGTTGATGAGCTGGAATATTGTCCCGACAACGGTCGTAGGGCACTCTTCAGGTGAAATTGCTGCCGCCTATTGCGCTGGAAAAATATCTCGGCAGGCTGCTTGGAAAGTTGCTTTCTGCAGGGGCGTGGTTTGTTCAAAGGCCATGGGAAATGGCACCATGATGGCCGCGGCCGTTGGCGAAAAGCAAGCTGAAGAGTTGCTCTCACGACTTGGTGGCATCGAACAACCACTGCAAGTACAAATTGGTTGTTTTAACAGCCCCAAGAATTTGACTTTTACAGGTAAAAGGGAAAGCCTGGATAGGCTAAAGCAAGAGTTGGAACAATCGGGCATTTTCTGCAAATTGCTCGGCGTGAAGGTTGCATACCACTCAGCAGAGTTAAAAGCAGTTGCAGGAGAGTATTTGACAAGCCTAGGGGACCTGAACTTTGGAGACAGAGTTAACCAGAATACCGGTATTCGCATGCATTCATCCCTCACATGCGAATGCATTGGACCTCATGATGATATTGGGCCGGAATATTGGGTCAAGAACCTCGTTTCTCCTGTACGGTTTACTTCCGCCCTCCTGGATTCAATTGGAGCCGACAGCGATTTGAAGCGGCTGGACAAGGTCACAGACACAATCATCGAGATTGGTCCTCATTCAGCTCTGAGAAGCGCCATTCAAGATACGTTTGCGGATTCTCAAATCCTGCAGTCCATCGGATATGCAAGCATATTGAAGCGAGGTGAAACAAGTGGCGAGACCGTGCTGCAAACCATGGGTCTTCTCTACACCTTGGGTTATCCAGTGGATATTACTGCTGTCAACGAAAGGGAAATGGCTAACGGATTTAGTACCAAACATGTTCTCAATGATCTCCCTCCATATGCCTTTCGCCACACAAGCAAGAGAGCAACGACAAGGCAGATTGAAGCTTTAAAGTTTCCAGCTTTTGGAAGACACGAATTGCTAGGTGTTCCCCTTCTGGACTCAAATCCATTCGAACAGCGCTGGAGGAACTTTATTGGGCCGCAGCAAGTCCCGTGGCTGTCGTCAAACAGGGTTCGCACTCCATCCACCTCCCGTTACTCGTTCCAGATGCTGACCTATCATAGTTGAATGATAAGATCCTCTTTCCAGGAGTTGCCTATATTCTTATGGCGGTAGAAGCCGCGTTGCTAAGATTCGGGGCACTTGACGCTGGAGCTGTGGAACTGCGAAATATCTCGATTTTGGAGTCGTTGTTTGTTCCTGACGATGCAGTCGGGGTTGAGATAATATTCTCCCTGTCCCAGTTACACGAAGCAACTGAACTATCCGGTGGATGGTCAACATTCCGCTTCGTTTCCCATAATCTCGACGGAAATAGTTGGACAGAACACTGTGTGGGAAGCATTAGGGTAGAAAAGGGAACGGCATCACCACCCCGACAACTATTCTCGGCGGCGATGCGAGCTGCAACCGCCTCAACCGAAGCGGAAAACCGGTATTTCACTGACATGATTGAACCAGACAAGTTGTATCAAAGCTTTTCGTCCGCGGGGACCAACTTTGGAGATTACTTAAAGGGCATTAGGGAATTTCGCCGGTCCCAAGATCGGATGGCTTATATGTCGCATGTTTTATCGCCAGATATACCCAGGACAGCTCATGACCGATACACCATTCACCCCTGCGCTCTCGAAAGCATCCTACAAGGTCTTTTATGTCTAGGAAGCCCGGAAGGCACGATAGTCAATGGCTCGATGGTTGCCAATCGTTTGGGGCATGTTTGGATTACAAACCCTCTCAGCGACGAGACAGCTACCAGCCGCCAGTTTAAAACCTTTGCCGAGACGGAGAGGAAAACATCAACCATTTATACATCAGACGTCGCGGTATATGCTCAAGGATCGTTGGAGCCAAATTTCCTCATCAAGGGACTCGATCTGGTTCTTCTGCCACCGCAGGAAGACGGACAGGCTGCCGACGAGTCTTTCTACGTTGAAACATGGAAGCCAGACGCAAAAATGCTGACGTCTTTTGAAAAAGTCAGCAGCTCTCGGGAGTTGTCTGGCAGCTTAATCAAGGCATTTACAAGAGAGGACCACCAAGGCCTTCAACTCACATGTTCGGTATTCGTGCTAGACTCGCTACAGAAAATTTCCGGATTGAACGAAGACGACCTGCCTTTGCATCTGCGGTCATTCGTTGACTGGATAAAGGCGCAAGCCGAAATTATTACGCAAGGCAGAGCTCCTTTTGTCGACCTCACGGCATTGGAGCAGGTTCGTGTCAACGATGAGCTCAAACAGGCCTTGTTCGATAGTGTAGCCAGACGAAGTGCCCGGGGAGAGCTTCTTACTCGAGTTGGCGTCAATCTTGTACCTATTCTGACCCAACAAGTCGACAGCTTGGAACTCATGTTTGGGAGCGACGATATCATGAGTCGAACATACAACGAAGGCCTACCCGGAGACGTTGCAGTCCGCATTTCGCATTACCTGGAGTACTTGTCACACAACCAGTCTCGCATAAAGATTCTCGAAGTCGGCGCGGGTACGGGCAGCGCAACCAAGATTGTACTCGATGCGTTTAGGAATTCCGGTGGACAGGATGCCGAGAGCGGCATTTTGCCTATTGATACGTACGACTTCACCGACATGTCTGGCGCATTCTTTGAACGTGCCAAGTCTCGTTTTGCCGACTGGTCCGACGTTCTGCGCTACCAGACGTTTGACGTCGAAAAGGATCCAGCACTTCAGGGATTCGAACTCGCATCTTATGACCTTGTTATTGCGACTCATGTAAGTGATTCTGGTCCCTCTGCGTGGAAGCAGTGCTGATGCAAACTGTCAGGTCCTACATGCTACAGCCAATCTTCAAGTGAGCTTGAAGAACATAAAAAGTCTCTTAAAGAGGTAATGCCTAGTCTCTCAAAACAAACTGGTCTGGTGCCTAACAGTCTTCTTAGTGGAGGAGACCTCATCGTCATCGAAAATGTCAAGCCTCAGTTGATGTGCACGCCGCTGGCGTTTGGCATACTACCAGGGTGGTGGCGCGGCATCGAGTCTTATCGTCAATCAAACCCTCTTATAGACCAAAAGCAATGGGATGCTGAGCTGGAGGAAGCTGGCTTCAAGCTGAGGATGCAAATACAGGACACAGACGAGGCCGCCAACCACGAGACATCAGCAACTATTGCATCTACACAGCAGCGTCTTGACGAAACATGTCAACATGGCTACAAATGCGCAATCATCTACCATGCCGACTATGTCTCGCAACTGCAGCTTGCTAGAGAGTGTGCCTCAACACTGGCCAAGGTTCTTGCATGCGATTGCTCCTTGGTAAGCCTACGTGAGGCTGATGCCGGTGAACTTGACGCAGACTTTTGTGTATCTCTGTTGAACTTGCAGGGATTTGATCTTTCGGATATAACGGACCCCGACTTCCAACAGATCAAGTTGGTCCTGGAAACCTGCATTAATATGATATGGGTCTCGGGCAATCCGGACGACGACTCCAAGGCGGCAATGTGCCGTGGTCTCGTCCGAAGTGCCAGATGGGAGCGCGATCAGGATGCAGTCAACTTCATCACGCTTGGGATATGCAATCCATTGCCTCCCAACTCTGTCATCTCAGAACAAGTTGCCCGTGTGGCTCGTGGAGCCTTCATCTCTCAGGGTGTGATAGCTGCCAACGGTGAATACGCCACAAAGGACGGAGTACTCTTGACAAACAGGCTTCTACCTGCCAAGAAGATTAACAAGGCTGTGAATAGGAGATCGGAACCGAAAACTGAGTCTATTCAGCTTGGAGCCATCTCCCAAGGGATCAAGCTCACTTCAATTGACCCTCATAAACCGCAGGCATTCCATTTCATTCGTGATGAACTGGCAGAGAGCCCCCTGGGCCATGATGAAGTTCAACTGAAGGTACATGCCGCTGGCGTACGACGAGAAGACGCCGATGAGGCTAGCCGTTTGATACCCGGGCAAGGCATAGGCCGAGATTGTGTTGGTCTTGTGACTGAAATTGGGTCATCCGTAACAGACGTTGCTGTTGGCGACCGAGTCATGGCCGTGAGGACTATTCCATCGAGCGGCGCTCTATCAAGTCTCTTCCGAACCCATTGCAGCGCAGTCCAAAAGATCCCAGACGGGGTGGGATATCTCGAGGCTGCAACAATTCCCTGGAACTTCTGCACCGCCCATTACTGCATCGTCAAAGTGGCTCGTGTGCAACCGGGCGAAACCATTATGATCCAGTGCGCAGACAACGCTATCGGGCAAGCGGCTATTCAACTCGCCAAGTCGATCGGCGCCAACTTGCTATGCACTGTCTCTTCAAACGAGGACAATCTCGTCCTGGCTTCTCGATATAACCTCGACCAGGCAGCTGTCTTGTCGAATGACAAAGCACCATTAGGCGTGGAGGCTATTCTTTCCTCAATTTGCAAAGGAGGAATTAATGTGTATCTGAACTGTGATCCAATGGGAATCTCTGACGCGTACCAATCCCATGTTACACCCTTTGGTCGCGTCGTTGATCTCCATGGCGCAGCTACCGCTAATCATCTCTCCTTGAAAGATCTTTCCAAGGCAAGTATTTCTTATACATCCGTCGACATGGATCCAGTAGCCCAGTCCCGGCCCGAACTCATCCAAGAGGCACTTTTAGACACGTCGCGTCGGCTCTCTTGCTCTCAGTTCAAACCCTTGAGTCATGTTGAGGTATTAGGATACTCGGAACTTCCAAAAGCTATCCTCCGGTTTCGCGACAGACAGTCAAAGAACCCCTCCATGTTTGTTGTCCAGCCTAAAGATGATGAAGTGGTCCCCGTAAGTGTTTCTCATACTCGTTGCAACGCATGAGAGGGTCCTAACAGATACATAGATGCGTCTTGAACCAATCGGTGATTATCGTCTGAGAGGAGACGCATCCTACCTTCTTGTTGGGGGGTTCGGGGGCATTGGAAGAAGACTAGCGCTTTGGATGCACTCGCGCGGAGCGAGGAACTTTATCTTCCTATCAAGATCGGGACCAACGGATCCTAGGGCCCGAGAACTCTGTGAAACGCTAAAGTCTTCTGGTTGCCGGGTGGAAAGTATCGTAAGTGATGCAGCTGACACGGAATCGGTGAACAAGTCCATGCAAAGGTGTCGCGACACAATGCCTCCCATCAAGGGCTGCGTCCAATGTTCCATGGTGCTAGTCGTATGTTATCCTACCACCTGCTTAGGTTATCATCTTGGATTTTTTTCTGACAAAATGTAGGATTCTATGATTTGCAACATGTCACACAGCCAATTCATGGCCGCTATTCGACCTAAGGTACAAGGAACAATTAATATTACTAATAATCTCCCTAAAAAATTAGACTTCTTTATCCTTCTATCATCCTCGTCCGCTATTATCGGCAACCGTGGGCAAGCTAACTACGCCGCCGCAAACGTATTCCTAGACACGTTCGCAAGACATCTCACGGCCCAAGGACGGCCAACAACATCTATTAGTCTTGGAAGCGTTCTGTCATTTGGCTGGGTTGCTGAAAACCAAGACCGACTCCCTATTGCTCTTGCATACGGAACCATCACAGAAGACCGTCTCCTCTCCATCCTAGAGTACCACATGGATCCGCGACTGGGCGCCGCCGAGAACAGCGACAACTGTCACACAATTGCTGGCCTCCGATCCGCGAGCGACTTTCAGCGCCACTCAGTCCCGCTGCCAGCTTTCATGTCGCACCCGTTGTTTACGCACTTGCGCGCCTCGGGGCGGCAAGGCAAAGCCAACGAGGCAGAGGCGACTATATCCATTGCACAAGGACTCGCCGGTGCAGCGTCCACGGAAGAGGCAGTTGATTTCGTCTCCGACGCCATCATTGCCAAGATCTCCAGGATTATGGCCATTTCTCCCAAGGATATGGAAACGTACCGAACCTTGAGCTCGTATGGCGTTGACTCTCTGGTTACTGTTGATATGAAGTCGTGGTTTAAGAGGGAACTTGGCGCTACAGTTGGCACAAAGGGTATCCTGGGCGAGCTTACGATTTATGGCTTGGCAGAAAAGGTTGTTACAGGAAGTAGTTTAAGGAAAGAATATGTTATATAGCTGTGAGAATTATAATATAATACATGGGTTATAGCGATCCGTATTAGTCGCTGCCTGTTTTACTCTCTTTTTTTATCCATTTTTTTATAATAAGTTTTATTAAAATTACAGGTTAATATCAGCGAAAAAAAGGTAATTAATAATATTAATCTTCGGTTATTTCGCTTTGTAGTCAAATAAAATTACACGCATAATACAAGTATCGTGCAAGCGTAAAATCTAAAACAGTATTGGGCTGTACCAGGCCAAGGATAGTAAGAGACTAGAAACGCAGACCGTCTACGCATCTTGACTAATTTATTTAATTTATTATTAAATATTTAAGCTTTTTAAAAAGTACAATTGTAGTTTTTCTGTAAATGCTCTGGATTGGGATTTGATTCCATAGAGTGTTTCCAGCGGTCCCATCTTGCTAATATTAGAAAGAACCTCTACACTTGTTAATTGTAGACGGCTGATATAGTCGTCGGTGAATATTGTTGTTCTGTACTCTATGCAGAGGGAAATTGTGCCATTTTGCATCTCTGTCAGCTCAACCATGAGCCGAAATTTCGAACCTCCCCTGGGCCTTACAAGAACAAGGTCAAGCGGTCCTCCCAAAAACTCGCGGGTGCCAGTAGAGTCATCTATAGAGTGATAAGCGACCATTGAGTCAAAGAACGGGTCGTGTCTTGTGTCCCCTTGCTTCCTTAGAGACTTTTGAATAGCTTGATAACTCGCAAAGTGAGCCATAGCACTCTCTGCTGACTGCCGAATATGGGCAAAGAATTCTTCAGTCGACGAGAGGTTGGGTTCGTTAATTAGGACGAGAATTGGAACACGATCGAGTAAAAGCCCAAAAACGTCCTCTGTGCCCGATTCGTTGCGATTATGGAATGATATACCCAGAACAATATCTGACGCCTCGGTCAGAGCATAGATTGTCAACGCAAGCGATCCCAATAGAAGCTGGTTCCGGCTGCAGGACGTGAGAGAGGATAAAGAAGAAAGAGCAGGGCTTGGCAAACTTTCATCTCGAAAATCTCCAGGTCCGGATGTTGGGATGTGGTCCGGAACGCTGAACGGACTGGCGGGTCTTGCATGCAAATAGGTATTCCAAAATCTATCAGCGTCACCGTGAAGAGCACTTTTTATTCTCGACCAGTTTGCCCAGTCGATATAATCAAGATCTGCGCTCGTCACCTCTTGACTATTTGCATTTTTTCTCCCGCGCTCCACACCAACTACCCGTTTTGAACTTTCGCGATAAAAGGAGTCAATCTTCTTAATTAATAGTGAAATAGCCGCCTTGTCAGCCACAATATGAGGACAGACTAAAACGAGTCGACCTCTACTCTTATCCCTGTTTAAAATAATTCAACTCCGAAATGGTTGTTCTTTCTCCAGGTCGAACAGAGTGTTGCTGATGATGTCGATTAAACGGTCTTGGATAAGACCTGGTGTACTCACGACGATATCTGTCTTTCTAAATTGGTCCGACAAAATTGTCTGAGGAACCCCGTTGACCAGGATGTATTGTAATCGAAGCAACTCGTACGACTTGATCGCTGAATCTACAGCGATCCGTAGCCTATCCGCCGAAACCTTAGCTGGATAATGGAGGACACAGGCAACATTCATCGCCGATGGATGTTCTGTCATTAGGCACCACAGGAACATTTCTTCTTCCAGGTAAGAAAGAGGGAGTGCGACGTTTGAGCTTGGCAGCCTCCGGCTTAACTGAAACGGACAAGCCACACTCGACCTCTCCTGAGCCGTAACTATATATTCATCCACTGCCTTTGCGAGCCATGGGAGGCAAGGGTTGTTGATGACGAGGCCAAGGGGTATCGATCGGCCAAAATGAGTGGAAAGCTCTCTTGAGGCTCTAATCTGGAGCAAAGAATGGCCTCCCAAGGTAACAAAATCATCCAAGGCACTTATTTGTTCATATTCCCGACTTAGAACTGTTGCCCAGATACGGGCTATTATCTGCTCGGTGGCAGTCTCAAACTCTACGTGCTGCTTAAGGTTCCTCTGCCACGCATTTTGTTCAAGGCTCTTTCGGTCAATCTTCTGGTTTACTGTCCTTGGAAGTCGGTCCATGCCAAGTATAACAGAAGGCAAGGAATGCCGGGGAAGCAATTTAGAAAGTTGATCAATCATCTGAGTAGTCTCCATGTCGGCCGACTCAACGAAACCTATCAAGTTGCCGTTGGAGACAATAATGCAGACGCCAGTTAACGCAGATGATAGCTTTAAAATGGCGATTCGATTTCAGATAGATCTACCCAAAATCCTCTCACTTTGACGAGGTTATCAGTTCTCCCAATATACTCAGTGTCGCCACCCTGTGTCCAACATCCTCGGTCCCCAGTTCGATACAGGCGTCCGATTTTGGTGAATGGGTTTCGTATGAACCGCTTCTCTGTCTCCATTGTTTGGTTCAGATACCCAGAAGTCACTTGTATACCGGCGAGGCAAATTTCACCGGGAACGCTGACTGGCACAGGTCTGAGATCCTCGTCTAATATGTAGACATTCATTCTTGGGATGGGTCGACCAAGCGTGATGGGCTGGTCAATGAAAAGCGGACAGAAGGTGGAACCGATAGTGCACTGGTCTTGAGGTTAACTTGGATTGCTCAAGCTGGTTTGAAGAAACATGAGAGAGCTAATTAGAGCTTACTTCACTCGGTCCATAACTATTAAACACTTTCCTGGCCGGTCCCCACCGTTCAAGTAGAGCCGAAGGAATAGATTCTCCACCGACTACAATCTAGACCTTCAAGTTAGCATTACGTATCATCAGTTACAAAGTCCTAGACTTACCATTTCCGGATTTGCAAAGTCTTTGGGATCCAAAGCGCTCAGGATAGACGGGGTTGTCATGGTTGCATCTACGGTTTGGAGATGAGAGAATAAATCGTCATGTCGATGAACCAACGTCGCGCCGTAACAGAGGGCGCCAAATATCTCGGCAACGCAAGTATCGAATCCTTGATAAATTATCCACAGACCTGAGTCATGGACAAGCAAAGCGCGGCCATACCGACAGACAAAGTTTGGGCGGTGCGACGTCCAGGCCCAGCTTCTAGGCGAGCTGCAGGAAATGAGATGTACGAAAGAATCCCAAGATGCTGAAGTGATATGTAAAAGACGTTCGTTAACGATTCAAGCTAGTAGACGCTTTGCGGTTTCGCTTTGAGTGTCCTGACTGAATTCCGTGGGCATTCCGACAATAAGCTCTGATGCTATTATGAAAAGGGCACAATATGTGGGCTTGTAAAAGGGTTCAAACTTAAAATTATTACTGTAAGGTATCCAAGGTTCTTAGTTTCCTAAGAGAAAAAGAGGGCATTAATAACTATTATATATACAAAAAGAGCGTCTGTGCCGAGGGCCCTTGCCAGGACACGTGTTTAATTTGTGTAACCAACAATCTGTAGCGGCAAGCAGGCTCGTTGCCGTATATTACGCACTTAGTAACCATCATTTTTCTCCTGGTATATTTTCCACCTTTAACCAACGAGGCCAATTGATCCCTCCCGTCAAGAAAAAGCTCGAGCACATGGATGCCGTGGTCACTCGTAGGAACCGTCCCTCCGTAGAGAAAACGTACATTATTCCGCAGTCTAATATTTTCATCTCCGACCCCCGAGAGAGACTCGCAACATGTTCAGTGGATTACGCCGATGAAGTTGATCGAATGGATGGCTCTAGTGGGAAAAGCTGCGATTCTGGCGTTACATCATCGAACAATCTGCGCCAGCGACTTTGGAGCGCAGCAGGAGTATCCCAGGCCAACTCATCGTCTCGAAGCCACAAACGCAAAAGATGGCGCCTGATGCATGTATTGTAGGTATCAGCCGTGAGGTAAAAATACGCAGTCTGGTATTAAAGAACTCACTGTTTATCCGGGGTGTCGCGAAATGCGCCTCTTCCATGAAGAATACTCAGATTATTAATAAACTGAATGTCACCAGACTGGAATTCAAGAGCTAATGCGTGTTTCTGGGCCGTAAAGTGCAAAGCATCAAGTGCCTCTGCTTGAGCTTCTGTGATGGGCGGGAGATGGCTGCTTCGGGGTAAACCCCAGTATCCCGTAAACGCTCGTCGGGCATACTGTATAATCACCCGTTCTGGATTGCTCGCCGTTGCTGCTTGATGAAAGAGTAGTGGTCGAGATGTAGGCGCGGATTTGCCGAATCTGGATGCTTTGTCGGTATGTGATAATCCAAACAGTTTGTATAAAGAGCTGAGGAGACTGTACTCACCCGTCAACATGCCAAGGCTCGGATAAGGTCCGAATCAAATCAGGTCTTGTAGCTGCCAGCTCATTATACACTGTCCAGCTGCTTGCGATGTAGCTTTTACCCCCCTCGGCTGCGTCCGCCAGCGCGAACAACGCAATCACGTCACCCGCGTCTGTGTGAAAGCCCTGTTGCTCTGCAGTGTATGCTGGAGACCCAATATGCTTTGCATCTAACTTTAAAGTGAGGTTTTTAATGTGGTCAAGGACCACATTGGCTGGCCGTCCATTAAACTGGTGGTCTTGTCGTGCTCGCCTAGTAGTCACATGAGATGCTATACCTGCATAGACAATAATGTTCTCCTCCCTGGTATATTTTTTTACTGGAATACCTCGTATAACTTTAAATCCAAAGGTGTTGTGGATATCATTCGATACGGATCGTAACCGTGAATGAAGGGTAGGAAGGGGAAACGTTTGTTGGTTGATGTAACCAAGTGATTTGCCCGTGTCTTTTGTTCTCATGGTCAGGACGTTTTACAAAGCACACATGTGGCAAGGTATCAAATTACCCTTAAAAATGTCCAGCGCCTGCTGAATCTCGTCCAGATCAGGTTCACTCAGCTCATAAAACCACCCATATTGGTCACTTACGGTCGCACTAGTCCAAGCCATATGAGAATGTAACTTGTGTGGAAACCCATCAGGCAAGGTCTTATCCAGCTCTTCAGTTTCTTGGCGCCGTTTAAGGCGCTGCTGGTAGATTTCCAAGTTTGGCGTGTAGGCAATATCAGGTTGGCCAGATTGGCCCGTCACTTGTGCCGCCATACTTTGTATTTTTGATATATGCCGCACGCAGTCTGGTATTGAGAATTTGGAGCTTGGAACAGGATCCTACCCGGTAGTAAAATCCGAGACCAGAAGAGTCTCTTGTCCTGTCAATTGGAGAGGGTCCTGGATGAGATCATGGCGCGTGGCCACGTTACGTAGGTCAAGCATAGCTTAACGAGGGAAAGAGACATGTCCATGAATGACAATAAAGAGATCACCCGGATCATGAACGGTCGATTTGGCGTATGTGGAGGTCCCCTCAATCGGGATTCTTTTCTTTGTAGGACATTACACTCCAAGCCCTTGAGCGGAATATGCAGCTGCACGGCTTGCATTACCTGTTGCGCAGTGTTGGGTCGCAACAAAGGGCACGGGATGTGTAAGTGTAACCCTTGGGATCCGTGGCCAGGGGACACTTGTCGGGCCTACCAGATGGAAGCGACTTTGACCAAAGCTTAGATGGCGGTGAGGCCGTGATGAAAAGATGAACCAACAAGGTCATTATCTCAGACCACGAGCCGTTCCAGCAACGCCAGCATGCGCCACTTTTGTCAGTCGAATAAAGACACCCTCCGGGTATATGATTGTATTGAGTACGACGCTGAGTCTTGTTTTTTCTTTACCGACCCTTGGTCCATGCATGCAAGACAACCTGTGCATGTCTTGCTCGTACAGAGTAGATATCCCGTTATGGTTTGATTGGATAAAGACGGTCTAGGTGGCGTAATGAGGTGGAATGCCTTGGCCTTTTGATTGACCCTACGTGGCAGAAACAAGGACGGCGTTGTACCATGCCACGCGGGATAAACAATGCAATAATCAAGCAGCAACCGATGCATCAATGCGCTGGAAAGCGACTTATGCATGTGGCTGCGGCAAGTGCAGTTACCAATGACTCATGAGTACATGTATTTGCCCTCGACCAATCAGAGCCCAAGGGACGGTCGTATTATATCAACATATACATGTGTCGGGTATTATATTTTCAAAGATGCAAAGCGGGAAGCTGCATACATGTACAGCGTATTGCTTGCCAACGTTCCGTATTCACTGTCCTCAGCCACCATTTGCCCAACTAACCAATTAAATGATATTGATGAATTGACAGACACGATATCAACATTGAACTCTTGGCAATTGCTACAGGGGCCCGACTTTGACCGCTTCTGATTCCCCCAAAATTCCGCACCCTCAGCTGGTACTTCCTGGCAAAGGCGCCACGGGCTTCAATGTTACCCAACATCTGCTCAGATCACCTCGCCGTTGAATTGCCCTTCTAATCTAGCACACTGTCAAGAAGCAATCGATTCCCATTCCTGTCCTGGAAGAAAGCAGTTACGCTGTTGCAAGTTTCAGCTCAAATCCTTTCCAAGTGCCTTATATTCATGACCACATCTACGACTAAACGGACGCACACTGACTGGTATTGATATCAAACTAGATGCCTCTTCCGCCACACGCCTCTGGTGCTGCCGCCGAACTGGCTGGCAAACATGCCGCTGACCACCCAACTAAACTGTATGGCGCGTGGTTTAGCCCCTTTGTCCAACGAGTTTGGATCACTTTGTGCGAGAAGAACGTCCCCCATCAATACATTGAAGTCGACCTGGGCAGGAAAGAGCCCGAGTTCCTGGCCATGAACCCTCGCGGCTTGGTACCGATCCTCGCTTTGGCAGCCGACCAAAGGCCGCTATATGAAAGCTCAATCATATGCGAATACTTGGAGGACAAATTTCCACATCATCAGCTGCTGCCGTCAGATCCATATACGCGAGCCCACGCACGGCTGTGGATTAATCACATCAATACAAGAATCATCCCGGCATTTTACAAGTTTCTTCAGCACACGACAGACAGGCCGTATAGCCTCGAAGAAATTCGCACTGAATTCCTTGGTCACATTCGAAGCTTCACAGAGCAAATGCATTCACAGGGGCCGTGGTTCTTAGGCGAAGATATAAGCCTAGTCGACATTAGTCTAGCTCCATGGGCACAACGTCTTTGGTTACTAGATCACTTTAAGATTGGCGGAGCAGGTATTCCATTAAAGGATAGGGATGATATCTGGCAACGGTGGTCTAAGTGGTATAGTGCGGTTATGAAGCGGCAGAGCGTTCAGGAAACATGGAGCGAGGATGAAAAGTATATTATAACTTATCAACGCTATGCGGATGACACCACCAAGACACTTATTGGGCAGGCAACGAGGCTGGGACAGATGTTGCCATAGCATGCTGGTCGACCTTGTAGAGTTGAATGAAATTTCAATGACAAGTACTAAGCTACTTGCTAAACAACAGGCAGCGGACCTCGATGCTGACTCTCTTCTCAGCATCTTCCCTTGTTCGCGGGTCATTGAATGCTGCATGGGGGCATATCCCTCTGATTCCAGAGCTCTGTTTCAGCGACTCACTATCAAAGCACTCCATAATCACCCGGTCGTTATTGGTGATACCACTAAGGTAGTACCACTTCTGATTCGGGTTATACTTTATAAGCGCCACTTCCCGGATGAATCTGCCATCCTCACCGCGGCGCTCAACAGTGACGGAATCCTCATCTGCAACCGTTGCGGCAGAGCAAAAGGCCAACGGGCATTCTTCTACGGGATTCTTGTTGAGGGGACACCAAACGTTGACGGTACGGTACCGATGCCGCAAGAGCTCATCTGCCTCGGTGGGGAGATACTCCCTCACGCGCTGAACGATGGAGTTGGGTGTGTGATCATTATGAACGCGAGTCAATGGGCGGTATGCCGCACCTGGGACTTGTGACCGGATCGTGTGGTTGTAAATAAAGATGTAATCGATCCCTGGAATGTGGGCAGAGACCAGCTCTTTCACCTCCGGGTAGAAGTTCATCTGGATAGACTCGTCATCGGTGAAGTCGGTTTCCTTTGACGGTGGTACCCCTTCGATGATCTGAAAGGCGTCACGGTCAATCGTGAACTCGACGTCTTGGTCACGGACATCATGGATGATGATGTCGTGGGGACAATGCGAGTAATTGCGTTGGAATTCAGAATTCATCTCCTCGTTGTAAATGTGAAAGGGAGGCGATCCGTCAGTCGGAGGTCCGTAAAAGTTCAAGGTTGCTTTGACATCTCCACGGGGAACAGAGATTGTGCCAGGCATTGTGTGATGGTGAGGTGAGTTTGGCTATACGATCGAAATGACAGCAAGAGTAAGAGCTCCAAAGCTCGAGCGGGGTAAAAATGCGACGATTTATATGACGGAATATTAGTAATACACGGGGCATACAATATTCTGTCGCACAAATAAAGAGACGACGCTTTGGCTGAGCGTGTGACCAGTCATTGTGTATTGCTCAGGAAAGAACCTCTGCCACGTCCTATCTCTTCTGCTTAGCCGGCTAGTGGGTGACTCGGACATCTATAGCGTCTTCTTGTTCAAAGTTGACGTCAAGTCCAAACCCTCGGATTACTACTATAGCCATAAATGAAACCAACGAGAAGCGGCAGGCGTTACACGGAAAAGGCCCAACAGATCATGAAGCCCAATAAAAGGGCTTTACTAATACAGGACTTATTAGTTATACAGCTAGAATATATATCCAGGTAAGGACCCTAGGCCTAGGTGTTCCCTTTATATATATAAGACGGTTACTCTTCCTCTCTCTTCTCTTAGTAACTTAAGACCTTAGAGACCCTTCGAGATTATTATTGAATTGAGCCCTTTTAGCTCCAAGCCCTCATGACGAGCCCTTGTCACAGCAGGAAACGAGCTTTCAAAGACACCGTGGGCTGATTTTAGCCGATTCGTTTTTCTATACACGCAAATCTGCTTCACGAGGGATTTATTTACTACTCTTCTTTCAACTCTCCAATGCTGTTCTGTGTTTTCTCATTGCATCTCAATAGTTCAAGTATAAATTGGCTTGGCTGCGTTTTCCACCACAACTCGAAGCAACTCGACCACAATGCATGCCGATCTTAGACGTTCTGGCAACAGGATCAACGTGCGTGAGAATGAGCTCTCACTGTAACACTCACTTTCGCATTACCATGACTGGGCGAGGCATCTTTCCCAAATGATACCAGTATATACCTTCTCTATCGTCCTGTGTTGTTCCAGCATCCGTCATGTGGCGCTGCGGCAAAACAGAATCAAGTCAGCTTGAGAAAAAACATACTCCAGCTTGAGAAGGTCGTTGCGGCTCACCTTTGGAACGTTTTCCATCCACTCAGAGGAGGGATTGGGCTCGACCCATTGACAATCTCTGAAGTTTGAATACAGTGCACCATAGTATGAACCCTTATCCTGATGATAGTACTTGCCCAGAAGTGGACGAAGAGCATCAGTAGCTTCCTGTGCGTGATAATGCGGAATGCGTGGGAACAGATGATGAACAACATGGAGGTCAATGATGTGATGCAACAAGTGTCTCAGGAAGTAGCCGGGGTCTCGATCCACGGTACTCAAAGCACCACGGAGAAAGGTCCATGACTCTGGCGAGAACTTGGCTAGACGGGGAGACGTATGGTGAAGGTAAGTGATGATGACTATGTCGGCATTAGCAAGTCTGCCGACGAACGATGCAGCTCACGTTGTGAGGTTCCATACCAATGTAGTGATTCACCCACATCAACGGCAATATATAGGTCCAAGTAATCGTCCACCAGCCGTACACACATGCGGCTTTATACACGAGATAGCTCATGGCGATAATGCCAACGTCAGAGGCCACAATGGACCAGAATTCTTCAGCGCGAAACAGAGCCCCCCATGGGTCGAAATGGCTGTTGTTCCACCAGCCGTGGGATGGCCGGCGCACAGCCTGACTGCCGGCTGTGATGTTGGTGAGCAAGTACCAGGGCTGTAGCACATGGATCAGTGTGATGCTGAGAATAAGAATCGAATTGGGGGTAAACAAACCCATCCAATGAGCTGCTGTAATATCACCCGTGCCAGAATCACGATGGGAGCGTCTTCAGTCATCTCACGGAGCTCAAAGTCTCCTTTGGGCTTGAACAATTCCGAGTATTCATGCCTTCTTGGGGGCACATAGTTGTGATCCTGCGAGGAAAAAGTTTGAACAACGCGTTTCAAGACAGAATTGTGATGATTGACGTATGCAGTCATACCTTAACCATATGATTGGCATACACGTGATGTCTGGAATGTGTTGACCTCCAGCTGAAGAATGGCGACATGAGAAACGAATGGGCGATGAAACCAAAAAAGTCACCAACCAGGCGGTTCTTGGCAAACGAGCCATGACCTGCCTCGTGTCCCAAAACCCAAAATCCCGTCGCAGGCATGCCCGCGAGAAAGGGATACACGAGAACGCAGACTACAAACTTGAGCACAGGGCTTTCGATTTGCCGTTCAAGGTACAGCGCCAGTATCAGCAAAGATACCATGAACAGAATGTCTCGTAAATAAAACCCCAACGAGCGCACAATTGACGGTTGGAAACAGTGTTTTGGGATTGCCGCACGAAGTCCGTCTATGCCTATTAACCCATCGACATACTACGATACATGTTAGCATCTATTTAATGAGAATATCCGCCAAGGAACTTACTCCAGGCCGTACCGGCTCCTCATGGTATGTGTCCGGAACGTAGAGAACATGCTTGGTCTCGGTCGTAACATTCTTGGTCGTGCTAGTAGTCGCCATTGTCATTGTTGATTTCGTATCAAAAGTGGAGGGGGAAGACTGTAGTGGTTGCAAAGCAAGATTGAATCATGTAAGATGAGTTCCACTTATGAGTGCTCCTTCTGCGAAGAGGACGAATCCCACATGATGCGGTGTGTGAAAATGAAGCTGCCGTTGGCTGCATGACAAGGGCCATCTTGGGCGTGGCTTGCGTATGCCACGTCGAGCAGACTGGATGCTGTTACTGTACGGAGTATATTTCGTAACCAGTCATGTGTACGTCTTGTCCCCAATTCAATTTGCAGTTACTATGCAGCTTGACCGCTGCCTACACGTATAGTCTCGTATAGTCTTTTGAGGTTCTCGGACAAGTTTGTATCTCCAAACAACGTGTCCAGTGTATTCCGTCCCGGTTGCATGAGTGGCCGAAAGTTGTGTCACATCCCGTTGATACCCAATCATGCCGGGCAAAACTCCCGGTGCATGCGAATGAAACTGCAGCCGAGACAATTTCAGGTGGCGCTTGTCTCTGAAGCCCCGACGGTCCTCCATGTCTTTCTTGCCCCTGATTCTTTATGCAAGCCCAGCAGTCAGCCACACTGCAGCTTGGAGTCAAAAGTACGGTGTAGATGCTTTCACCAAAGGCGTCACTGTAACGCTGAACGGGTGTGTATGCATCAGCGCAGTGTATTCATTGTTGTCTCATCTGTTCAATGTCCTCCTCTCTTTTCTACGCATTAAAGCGTGTCGCGGTCAACACACCCCGGTATGCACTTGACCTATTAAAGTG
This sequence comes from Metarhizium robertsii ARSEF 23, assembly GCF_000187425.2. Lineage (NCBI taxonomy): Eukaryota > Fungi > Ascomycota > Sordariomycetes > Hypocreales > Clavicipitaceae > Metarhizium > Metarhizium robertsii. The sequence goes on along the minus strand of NW_011942151.1, from coordinate 41,494 downwards.
AGGATATGCAAATAGAGCAACTTGTCACGATAACCACATTCCCTCAGTGTCCTGCTCTGACTTGCCAGTGGGTCAATCGCATGCAATTCTACTGCAAGATTTTCCAAATATTCCAAATATTGCCAGTAAATTCTATTCTGTTACATTGAAGCCCAATCAGATTGCAACATGGGTAGCAAAATCGACTGCTATATCGATATTGGTACGTACATTTTGACCGGCAACTTGGAACGAGATGGCTAATGGTCTCAGCTTCGTTTTACAGCTTCCTGGCATTCCACTACCTGATCAACAGCCTTGATCTTTTAGCAAGGCACAACGTTGAAGTCGAGTGAGTTATCGTGACATTATTATCCACGTTGCTCTGGGAGCTGACACTGCCGTGCCGTGACCAAGATTCCACCCCATCTTCTTGGGCGCGGTTCATGCCAGTTCAGGCATGTCAATCCTGGTATGATATTCACCAGTGGCAGAAAGTTTAACAGCTGAGGCATCAGGTAATACACCACCATGGGCCGGGAGTAAAGCCAAGAGAGAATACCTCGAAAAGTACGAACTTGTCAGAGCAGCAAAGATGCTGCGCATAGAGGATATTGTTTTACCAGAAGACCTCAGAGACCTGTTAGACCTGGGTTGGACCCAGAAGGCAAGTAGCGAATATCTACTGTGAGACGAAATATACTGACTTTGCAGCCTTGCCGCGCTCTCATGTACATCAAGGATCATTATCCACGCAACGTGTATCACACGTCATTCCACTACCTTTTTCATTTCTTCTGGACGACCCCAGAAAAGCGGGTTTTCGATGAGCCGGTACTTGCACAAGTCCTTTCCAACATGCCACTAGAGTTTCGTGGGTCCGAAACTCGCCATGGCTCTCAACGAATGTTTTCCGAGGATGAGGTGACGGTCATTGTGTCAAACCAGGCCAGTCTGAAGTACCAGGATATGCTCAAGGCCAATTCTCAGTCTCTCAGTGACCTGGGTGCCTTTGGTCTGCCTTGGCTTGTAGTCAGCAACTCTGAAGGGCACAAAGAGCCTTTTTTTGGCAGTGACAGGTAAACGGCTGAATCACACCCTCATCCTCGCAAAGCTTGGGTACCTAACTTGATTCAGATTTCACCATATATACAAGTTTCTAGGCTTGCCGGTCCGAGATTTCGAATTTCTTCTCTCTCTCGACTTTTTCCAAGATGCAAGACTAAAGCTTTGAAAGACCAAAATGGTTGGACGTTTTTCCTGTATTTCCGTCTATATAGACAAATAAAACAAGACACTCAACCTTTGGAGTCAACTTGACATCATGGCCCCCCATGATATGGAGAGGCGACTAGTGACCAGTTTGATTTTGTCAACTTTAATGTGCTCCCGACTTCTCCTGACACTCACTTTCAACTTCATCAGACAGACCCCAGCGTTTCTCAAGATGTTCAATCGCGTCCTCCAGACCGTACAGTCGTAAAAATTGATGCACGGCGCTGTAGGCACTGTCCAAAGCGCCCACTATCCAGCCGTGATGAAGACTCGAGGCTTCGCCAACAATATGGAATTTTCCTTGTGCGGCGGGCCGCGTCAGGAATGGCAGTAGATTTTTGACTTGTGAAGGACTAGGAGATGCATGTGCGCCCGAAGCATAGCCATCGTTTCCCCACGAATAGGCATGATACTCGCCAGTGTATGCGTCCTTGATCATATCATACGTCACATGCTGGCCGTGTAGCGTCGCCAGGTCCCGTAATATCAGATCGATGAGCGGCTCACCATCCGACGCAGACGCACCGATCAGAGACGCAATACGACGTGCATCTTGGCCTTGTGTATACGATGCAATAAGGACGGATGGCTCGTCGGGACCGTCGAGGATATTGTATGAAGGGTACACACAACTTCGCATCGGCAAGTCCGTCATGCCCATGCCGCCACGGCGTATGCCACAATGAACAATCCACCAAGGGTATTTGAATTTGATGGCCACTTTGGTCGCGTCTTCGTAGTGCATCGCACGGATGGCCTCACTTTGTGAGGGATGCAAGTCCAGGCTTGCCAGATCGATACGTTCCAGGGCGCCTAGAGTGGTGGTGCTGAATACCGTGCTAAATCCCGTACGAGGCTGATATTCGCCTTGGACATGGATTGACAAGTTGTTCTCTTCAGACATGTCTCGAGCCATCGTGACGGCCGTGACATGTTTGTTGGTTTCGACCTGGTTTCGGATCCGCCTTCGCATCGCATCAATCAGGACGCCGGAGCCTCCGTCAATGCACCACCACGAAACCCCAATGGTCAAGTATGATCTCATCACACTGGCGGAAAATGCCCTTTCAAAGAAGCCAGTGTATGTGCTCTGCCTCTCCAGCCATTGGATACTGAAAAAGTCGTACTTGGGCCGGGCGCGGCGTAACCCACCGAAAGCGAGATGCTGTCGAGTACTGACATCATCAGATTTCAAGAGCTCCTCAATACCAGTCGAAAAATCTTGTCTCAGACCCTCCTTATAGGGTGCATATTCCCGTTCCAGAAGCTCCCGGGATTGAGCCACCACAAAATCAGGAACTGAACCGCCGTTGCCCTCACCGACGTGATGTGGATCGGCATCGTCAGGTGCAAAGAATCTTCCGTTGAAATACCTGGGACAGCTTTCTCTGTCCATTATATAGTATGGCATGAGTGGAACCTTTGTGTCATGGAATAAGCGGAAAGCTCTCCGCATGGGCGGAACCTTAGGATATCTCATGGCACCAACGTCATAATAGTCGTGCTTGTCACTGCTGAAATGGTGCGTAAACAGTCGCCCACCTACTCGAGAACTAGCCTCAAGAATTTCATAAGTGAGATCCGCGATGGCAAGGTCATCTAGAATCATGGCGATGTAAAGACCTGCTATCCCAGCACCAATGATGCCGATCTTGTGAGACTGGTGTAATTGCGGTCAGAGAATAAGACGTTTAGAATTGCCAAAGTGGTTGTCACGTACGTTACCGACATGATTTTGAGACTGCTCAGTATCGGGCAAAGAAGAGTTTGGAACTGCATCATCCGGATCGCAGCATGGTTCGCGATGAGGGGATTCACAGTCGAGTAGCGGGAGCCTTGACACCTGCTCATGCGCCGGTTGGTTTGCTCCGTCACTGACCGAGTCATCATCAGCCACATACGATAACTTGATACGCATTGTTGAATGTTTTGAAGGCATTTGGCCCAAGCTAAAGCACGATTTTGCAACCCAGTGCTCTGGAGTACTGGTACTACTATTGTAATTTGTGAGTGGTCGACGGGACGCCATGGCCGTAGTCTGGTCATCATTTTACTTACCCACCCTTGAACGAATTGTGTCCAACAGATGATATGTCTATCTGAAGGTGCTGCTTGGTGTCCCGTCACTGGTCTCTTCTTGGTGACCCGGAGTCAGACACAGATGTAGAGCGAGCGAGACTTGGTCCAAGGCGGAAATTCACCTGAGACAATCGGCCGGGAGCAACAGGGGGTACAAGATGTCCACGACAGACCATTCTGTCCGCCATGCATGATGGTGCATGAGCTAAGAATATAGCTTTTGCAAATGGCGGTGTGACTAGAAATATGATGTCGCATGCATTGATGGTCGTATGCAAGCCTATTCTACACTGTATTGTATGCCGTGCTTCCGTATTTCTCGACGGAGCAGGGTAGGCTGTTTGTTGAGAAGCATGTAGGTTTTCCTTGCCTTGTAGCGTAACATGCGCGATGTGGTCGGGAGTAGCAGAGGATATTGATTGCTCATATCGGAATATTCAGCTATGGACAAGTACTTCAGTGATGAACGTCGGTGCGATGGCCAAGTTTTGCTCACCCTGGTTTGAAACTTGTTAATATATCCAGACGTTGCAGGGTAGCGGTTCAAATTCTCCCCGGCATCTGAACAAGTTCCATTCTCGAGCCCGAGGCAAATCCAAGCCTTGAATTCTTGTTACAGGTTGTCTATTTGTGGCAGTTGGGATATTTGCTTCAATTCAACCTCAATCATGGAGGCATTCCGGGCATTGTCGCTTTTCCAGCCATCAAACTTTGTCGCCGCCATTCAGTCTACTCGCGACAGTGACTCGAGTGGACAGAGACGGTTGTTTGGCGCCATGCTGTCTATTCCACACATGGAAGCGGCGCGGTCTGCGTCTGTGCTAGGGTTCGAGTTTATTCTTATTGATGCGCAACACACGTATGTGTCATGATAGCACACTCAACACAACCAGTTGCTAACGCGCAACCCATGCAGAGCCATCGATGCCGAGGGTCTGGTGGGACTCATTCGAACAATCAACTTTACAAGCGAGGGCAAGACGTGTACGCTGGTGCGCGTTCCAGGCGCTGAATCCCATTTGCTCGCCTACGCTTTGGACGCTGGTGAGGAAGATGTTACCGTCTCGTTGTGGCCAAGGGAGAGTGCTAACTCTCATAGGCGCATCTGGCATTGTCTTTCCGCACATAAATTCACGAAAGGATGCCATGGCGGCGGTAAACAAGGTCAGATATGCTTACAACGGTGGTGAAAGATCACTGGCGCCATGGGCTCTTGTGCCGTTCCTTACAGATCAAGCACCGGATGGACACACGGCCGAGACAATCTCGGATGAGCATGTCGCCGTCATATGCCAGATTGAAACTACCGTAAGACTTTGGCACTCTTGTCTTCACAACCCGAACCAGACTTTTTCTAATCAATAACAACAGCTGGGGCTAGAAAATGTCGACGAGATTGCAGCTACACCAGGCATCAATGCCCTGATGCTCGGCCCGGGTGATATGCGAGTCTCACTGCGCCTACCGGTCAGAGGCCCAGGACGGAAAGAAGACGATGCCGTATTCTGCGAGGCCAGAGACCGACTGGTCAAGGCGGCCAAAGCTCATCAAATGGCGCTCATGACTATAGCTTTCAGGGCCACCCCGGGCATTGAGGAGTGGTTAAAGGACTTTGACCTCATCGTTACAAGTTCCGATATCAATAGCATCGTCAGGTTTCATCTAGATGGCCGAGAGGCGATAAGATGCGCTTTGCGTGCAAGTAGTATAGCCTAATGTCGATAACGGACACAATATCCCCGATTGTTTCCCGGTTGTCATGAGTTTTCCGGCCATTGATTGCGAAAGATAATGTTTTCCGTGGCCGCGCACTATGTATACTGGAGCTTGACCCTTTGGCAATGCTTGGGCGTATTCCAGTAGTAATTCTGGGACGGGCTGAGACAAAGCAGCAGTACATTGATACATATGTAGGCTATATTCGTCCTGTTGCAGAAGGCTGCAGGCCACGAGCTCCAGAATTCCGACGCACAAGCTGCGGGAAGACGCCACGACGCCATATCTGAGCCAGGTTATTTCTTGTCACGGTCCTACAGGGGCAGTGGCGTCTCGTCCATGGGCTGGCAGGGCATTCATGCTTCAAGTGCAGGCACCCAACTACAGTCTGTGACTAATCTCACGCTGCAAATGAGGCGTGCCTACATGTACTTTGTCTATATCATTGTGTGACACGGGGTAATCGATACTTTGCGCAACACAAGTCAGTGTTGATAAACCAACAGGACACTACAACCAATTGATACTCGATCCCGATTCACATCAACATGACACGCTCAGAAACGATTTGCAAGATGGACAACTATTCAGTGCAAGAAGAGAGCGCGCGTATTTTCCACCAACATCTCATCAACAACGAGCAGTTGGGTCTGCCTGCATCCATTATTGAAGCAGCAAAGCATGTCCAGTTTGTTGGCATCGATCCCAAGCCATACATGCCCACTTGTTGCAAAATGACAGAATCTGCCTCTGCCCTTTCAGGTTTTGTAGCAGCGACAGCGAATGCAATATGCGTACATCGATACGGAACAGAGTACCAAGACGTTCAAGTCGACACGTAAGCAAACCCCAACTCGTCACGGTGCAAACGAAGTTTTCGAGGGTATGCAGCAGCTTTGCTAAACAAAATACAGTGACCTCGCAACATTGTTTCTCCAGTCATTCTTTTTACCCGAAATCAATGGCAAGCCCTTCTGGCAACATGCTCACTTGGCGGCCGAGCTTGATAAAGGTGATTTATATGATATACAAAAACCAATTCATCAACAAGCTACAAATATTTATCAAACAAAGGATGGGAAGTGGTATCAACTACATGGATCGCTCAACCCCAAGCCAACAATGGATATGCTCGGTGTGCAAGAGCAACATGTCACACACGAGGAAGCCTTTAGCATTTACGCCGAAAAGGTGAAACAACATGACGCGGCCACGTTAGAACGGATAGCAAATGATGATTTCAGTCAACCGGGAGTCGCATGTCTGACACATGAAGAGTTTCTCGCCTCAGAACATGGCAGGATTATAAGCACAGAGCCGCTTTGGACTATGAAGTCTATACCCGCGCCTTCAACTAACTGGCCACCAAACCCACACGCAGCCAATTTAAAGCCCCTTGCAGGAATTCGGGTTATTGACTTTTCTAGGGCAATGGCCGGTCCTATCGTGTCTAAACTCTTGGCGCTTTTTGGTGCCGAAGTCATTAAAATATCACACAAGGAACTTCCTGACTTTCCCATCACCTGGGTTGACTTGAACACTGGAAAACATGATGCAGAGATTAACCTGAAAGATGCCGAGGGAAAATTAAAACTTGCTGAGCTTATTGCCGGCGCTGATGTTTTGGTTGACTGCTATCGACCTGGCGTATTGGCAAGACTTGGTTTTGATAGCAAGTCCATGCGTAAAATCAACGAGCGTCTGATCTATCTGAGGGAGAACTGCTATGGCTTTCAAGGCCCGCTTGCGCATCGCGCAGGCTTACAGCAAATTAGCGATTGCTTGGTTGGCCATTCATGGCTGCAGGGACAATTTTTGGGACTGGACGAACCTGTGCTGCCTCCGCTGCGTAAGTACCACCGTTTTACAATATACATCTACGTCGGAATAAATCGCTCAACTTGAAACAAACAGCGAATTCGGACTATCAAGCCGGCCTAGTGGGTGCGGCTGTTGCCATGCTGGCTCTTCTCGAACGTTCCAAAGGGGATACAGCGTTTGATATCGATATCAGCTTGACCCAATATAATATTTGGTTCTATCGTCTGGGTCAATACACGGATGATCAGTGTCGCCGGCTAAGGGCACGTAATCCAGGTTTCCAGGCCAGGCACTATGACGGGATGCGAACTCTGGTTGCCAGAACTCACGCTGCCATGATCAAGGCTCGGCCTGAGTTGTGCAAAACGCCCGAGTACTTTACCAAGATGTCTGGGAGGGAATGGGGTTTAGATGATGACATATCCATTCTGGAACCCCCATTTAGATTTTCACGCCTGAAGCTAGAGTATGAAGTGCCTTCGGGGGCACGAGGGAGATCAAAGCCGCAATGGAGCGGTGGAGGCGAACTTGGCACAGGCAATATGCAGAGTGTTCATGGTAGATGATGGCCGATTCGAGGCTGAATTGAGAAGCCACTGTTTCACACAAGCACGTGCACAAGTACTGGAGGAGACAACGTTTATGCGGTTACTATAAAATCATGTCGATTCTCTAAGGAATCCACACACAAACTATCCAACTACAAACTGACGGCTGAATCGATATTGACTTTGAGGTGCTCAGCAGTACACAACAGCTGACGGTCCTCCTTGCGACGAATGCTGCCCCTCAGAGTAGCGAGCCTTTTTCCAACCTGCACAATCTCAGTCTCGATGAGAACTTGATCGCCTGCTCGGGCGGGACGTAGGTACGAGACGGTGAGGCAGCGGCTCACCCCGAGGTACTGCCAAAAGCCGGGCCGGCTGACGAGAGAGAGGGGGACGCTGGTACAAAAGTCCAGGAGAGTGGCTGTGGCGCCGCCATGCAGGTGATGTAGACGGTTGCAATGTTGAGGTTGGACCGTGTATGTGAAGGTGATGGAAGCCGTGTTGGCGCTGGCCGTGGCTGACTGAACGTCCAAGAAGGGCATGACGGAAACCATCCAGTCCTGTTGGAGAGCATACATGTAAGCCAGACTGCTCGCTTTTTCCTGCTAAAGGATGAGGGATGACAGGAAATGGCAAAATACGTACTCCCTCTTTCAGGGGACCATGGCCGTTCTTGGTGAGTTGGAGCCAATCGCGGATCTTGTCGCCCGCGGCGTCGTTGAGAGTGGCATCGGAGCCTTGGTTGGCCATGTTGGGATGCTGATTTGTAGTTTGTGGCATCACAATTGGAAACACAAAGGTAAAAATACGGACGACGACTTTGGGTTCTGTGCATGACATCAGTTATTTGATGCACAGCGCCGCTTCGGCAGGGAAACCATGCGAGAATCTCCAAAGGGTTTCCATACGGGGTCGAGCTGGAACAATGCTATTATTGTCTGATGCCCGAATCTTGTGAAGCAATGCACCGGACGCGCATGCATTTTCGGTGTAGATGTGCATGGACTGATTTGGTGCGAAAACGCCATGATGCAGCGTGCTGCATGTGCATGTGCATGTACATGACTACCATGGTTGTACTAGAAAAGCAATTATGTATGCCCAGAACAGCTATGCAGTGTCCAGGTTCACGATATTAGCGGTCAAGTATTTGTTTCGTGATATCAGCGGTGAAGCATTTGCTGAGCCTTGGTTCTCGTCGCGCTGCACACGTCCGAGACAGTCCAGACGTCCCTTTAGCTGACAGGTATTGCTGCCGAGACACACTCTGCACCATGATGGTCTGGTTCTTGTTGAACTTGCCTTGTCCCCAAGAAGAGGATGTGATTGCCAAGTTTCTTGCCGAAATCCTTGGTTGGCTCTTGCGGCATGCCAACGAGGTAAAATAGAGAACCGGCCTCTACAGTGTAAACGAGCAAGGGCGCCGTCACATCGAGTAACATGGATCTTTTCATCGCAAATTACTTGCACATAGTGCTGGCCGTTTCCAGTGTATACCTGCTTCATCGTCTCCGTCGCATCGTCAAACGAGTCACTGGCTCCTCGATATCGCGCGTCCCCGGGCCATGGTACTCGAAGTGGACGAGAGTGGTCATCGACTACCACTTCCTCCGTGGTACACGCAGCTTGTACATCCACGATTTACATGCCCAATATGGTTTGTATCTACCGGCACCGGATTCCACAATGCTTACCCCCCAACCCAAACCTTGCCATTGACTGACCGCGGCCATCATCTCTTCCCAGGACCCATTGTGCGAATCGCGCCGGACGAAGTCAACGTTACCGATATTGACGCCGTAAAAACAATTTACAGTGTCAAAGACACGTTCCTCAAGTCGGGATTCTATCGCCGCATCGTCCCACCCGAGTCTATATTCAGCACCGCCAACATTGACTTTCACCGGCGTCACCGCAGGCTTCTCGCCGGGCCGCTGACCGAGACATCTCTCAAAAAGATGATTCCTGCCATCCGCACCATCTCGGATTTGGTGGTGCAGCGCATGGGAGAGGAGATGAAGGTGCGCGGCGCGGCCGACGTGTTCAAATGGGCCACGTTTATGGCAACGGATACTATTGCACAACTTACTTTTGGCGACTCGTTCCACATGGTCGAGCTTGGTCGGGTTTGTTTTTTATGTCCCCTTTGGCCCTGTTCACTATACTCATGGATCAATGCCATAGAAAACTGAATACGCCCTCGAACTCCAGAATGTGAGCAGTGTGGCTGCTCTGCGTTCTACTTTCCCGGGCCTGACCCGTCTCGCCTTCAAATTACCTTTCCAGCTGCCCATTTTCCAACGGGCGGTCAAGGGGTCGAGCAATATCAAACGGTATTGCACAGAGTCACTAGATCGCTACCGGCAGCTCCTCGACGCAGATCCGGGCATGGCCCACAAGACTCTGTTGGCCAAAGCCTTTGAAGCAGAGCAAGAGGACAACTTGCCCTTCCACGAGGTAATCGCCGATGCCCAGACTTATATCGTTGCCGGAAGCGGCTCGACAGCCAATACACTTGCCTTTCTCATCTGGGCCGTCTGCCGCAACCCGTACATCCGGGACCGGCTAGTCAAGGAGTTGGCATCTCTTCCGCCAGATTACCAAGAATCACAACTGCGAGAACTACCCTACCTTGGCCAAGTCGTCGAGGAGACGCTCCGGCTCTACGGCGGCGCGCAGGCAGGTCTTCCACGGACTGTACCCCCCGGAGGAGCTGAGCTAGCGGGATTCTGCCTCGATCAGGGTACAGTCGTTAGTACGCAGGCGTATAGCTTGCACCGTGATGCCATCATTTTCCCCGACCCATTCGTCTTTGACCCCTCGCGTTGGGAAAACCCAACTCAGGCTATGAAGGACGCATTCATGCCTTTTGGTCGAGGCTCTCGAAGTAGGCGCCATCTATATACCCGTCTCCATGCTTGATTCTTCTAACACGACGCCTTTTGCAGGTTGCATTGGGTTGCACCTCGCACAGATTGAGATCCGGCTCGCTGCCGCGCGATTCTTCCTGACGTTTCCCGAGGCTAAGCCATCATCGCTAGAAGGCATGTCAGACCAGGACATGGTGCCTGCGATATATTTCACCACGGTACCTGCCGGCAACCGCTGCCTGATTCAAGCGGCTTAGAGCATACGAGACATGTTGGGCAACTACAACAATCCATGCTTGGATAGCAATGCAGGGCTTATAGGAAAGGGCAAGCGCGCATGTGCTAAGAACATGACTACTGAACTAGCATCAATTATTACAAATAGTCTCTGCGTGTTGTTTGAATCATGATATTGCATACTACCAAATGGCTCCTATTATCTTGTGATTATCTTGTGACTTTGCCCAATAGGCTTGCATAAATAGCACCTATAAAGCAAACGTAAAATTAAAAGGCGTTTTACGTTGCCTGGGAAGCAATACCAGTACATCACCTGGTTGCTACAATAAAGCTAGACCCTCCTGCTTCATCGGCCATTGCCATTCGAATAGCTCATGATACCAAGAATAGTAATGTAAACGCAATTGGTCTTCGACTTCAACTCCATCGGTTCCGTCATGAGTCTGCTTTCATAGCTTTGCAATCATGTTTGACCCCGCCTGAATATTCTTGATAGCATCATTGACAAACTCAATGACCACCTCCTGGGCAGGCTTGATCTCATTGACGACAGCGGCACACTTGCCCATCAAGAAAGGATGAAACTTGGCCAACGGGTTTTCATCTCCATCAGTGTCATTTCCCTTGCCATTACCTCTCACGAGCTTATCATAGTCGAAATTATATGGTATTATCCCTTTACCTGTGAGGTCTCTCATCTCCCGTTGGCGATTGGTCTCCCAGTCCTCGATATAACTGTTGGTACGCACGCGCATAGGTCGGCCAGTAAAGACGACGGTGCGAATAGTGTCATCGTAGCCGGCACTGAGTACCGCCTCTTTGTGAGCTGTTGGGGCGCCAGACTCGTTCGTTAAAATAAATCGGGTTCCCACCCATACAGCGCTCGCGCCCATCATGAGAGCAGCCGCAAGTAACTGGCCATTATAGATACCGCCGGAGGCAATAACTTGAATAGGGCCCCCAGTCAGTGGCGCCCGGTGATTTATAACCTCTCTGGCAACGGCAGGAATAAGAATAGTTGTTGGCGTATCGCCAGTATGTCCGCCGCCCTCGCCGCCCTGGGCGCAAATTATATCAACGCCGACAGCGAGGCACTTTTTGACATGCTTTACATGGCCAATGACATTCATGTATGCAATACCATTGGCATGAAGCCTATCAACGATAGCCTTGGGCGGGACCCCGATAGCCGAGACGAAGAGGCGGGCACCCGATTCAATGACAACGTCTATGAGCTCGTCGAGTTTTCCCTTTGTGTAGTCATGGTTGGTCTTTCGTGCACCACCACCCACTTGAGCCAAGAGTAAGTCAATGCCAAACGCGGCATTCTTGTCCTCCAAGTGCTCTTTGAGCTCGGCAATCTGCTCACGGAGCATGTCAGGACTGTAGCCGACGCCGCCAATCACACCGAGGCCTCCGGCATTTGTTACAGCAGCAGCCAGCCTAGGACCGGCGGCAGCGTTCATACCAGCCAACAGGATTGGATGTTTGATGTTGAACATGTCTGTGATTGGTGTGCGGATACATTGCGAGGTTGCCATCTTGACAGACTTGATGGCACGGTAAAGAAGGGGGTATACTAATCCGGGCTTGCAAACAAATAGAACAAGGCAAATTACACAGTCATATGAGCTGTTTGCGATGTCTGAACTTCCGACTAGCCACACCAAGCTCGTTTCCCAAGAGAATACCATCTACTGACCAGCTCCCGGTTCGGCCTTGAGGCGGTCTGGCTCGGGAGCAAGAGCGCACAGGGATACACGCGGCTTCGACGAAGCCCATCTGGAATAGGCGATCCACGTATTGACTGCATGAGCCCATACTCTGCCGACGATGGCGCAGATCAGCTGTGGCTGCATACGCGCCAACTCTGCATTCCATGGCTCGTGTACAGCTGGCTGTACCCCTGAGCAAAGCGTCTGTGCCGTCGTATTTTCTGTCCATTGTGACTCAACGGCTGAAGAGTGAACAAAGGATGCGGTCAGTCCTATCCTTCCAAGGTGTGGGCGTAGTACTGCATGGCTTCATCCAGGCTGCAGCTGAAAGTAGCCACGCATACAACGACGCGGCACACTTCATCCAAGTGTGAGACATGCATATTGTACCGCATCCCTATCGACAAGGAGATACTCCATATTTTGCTCGCAGTAGGAGCACAGCTTATTGGCTCGTGCTTGATACTATCTCAACGTATCACGCTCCTTGCGGTCACATCGTCAAGCGCCAGAGTCGGTAGCATGACGGCATGTCTCCCGACGTTGCATTGGGCGGTTTTTTTTTCCTCTTCTTTTCTCAAGCGCCTTCAGGTGGGCTGCTGAAGAAGCCCGCATAAGGGTCGGCTAGCATACGTGGCAAAAACTGCACCACGGCACCGCTGGCTCACCTCTCACCGTATCTTTATCACGGCGTGGACAATGTTGTGTATAACCTATGGCGTATTATCTGTCCTACTAAACACCCCATGCCTTTGATGCGGAATGTGCCTTTTCATGCCTAGCGAAAAGATCCGGCGCGCGCCATCGGCGAATGCTAGTCAAGATAACACGGTACTGCAATACAAAGTCAAATAATAAGCAGTAGCAAGCACTGGCTCCAACGATTCAAGTTGCACGCCAGACCCATATCCTACCTTTCCCATTCGCAAGTGAATTTCTTCGACGTCGTTACAATGGCGATCGAGCCAACCGCCATGGCGGATCTTTTTGAAAGCATTACATCAAGTCAAGACGTTTACACTGTCGAGCTCGGTGTTCATTTTGCATTGCAGATACTCTTCTGGTGGCTGCCCGGCATCACTTTGGTGTCATTGAACTACTTGGCGCCGTCTTTTTCAACCAGGTACAAGATTCAGCCAGCAGAGAAACAGCCCACGCTTCTGGATATCGGGCGATGTGTCGCCGTCTCCATCTGCAATCAAGCCATCGAGTTGCTCCTTCATTTTTGTTTGCTCAACTATTACTCATCACGCGGCCGTGAGGCCACAGTACGGATGAAGGGCGATTTACCTAGCCTTGCCGAGTTTACGCGCGATTTTGTGCTGAGTTTCATCGCGCGCGAGGCGATACATTATTACCTGCACCGCCTGCTACACTGGCGGCCGTTGTATAAACGCCTTCACAAGATACATCACAACTTCACGGCGCCTATGGCTTTTGCATCGCAGTACGCCCATCCCGTCGAACACATCTTGCTCAATGTGTTGCCAATTACTCTGCCGCTGGTGGTGTTGCGCTCCCATGTGCTGGTCTTGGTTGTCATGGTGGGTTGGGACCTCCTTGCCACTTCGGTGGCACATAGTGGTTATGATTTCTTCCTGGGGCTGGCCAAGATGCATGACCGTCATCATGAGAGGTTTCACGTCTACTTTGGTTCTTCGGGGGGCTTTGGAATCATGGACTGGGCTCACAGGACAAACGAGGAGTCAGTTGTCCAAAAAAAGGTCGACTAGATATTGTTACCAACAAAAGGTTCACTTTTTATGTAAAACAAAGAGTCACCTACACCAGTCGCAGTTTGAAAAGGGGACAGCAAAGCACCTAAATAAAACCACGAAAAAACCCAACCTGTAAAACTGCCATGTGTAATCTTAATCTCCATCTTTGCTACCGAGTTTCTACGCGACAAGAACTTATAGAATCCGGCACCATAGTGGCAATACCCTAGATTTAATTTTTGATCTGGTAGCAAGTCTAAGTCGTTAGTCGTCTGCTCGAAAAGACTAGATTTGTCTTGTACTACAAGACACAATATCAGGGCAAAAGCAGCTTCAACAACTGTGGCGCTTACACTCATGTATAGACGTCGTATCCCGTAGATCAATGCATTTAAATTGTCTAGTTACATGTGTATGCTCAATTTAACGCCACAACAGACGGTGTTCCTCTCCGTTCCGCCAAATCTCCACTGATGCCCAAAACGACTTGCCAGACTAATTGGAACTGTGCAAGGGTCAATACTTGCCGCATCAAAGACAAAGACACACAGTTGGGTGTTTGTACCGGGCATGGCGGCAAGTCGGTGAGCGACATGCAGTACTACACTGCCAAGTGCACACAAGGGCACCCAAGATACGTGTCATTGGCAAGGCACCATTGCGAGCTAGTTCGTGTGCGTACTTGTACGCGTTGCCTGTTTGTTATGGGCTTGTACAAGTTTCAAGGGTACACTGAGAAGAGGGTGCTTCCATTTAACTTCACACCAGCCATCCTCCTGCTGCTGTGCGCTGATCAGTTCCATACCTCCCTCCATACCAGGCTATTTCTCAGAGCGCTTTGGACAAAACGATTGCCACCTTGACCGACAAGGTTGACGTGATAATGCGGATACATGTAGATGTCAACAGCACGTTGCAAGGTCACAAATTGCTTTTGCTATGCCCTTGGCGGGTCCTGCCTGAGCATCTTGACCACCTTCACAAGCGATTTCCCGATCTTGCCATAGAATCTCGCCGGCAGTCGTGGAATAGTGCGCTTGAGTGTGACGACAATCCAGAGCAGCTATGGAAGGATGTGACAATCCTGGTTACATGCAGCGCACTGCCCAGTGCCGAACAAGCCCCCAGGTTGGAATATGTTCAACTCTTGACGGCGGGCGCGGACCCGGTATTGAGAAAGCCCATTTTTAAACAAAAGACAATCACCTTTTGTACTGCAAACGGAGTACACGGGTAAGCTGCTTCGAGCCTCGGGGGATAATGGGAAGCAAAATGACTTACATGTGCAGACCTCAGCTTTCAGAGTGGGTGGTTGTTTCATATCTCGCCCTGCAACACAGATGTGAGTAGTTACAACAACTGTAGCAGACACGGTGGAAATAAAAGCTGACGTTGTTCTTGCTCTTTTTTTATAGTTCCAACCTACTGGCAGCAGCAGAGCCAAGGAAGATGGGATAAACTCGAGGACGTGCCGGATGACTCTGTCGGCAGGCGAATGTAAGTCGCTCTCACATATAATTACCTGGGCACTACAACAATACTTAATCGGCCTTTCAAATCTAGTGGAATCTTGGGGTATGGTAGTATTGGGCGACAGACAGGCCGTGTTGCCAAAGCACTAGGAATGGATGTGCATGTTTACACTCTCCATCCACGCCCGACCCCCGAGTCACGTCGCGATAAGGGCTATACGCCTGTTGGGCTTGGAGATCCAGACGGCACCCTGCCAAGTAAATGGTTTTCTGGAAGCTCGACTCAAGAGTTGCACAACTTCCTCGGCTCGGGCCTCGATCTCTTAGTTATAGCTACTCCTCTAACTGAAGCTACGAGGGGGCTCATAGCCGAGGCCGAGTTCGAAATCTTGGCCAAGAACAAGACGTTTGTTTCAAATATAGCTCGCGGTCCTGTTGTTAACACTGATGTTCTGATTCGATCATTGAACAATGATTCAATAAGAGGCGCGGCACTGGACGTGACAGATCCCGAACCACTCCCAGAGGGCCATCCACTTTGGACAGCCAAGAATGTAATCATCACACCGCATGTAGGTGGCAGATCGACAGGATACAGTACAAGGATAATGGAAATCCTGGAAATGAATCTAGAGAGACTAAGCAAAGGACGGCCCCTCGAAAATGTAGTGAGCAGAAAAACTGGCTACTAGTGTCTGTACCGTCTTTACATATAGGCTTTATTATATGCACAGAACTGATGACCAGACTGGGAGTTTCATGGTCTCATCGAACAAGGGTTATGCTTGTAGGAAATAATAGTTTGTTGCGAAGGCATTAGAATGTGCCAAGACGGAGTATAAGATCCTATTAACTTTGCTTCGCAATATACTCGAGGCGCACCTATCTGTTCTTGAACAGACCGAGTGTAACACCTTTTTGCTTCCGCCAACTTTTCCCTGATCTATTACCAAGCTTATCCTGCAAGCGAGAAGGATACGAGTCGTGGACATTTTCAACTCCTCGTATTGGCCTCAAAGGGGATCTTATAAGCCGTGTTTGTACAAAAAGAGCTTTAAGGGGGCAAGGTTAAACCCCGTTATAGTCTTGCACGTATTTATATTAACAGGTTTTCAAAAGCCTATTATATAAAGGTATATTACTTTTTAGCACTTAAATACGTATACTTATTATAGACTCGAGCTAGAGGCTCGGGTCTAGGCAGCAGCCTAAGCGGAGCCAGACTAGACCTGGCACAGATAAATCTCGGATAAGAGCAGGGTATAATAAGGAGAAAAAGAGGAGGTAAAACCTTTCTTTTTTTATCTTTTTTTCTTAAGTTTATTCTTACTATTTAGTAATATATATATATATAGCAGTAGGTATAGCTAGTTTATTACAAGTTTTTAAATAAATAAATTTATATATTATTCCTCATAATGTACTTTCCTTATAAAACTAATAATTATAATATACTTTATAAGAATATATAACTGGATAAAACGTATTTCCCCCTACTATAGTAATGCTCTTTAGAAGGGAAGGCTTATTTGACTAACTGCGTATAAATCCTCCGCAGGGAGCGGCATATCAGGATCTATGCGGCTGGTTCGAAAAGAACCTTTGCCTCCAAGTTGAGCAGCTTAACCGTAGACAGTGCTTCACGCAATGTCGCTAGGTCGGCGGACTCCATGGTCAGGCAAATCGGACGTTTATCAGAATTCTCATCGCCGAGAGCACATGTAAAGTCAGACCTGACATGCCCGATGGAAGCCTGCATCATCTCTAGCAACTCCCGCCGTGTGTTTTGGAGCGTGCTGTGGGTGCAATCTGAGATGAGAGCGCAGATGGTTGGAAACAGTATGTTGTCTGTTATCCGACCTTGCACTATTGCCTTTTGCCGTGCTGATTTGCCTGCTCCTAGAAGAACGATGGGTTATTCACATGGGTTTTAAAACTAAGAGATAGCAACGATACTTACCCCTTTGGCCTGCGGCATGTCGATAGGTATCGGTCATCTGCTGCAGAATAAAAGACGTGAAGTTTGTTTCGGAAGCATATCGTCTCGTAAGACTAGACAACGGCGGTCAGCATTCAACATGGAGGCAGATCGGTCGTCGATGCGTACCTCATTTCCTTGGCATACCCTTCCTTGGCCCGTTGGATTCTATACGTCACATTGTGTATCTGGGCCGACAATGCATACTCCAGCACGGAGAGGTCATTGCCGAGCATCAAATCTGAATTTAGGTTTAGTTTGACCCAGTCTTTCTGTCCTGTAGACGGAAAGTGACTTACCCACAAGCACTGCTTGCAAGTTTGCGAAGAGCCCGTCCAAAGTCTTTTGCAATTTACAAAAGCCAGCTTCAGCCTCTTCTTCAACGACAGTCCACTGGAAGTCAAGTTCAGAGCGCATCTTCCATATGATTTTGGCGTTCCAATCCTCACGGTCCCGTCCTGCCGTCGCATGATGACCATTGTTACAACACCATGCGTCATATTGAGCTGTTGTGCCTAGTTAATATCGATATCATTTGAACAGTGAGAGGTTTTACCGACTCCAATGCCACTAGATACAAACGTATGAGCAACGCACATAAAAGAAGGGCACACGTATCTTACAGGGTGCTTTTGCCATATTTCTCCCTGAGCGGCGGCTGCATGTTGCCACTGCTCGCTTCTACCTGTACACGCCAAAAAGGTGATTAGCGATGCTCGTTTTGGCGGTAATGCTCTATACTTGCCGAATAGTCCTACTATCTGAGAATGATAGTCGCTGTTCAATTCTTCCAACAGTTGATGAATAGCACTCGCTGCTTTACTCGCCTGTGGCATGACGTGAGCTTTGCTATTCCATTGGCCAACCGCGCATAATACAACTCGTTACTAACCATTTCATCCAGTCCCCTGTGAATACTATTTCTAGCTTGTTGGAACCTAGCAAGCTTTTCATCTCCGGAGCATAGACTGCCGAGTCTGATTTCGAGGGTAGTCAAGAAACTCGGGATTGACGACTTCAAGAAATGCGTCGCCTCCTGCAACTGTGCGTCTGCGGTGATGGTATGACAGAACCTTCGAAGTTCTGGGATGCCGCTTGCTGCGACAAATTCAGAATTACCTTTTGGCACATGCTTTTCATAGATTTTGTTGGAGACACAGAAAACATCCAATGTCTGGTCCGGAATTTTAGATGCGTATGCGCTCTGCAGCCCTCGTTTCACGTGTTGATTGCGAGCCTCAATGAATAGAAGTCTGTGCCTGCAACACCAGGGTCTGGTTAGAAAAAGTCGAATCGTAGAGGCTGGGATAAAATCGCCATACTTTAGCTTTAGCCGCTTCTTCTGCGCAGAGTCGCCAGTCCGCCTTGCAGCCTCGAGCTCACTCTCAAGCTTGTCGCATTCGTCGAGGTCAACGGAATTACCAGGGCCACAGAATTCCTGCTTGGCGTTCTCAATGTCTATATCCTACACAACAGTAGTCAGATCCATGTCTATTTCACATTTGCGCCGTGTTATACCTCGGCTCGTGTGCATATCACTGCAATCCGCAGTGCCTTTGCTCCGGACTCTTCGAGCTCCAGTGGCACATGACGCGACAGAACTGAAAACAGAGAAGATTTGAGAGACTGGTCTGTGATGGCACGGGAAATGTTGGCAACAATGAAAACAGAGTTGCATTTCATCAAGTAGTCCTGCGTAGCCTTCACTCTCGCAAGGTTGGTATCTTGTAGCCCTAAACTCGACGTAAGCTTCACACGGTGACATTCGTGTCGGGTCGATATGGTCAACGTACCAGGCAAGTCCGCAAGCACTATTCCAGTCTTTAGGATCTGCGCGTTGATATAGACACTGCAATGGTTTAGTAAGGCGCTTGATGTCACACATTGGCAGGGAAACAGACCGAATAATCTTTGTAAAGGGCCAGTGCTTATCTCCCATGAATTTTCTCGTCATTTCAAAACATTCTCGTGAGTCTCTTGCTGAGCTCCGCCACACGGAATCCACTACATCATCTGGCCAGTCAATTTCCTCTGCCCATCTGACGAGTTTTGCCTTTATTCGCTCCACTGCGCCTGAAGAATCATCTTGAAGAAACTGTTTCGAAAACTCTTGGTGATGTCTAAAGGCGGTATCCAGTGCCGACCAAGCCTGCGATGCATCGGCTTCGCAAATTCTATGCTCTTCTGTCTCCAATTCAGTATTGTCTTCGGCGTTATAAAATAGGCGATACTTCCACAAGTAATCTGTTAGCACCTCCTCTATTTCGGACCGTGATAAGATCTCTACTTCGATCAAAATATTATCTTTCTGGTTCGGCCTCTTTTGCCGGTACTCAGTCACTACTGACGTGCAGGCGGAGCCGGAGTCTCCCTTACATATAATTCAAAGTCAGTTGACAGAACAACCGACGACGGTTAGTGGATGTTGAACGTTACTGACAGTTTTTGCAAGCCTGGGGAAATGCAACAGTGAGTTTATAAGACTGCTTTTTCCTAAGAGGTGTAAGCAGTGCGAATATTTAATGGTTCATTTGAAGGTGTGCACACCTTGCCCAGAGTCTCCCAGAATAGCAATTGTTCTGGTACTGGTGCCGTGAAATGCACACAAGTCCTCCCCTTCCTTTAACAAACTATCCAAACCGGATCCTTGAACGGAGCGGACGGACTTTAGTACATCTGTCGCCGCCTTTGCGATTCTTAGGCCTTTCTGCAGCGTGGCTTGGAATGTGTTGCTGAAGAAGGGATGACGGGGTGTTTCTTCGTTAAGCACATCATAAGCAACCACTGGCTGTTGACTGCCAGCCACAGCCCTGCTGAGGTCTGAGTGACTCTGGTTACCCAAAAGCAGAATTGGCTCGCTCGTACTCGATTGCCCTGTTTCCGCGGGTGGTCTTCCCGACTGAGTGCTGGGTGAATAACCCAGTAAATCTGACAGTGAGCTGGGCCGTGAGTTTCTTGGCGATCTGATCTTGAACGCCGCCTTCGGACTTGGGCATTTTGGTGAGGGTAATGAGAAATCAAAGACGTAGTCGTCTGATAGTTTGAACGGTTCAGCTTTGGGAGATGGCACGGGCGTCACATTGTGCAATCCACGAAAGCTTCCAAATTGATAAACTATTGGTGGAGATGAAGAAGCAGTCTCCGCTGAAGTAGGAGGATTTGCCTCACGAGCACCTTCCCCAAGTGCTGAAGGGTCAATGTCGAACGTGAAGGAAGGTGTTGTGACGGAGGATGTAGTGTCTCGCCGAGACGTGGATGTCTCAATTGACGAGTTGTCGCCAGCAGTCTTTGCCGCAGTCTTTGCATAAATAGCACCAGCAAGGTATGGTGAAGATGCTGTCGCAGCTTTGGAAGATTCCCCAAACACAAACTTGGGGATAACGGCGGCCGGCTGAGGTCTCTGGCGTGTTCCAGCTTCGTCAAGAGCCAGTTTCCATTCCTCTCCAAATATAAGCGGCTGAGACCGAGTGCTGACTGAAAGAGTTTCATTTCGAGGTTTACCAGGGCTGCGTGCCGCAACTGCCGTAGCTGCATTCTCTGCCACCTCTTCTTTTACGACATCTGGTGCCATGGTCAATCGACAAAACGGCTCGTCTGTCATGTTACGCGGAGTGAGAACAATAACGCTAAAGGGAGGGAGATGAGGGGGACGGCTGAGTATTTACTAGAGCCCGTCGATGCCGATGCATGTTCAATGCATGTTGGTTCGTTTCGGGTAACAGACTCATCCCGGCTTCCCTTTTTAAGCGCCAAGTGAGACGAGTTTCAATCATCCTGTAGCCAATTGGGAATATGTTACACGGAAAAGGCCTAACAGGTCGTGAGGCCCAACAAAGGGGCTTCGCCGATACAGGACTTGTTAGTTACACAGCTAGAACACGTGCCCGGGCAAGGACTATAGGCCTAGGCGTTCCTTTCATGTATATAAGGCGGTCACCCTTCTCTTCCTTTCCTGTCGCAATTCAGGACCTTTGACATCCTACGAGATTATTATTGAATTGAGCCCTTTATCGCTCCAAGCCTTCATATCGAACCCTTGTCACAACATTAAACGGCTGCTTTAAGAAGGCTTGAAACTTTGGGTATCGCCATCTTTCCGACCAACATGTTGCATGGAGCGACACCCCTGTTGATGCTTGCATTGCAAGTGAATTTTGGGCGGCTTTTGAAGCACTCCAGTTGGTTGTGTCGGCGCGAAGTGGCACCTTGTAGGTGATGATTTTGCGGGCAATCACCAGACATCATGCGAAAGAAGACGAAAGGAGGCAGCTGCATTGATAGTGCTCACTGGACCGGCCGGAAGGACGCGCACTCCCTGTCAGCATTATGTGATGCGTACTGTCCACACCGCGAGTATTCCCAAGCCAGGTCCCTGCATGTCATTCATTTACCTCTTCCGCTGCGTACATAAGAGCTGACAATCCGGCCGACGCGGTAATTCATGAAATCGTGTCGTTCTCGGCCAACTGCCACTCGGCGGCTTGAAAACAGTGAGCGGCCTTGGGCCACGGCAGCAATGCCAAGGGATGCCATGGCTTGGGTGGGAGATGAGGTTGGGAATGTGATGGCAAGTCTCATCTTACCCAGGTATCGGCTGCATGATCTGATGCATGCAGTGATGGGCACACCTAGCCATCCCAGTGATAGAGCTCGCAAGCATCCGCGGAAAGCGAGGCGTAGACAGGCATCCGCCCGACACACGGGAGATTCCGAGGGAAGATGGTGGCGATGTTGTAAAGGAGTTGGAGAGAATTCTGGAGAACCAAAGAGTCCTGGACAGTCTCACCTCGCCCGGTGAGTTGCACGTGGCTGTCGCCTGCCTGTCTGCCTGTCTGCCTCGACACAGACTGAGGTGGCTGAAAAGCCAGCCACGCCTGTTGGCAGGCCACGACTCGTAGATGCGGCAAGGCAGACCCCCAACTACACGTCTTCGTCTACACAGGTTGATCTGGACGTGGCTGAGGAAAGGGCATCGGCCGTTATCTCGCCGCGTCGGACAGCCGTGGTTCACGGATGCCATGGAGGAATGCACGACTGATGGGCGGGAGTGGCTCAAGGCTTGTGACACAGAGGACATGACGAGAGAAACGACGGCTGATGAGAATGAGGAGGAAAATGGGACGGATGTGGAGAGTTCAATAGTCTTGACGACGTCATTTAATCCCGACCTTTACAAAGGAGTCAACTTCTTTTAGCCAGTTCAAAATATGATGCCAATGTTGGGCGCTTGCGACGACAAGACCTCTTTCCGCCTTTGCTCCGTGTGGAATACCCAGCCGGTCCTCCTCAGCTTGTTGTTGCATCTGATGTGCTAGCCTGCGGACTGCTCGCGACTGGTTTTCTATTGATGGCCGGTGGTTTTCCAGTGATATATTCATGGCGAACCCCAGAGTCTCCTTCCAGCTCGGCGATTTGCTGCGTGCGTGCCTCAAAGGCCCTTTCGCTTTCTGGAAGCTCAGAGCGCGGAGTAGGGTCCATCTCGTTGACGCAGGCTATATTCGTAGATGCGTCAAGCTCTGGTTTGCCACAGGGTTCCGTCTGAGAAGCGTCTCCGCCTCTCTCAGGTGCTTGCTCAACCTTTCGTATGCGACGCCTGTAGAGTAAGATGCCGCAAAGTAGCAATGCGACTACGCCCAGAAGGGTAGACACTATGATGGCTGCGATTTGCCCCCGGTTCAGTGTAGTACCCTCGTCGGCAGAAGAAGAAGATGGCTTGTCGCCAGAGGGTGTATTGCTTTGTGCAAAAGCGGATGTCGTGTTGGTGTCCGAGCGGGCCGTATTTGCAGAAGCGTAAAGCAACTGAAGCGCAAGCAGGGTGGCCTTTGTGTACGAACCAGCAGTAACTTGTGCAGTTCGTGATACATTTCTCGCGTAGACGGCAGTGATGGTCTCGCTTTCCCCCAGAGTCGACAGGCAGGCATATCTGTTGGGGCCGTATGCGCAATCATAGTCCCTGCAGCATGGTTAGACCTTGGAACGCCAGTCAACATTGAAGGCAGACATGAGAGAGGCTACCTAGGACAGCACCCAACTACCACATCACCGTTGGCCAAGGACTCCCAAACTTGCACGCTGGTTGCCGCGGCAAGCGTGACACCGGGGGCGACCAGAGTGCATCTTGGTTTGTAGCCAGACGGACATGCGCTGCCGGGAGAAAAAATAGGGCTTTCATTCTTCACCACGGCATCCATATAAGCGCTCGGGAAGCAATAATTCCCAGAGTTGTCCCTCGCATTAAAGCCAAGCTGCATCTCCACAGAGGTGGTGGAAGAAGGATCTACTGATATAGCAACAATCTCGGCATCGAGACACTCGGTCGCCTGTGAAATCGACGTGAGCGGGCCAACATTGACCGTAGGTGTCGGAATCGACGTTGCAGTAGTCGCTTGCATAGATGACGAGCTTGAGTCATCGGTCTGCCGACTCTAAAAGATGGATGTTGAGCCGTATTTGCTGCCACACCGCGTACGTTGGTGGCAATCTTGCGACCAGGGGAACTGACTGACGAGCGCACACCGCGACGCGAGATGAAGCAGGATGAAGACAACACTCTTCACGTCCTAGAACTGTGTGTTGCTCGTGAACCCAGTCATGCCTGCAGCTCCACCAGACCAGACACCGTAATCACTTGACCTCATTACCTGCTTACTGGTCGCCGCAGCATCTACTTGAAGCGGATTAGCGGCCCCTTATTCCGTGATGAGGCCATGGTCGCTCAACACCAAGGAGGGGGGCTCTGCATGTGTTGGTTCCGGGGCAAAGGGCTAACATTGAATCATGTCGGTCGGTTCGTTTGCGACAATTTTGACCCTCAAACCTGTATGTACTTACAATCCTGGAATCAAGCGGGCCGTCAAGTCTCCGTGATTGGCCCCGCCGCTCTATTCTCGGCAGGTTTGCCGTGCGCAACAGGACGATTTGTCATGTCCTCTGCAAATAATATTGATTATACTAGCAGAGCACATGCAGTTTTCCATGTCCAAGGCCAGTGCTAGCGCCATGCATCTATTACGGCCATGTTGAAATCAAAAAGGCACATGACAAAAAAAATCAGCCACACAAGTCCTCCAAGACGGCCCTTGTAGCAAAGTGGTTCGGCCCGCATAGCAATTGCCTTACTCAATTACCTGGTAACGAGGTGCGGTAGCATGCCAGTAGCAGCTTCCACCAACATATAGCTCAATGGCCTCGAAGTACGTTGCGATTTCCTCTGATACAGGCTGCATGAGACGACGTTCTTTTAGCCTAGCCGCTCTCGCTTCTTCCTCAATAATCATGCCAAGTAGCATATCCTTAGCAGCCTTCCATGTCACCTTGTATTGCTTCATCAATACTCTCACGGCGTTCCTAATGCGGTCAGTAGGCTGGTCCTTTTCCACGTTCCAGCTGAAATAGTCGTTTGTTAAGCCAAGAACGTTTCCCATGGCAGTGTCATACTGGCGGATTGACTCATAATCGGCAGCACTAAGAGTCATTCCCATACCCCATCGAATGAAATACGACGAGATCCTGCGATGGCGTTAGTGCCTAAATGCCACCCCCTGGCCTCACGTCGTATGATGTTGATAGAGAAAGCGCTCACCAGTAGCCACAATTACCAATTCTGTAAGGCATGTATTCATCCATATGATCAAAGTCGTCGTCCCGGCTGTCAAACGTTGCAAGATAACTTTGAAGCGTTTCAACCATTTTCGGCGCCTGTCCGGGATCCAAATCGACCGCTTTTCTCAGTAGACGTGCCAAAGCCCCCTGTCTGGCGTTCTCTGGTTGATATGCTTCAGGGTCAATCTGGACATGTAGCACCTCAGAAAGCTTGCCATGCTCATGACATGCCTCGAACTCACTTAGCGGAAATATTTCCTTGCTGCCGGAAGGGAAAGTGCACTCACTGTTATGTGATCAAGTTCCTCTGTCACATCTTTTCTCGGTCAGACGATTGTTAATTCGTCTCAACTTTTAGCGGGATTAGACATTGCATACCATCATGAATCCACATCACTTCAATGATACTAGCAAGCAAAACTAGCCTCTCGGGGTCTGCAGAGCAATGGCAAATGGCAAATGGATCGCCATGAGGGTTCGAGTGCCGGATTAGAGCACGACGTTGCTCCCTCGAGTTTGGCTCACAGGCCTGGCTGCCGACTCGTCGAACCGCATTCTCAACCGAAATTGCTGCGACGCTAATAGCAGCAGGATAGCGCGAGAAAAAGCTAGGCACTCTTCTGGCCAGAATAGGATTAATCACAGAAAGAATTTTTGAACCCTGCATGTTGAGAAGCCAGAGATTTTATTAATAACGGATCGGGGTATGAATGATGGAGGCCGTTGATGTGGTCGGCAAGGGCATCAAGGCGCGGCAGCAGCACAGGGTCAATGTCTATTAAATAAAAAAGGTCCGAGTAGACACGATGTCAGACAATTGAGGGCCACAAAAGATGGAGCGTAATGGCGCCAAAAGCACCAATTGTATTGAATGATAATGATGTAAGCAGCATCCTACGTGGATAAACGAGATGGTGGCAACATCTCATATGGATGATAACCCGTGCCGCGTTTAAAACGGCACGGGCAAGTCCGCTGCCGGTGGGCTTGATGCTTACTAGCTGCCACCAAACATATCTTCTATTCCAATAATCTGTTTCCTAGTTGGGCATTTGCTGCATAATTTCCCAGACCGTGATGCACTTTTCAGCTGTCAAGTGTAAATGCATGGGCTGTGACCAGTGGGTACGCCTTCACGACTGGAACGTCAACAGAGGATACATATGTAGGAGCGGGAGACAAACTGTCCCATGCGAGCTGAATCCGAAGCCCCCGCTCGGGCTGGGCCCGTTACCTCGCAGTACACCTATAAATATGAGAAGCTTTAAACATTCATGTCAAGATACTAGTAAACTTGCAAGAATTGCTTTATGAAACACCAGGTGTGTCCTAGAACCATGGCTATCAGCCTTCCGCCGTCAATGCCTAGGCTCTTGATGATGGCAGCAAGTGTGTTGCTATTAAAGTTTTTTATTACTTTGTGTCAGCACAGAATGAAATTCAGGCAAATGAAAGCTCGTGGCATTGTATGTTCGACATGGCCCCAATCTAGCAACTTGTTGCTAATCATGGTAAGCCAATTATGGAGCATTCGTTTCTCCTTGGCCACCTCCTGGTGGTTAGAAAATTTCACCTGGACTGGGCTACAGATGCAAATTTCATTCAATCATTTGGCTCCTACATGGCCGCGCACTGGAAGGATTTCTTCCCCGCCGAGGACAGTTGTCCGCCCGTGGTGTACGTTGACGTATGGCCTCTCTCGCGCCCCATGGCGTATTCCCTGAAAGCATATGTCTCCAATCAGATGGAGATGGGCCAACTGTTGGCAAAGTCCCCGATGCAAGGAAAGTTTCTGGAACCGATTTCCAAGGGAAGAGATTTGAATTGCATGCACGGGGACGAGTGGCGTGCCTGGCGCTCGACGTTCAATCCTGGCTTCAGTAAATCCAACATCAGGAGCTGGATACCCGCGTTGCTCCAAGATGCGCAGTCATTTGCCACGGTCATTTCCAAACTATGCGGTGAAGGGGGGAGTTGGGGCCCCGTGTTCCAGCTTGAGAAGATATCGGCCGACCTGGCGTTTGATAGCGCCGGGCGAGTCATCATGTGAGGGTTCAATTACTTTCCCACTCTGACCTTGAAGGTGTCCACCAAGTTGACATGGCGACAGTAATTCTTCTCTGAAATCTCAGACGTCATGCCCGTCTCTGTTTACATTAGCATATCGAGAGCAGCTACAGCGCATGGAAATTACCCTGAGTCCCCTAAAATTACTATGGAGAGCTACACCGATGTTTAAGATGCAGATAGCTCGAAGACGACGCGAGTTGTTTAACCATCTTCGGCCATTCATCTGTGAAGCAATTTCTGGCAACAGCCATGGCAGTCCACAGACGATCGTGCAGGCAGCCGTGGATGCCTGCAAACAAGAGTCACAAGGCAGCGGCAAACCCCAAATGCGCAGGGATGAAGACTTTGTTGAGCAAATATTCTGTCAGCTCATGATTTTCTTTTTTGGCGGCGACGACGCTATATCGACAGTTATTCCGTGGATGTTCAAGCATCTTGAATCAAACCCCGACTGCGTTGCCAAGCTTCGCGCTGAACATGACAAGGTGCTCGGGCCCGACCCGAGAGCAGCGGCGGACAAAATCCGTCTCTCGCCGCATATATTAGACTCGCTACAGTATACCATGGGCGTTATCAAGGAGACTTTGCGGATGAACCCGGCAACTATTACCATCAGGCAGGGGCGACGTGGCTTTGATTTCAACATCAAGGGTTCAGAAGTGCCGTGGCCAACAGACGGTTTTGACTTGTTTGACAGCTCCATCACTATCCATCGGGACCCGGAGAATTTCCCCAGGCCCCTTGAATTTATTCCCGACCGGTTCGTCGTGGCTGAAGGGCACCCGCTTCACCCGCCAAAGAACGTATGGCGGGGCTTTCAACTAGGGCCCCGCCAATGCATAGGTCAAGAGATGGCAATTGTGGTACTCAAGTTGGCCTTGGTGGCTGTCGTTCGGGACTTTGATATCGAGATGGCTTGGGACGATTGGGACAAGGCACAGCAGCGAATAGGTGTCAAGGTCTCGAAATCCACGGTGGAAGGGGACCGAATGTACACGACAGGCAAAGCCACGGCCCATCCGAAGAACGGTGGCCCGGCACATGCCAGAATGAGGCGGGCCAAGGCGGATGGGACGGTGTGATGTGTGGGAATATTGGGAATAGTAGCAAATATTGGCCACATGGGCCCATTTATCCACACCGTCTTTCGCGGCATTTCCGTGGGCGGCTTGTCCAATCTTGTCCGCAGTGGGATACAACCCGTCTCGTTGGATCCGTGAGCAAAACCAATCGGTAAATACATGTATTTATTCGATGCTATTTACCCTACGTCTTGCGGCCGTGTGAAGCCTTTTATGTCTTGTCTCAAGTGCAGGCCGTCCAGGTTCAGCGTACACTGTTTTTCCTTGTCGCGCTACGAAGCTGTGGGGCCCTAACAAAATGGCAAGGTCTGAGCGGACGCGAACCTGAACTACTCTGTAAAACAAGCGGAACTGATAACCCGCCTCTACCGTCTTGAGATTTGTAGCTTGTTAAACTTCAGGCTTATTAAGGGTAATTCTCGCCTAAGTATTTTTAATATAATCCAGATAATAATAATTTTTTTAATATAATACTTTTAATTAAAAGGGTATTAGTAATTAGTACTAGTTTTTAAGTAATAAAGTAGTAAAATATAAAATTTTATTATAATATATATATATATATATATTTCCCTCCGGAAGAGGTAAAACCGCCAATACAGATTTATTTGGCAGCTTTGGCCTTGTAGGCCTTTTTGGCCTTTTTGGCCTCTTTGGCCTCGGCTTTGCTAGCCTTGTCGGCCCCTTTTGTGGCCAGTCTCACAGCTTCCTTGGTGCTACGCTTTGGTTCAGCGTTTTTAGAATCTTTTCCAAATTCCTGATCATCTTCGTAACCTCTTTAGCTTTGACCCTTGAAGGTTGCAATAGGCAACCTACTTGTGTTGGGCTTCTTGTCATGCTTGGTCATCTTGTTGTTGTCTGTACTTTGTGTCACGACAACATACAAGGTTTGACTACATGACAGTAGCTGAAGCTATCGCGAGGTGGCCGCGACTAGCGGGCCACGGCGCGGCACTAATTACGCTAGTATATCTAACGCGTCACAATGCGTAGATAGTCTACTTTTCTAGTCTCTTACTATCCTTGGCCTGGTACAGCCTAATACTGTTTTAGATTTTACGCTTAGTACAGCCTAATACTATTTTAGATTTTACGCTTGTATAATACTAGTATTATATATGTAATTTTATTTAACTACAGAGCGAATCAACCAAATATTATTATATATATATTTATTTATATACTCTAGCTAGCTTATTTAGCTCTAGTACCTTTATATTTTATTATTATGAGAAAAACAAGAAAACCTATAATTATATTTAATACGTTTTTTATCTGGCTTTGTTACCTTCCAAAAAAAGAGAGCTAAAATAAGATAAAATTTCAGGCGAGTCTTTAAAAGTAATACTTACCTAGCTATATAAATAAATATAAGTAAAGGTTTTATTATTATTAGACTTTTTAGGGTTTTACTTTAAATAGCACGATTTTTTAGCTTAATTAGTTAGCTTAATTAGCTGGGCTAATTAAGCTGGGCTGATTAACAGACCTGTAACGAAAAAACTACACTACATGTAATTTTTGGTGTAATTTGTAGTATAATATAATGTAGTGTAGTTTGTAGTGTAATTTATTACACTACATGTAATTTTTTAGTAAAAATTTAATTATAGGAAGATTTTTTAGTTATAATTATTACGCTAATTATAAGGCTTATAAGAACCTACTTTATATGCATAAAAAAAGCTAATTTAAGCCTTTAAAATACACTAATTTTTATGTAAATAGCTTATATATTAAGCGAGTTATAGTATAGTTGTTGTGTAAGTGAACGTTATAATCTGGAAGGTAGAATGACCGCTGACAGTAACAACGCCAGATGCTATACAAACCATGAACTGGGTCAGTTCCTCGAGCATATGCTGCACGATGGCACTAAGAAAATCATTCGTATTGGAGGTCAGAGCCATTCAAATCTATTGGAGGGACACAATCTTCGGACAGTGTCACAAATGGAATCAAAGAGTAGGTCAGAGAGGTATCTTCTTGCGAAGTCCTATGAAGATCTGGATGATAAAACGGAGGATATCAAGAGGGTACTCGGAAGGGCGCATGGAACATTACGGCAAATGAAGTGGGACAACATACAGAGGTACCTTTCCCGATACTATCCACGCATATGTAAGCAATTCAGGCCGATAGATAAGGACGGATTCTAGACCGTTGGTTGACATCCTTTTGACATTTGGGCATCATACGAGACGACGGCTGCCGACGCGCGCGAGAACTATGGCACCGAGACGGAAATTAATCACGACACCATTCTTCGCAAAGCAGACCTGGACATCCATTCTCTGTCTCCACGGGAGCGGAAATATCTTAAAAACTTTTGGAGCACAGAGAACCACAAGCAGGCTGTGGATGACTTGTTTGAGGATATCAAGCATACTTCTTCAACACAGCGAGAGGTGTCAAAAATCCATGATAAAGTCGATCGGAGGGTGTTGCAAGAAGCCGATGTCATTGGCATCACGACTACCGGTCTAGCCAAGCGAATATCAACTCTGCAGAGGCTTAGATGTAAAGTCGTCATTTGCGAGGAAGCAGGGGAAGTGATGGAACCGCACATGCTTTCAGCACTACTTCCGCCAGTAGAGCATTTCATCCAGATTGGGGATCATGAACAGTTGCGACCCCAAATCAACAACTTTGGCTTGTCATTGGAGAGCAAACAAGGTGTATTATACCAGCTTGACCGCAGCCAGTTTGAACGACTTTTGGTCGGCGTTCCCGGACGACCCAAAATCCCCGTCGCCCAATTGGAAGTCCAGCGGCGCATGCGCCCTGCCGTTTCGATGCTAATCCGAGAGACAATTTATCCCAATATTCAAGACCACCGGACTACCCGGGACCTTCCAGACGTCGTTGGAATGCGAAAGAATCTATTTTGGCTTGATCATGATCACTTAGAGGACGGCGACTACTTCGAAATGCACCACAAGTCGCATTCTAATGCTTGGGAGGCAGAGCTGGTTCACGCGCTCGTCCGCCACATCGTCCGCCAAGGAGCGTACAGGAGCAGTGACATCGCGGTGTTGACTCCATACACCGGACAGCTTCAGAAGCTTCGTACGGCGATGCGCAACGATTTTGAAATTGTTCTCAGTGACAGAGACCAAGATGCACTGGACAAGGACGGTTTTGACGGCACAACACTTAGCTCACAAGAGGCTTCATCTGAAAGCCCATCGACTCAGAAGAAAGGCGGTTCTTTGGCAAAGAAAAAGTTGAGTGAACTACTACGAGTGGCCACTGTTGACAATTTTCAAGGAGAAGAAGCAAAAGTCGTGATCGTGTCTCTCAACAGAAGCAACGAGGCCCGGAAGGTTGGCTTCTTAAGAACTACGAACCGGATCAATGTTCTTTTAAGTCGTGCCCAGCATGGCATGTACCTCATCGGGAACACAGAAACCTACACACATGTCAAGATGTGGCAAATGGTCATTGAACTCATGCGAGCGTCGGATTCCGTGAGCAGAACCCTTGGGCTGTGCTGCCCGCGACATAGAGAAACTCTAATAGAGGTATCTGAGCCCGATGACTTCCCTCGATACAGCCCCGAGGGAGGATGCTCGCAGGCTTGCCTTTGGCGCCTCCCGAACTGCGGCCACATGTGCCTGGCGAGATGCCACTCGGAAAGCATGCACAATATCTTTTCGTGTCCGCAGCCTTGCCAGCGGCTACACGAGCCGTGCGGACATGGATGTCAGAAGCCAACTTGTGGAGAGGACTGCGGGAAATGTCTCGTGTTACTAAAGGATGTTGAACTTCCTTGTGGCCATTTCAAGGACTCGGTAGCCTGTCACTTGGCCCAAAGGCCCGAAGCGATCCGTTGCCAAACTATGGTCGAAAAGGTAGTTCCAGGATGCAACCACAACGTGGAGGTAGCATGCTCAACGTCAGTGACTGCAGGAGGTTATATGTGTCCAGTGCCTTGTGCCACGCCGCTTCCATGCGGCCATATTTGCCCAGGGACCTGTGGCAAATGCAGCGGAAAGAATAACGACGAGGTATCAGAAGTTTCTCACCAGGGATGTCGCAAGATCTGCGGGAGACCGTTTGGTACGTGCAATCACCACTGTCGCAAACTCTGCCATGGAGGCACAGACTGCGGTCTGTGTGTTGCGCCTTGCGAGGTGAGATGTCAACATTCAAAGTGTGCCTCAAGATGCAGCGAGGCTTGCACTCCATGCGTTGAAAACTGCCAATGGTCCTGCGAGCATCAGGGATCTTGCACAATGCCGTGCTCGGCTGCATGCGACCGGTTGCCCTGTGATGAGCGATGCGCGAAATTGCTCTCTTGCGGCCATCGTTGTCCAGGTATTTGCGGTGAAACCTGCCCAGAAGATTTGTGTAAAGATTGCGGGAGAAGACAGGACGCTCAAGTTGATCTACTCGAAATGAAAACGTATGCCGAAATCGACGTCGATCTGGCTCCTATAGTCGTTCTTGGATGCGGACACTTCTTCACAGCAGAAACTCTAGACGGCCTTGTGGGCATGTACACAGCCTATATTTCTAACCCCGAAGGTCGCTTTACTGCACTGGCTGACATATCTGCTACCTTCGCGGAGAAGATACCCCTATGTCCTGACTGCAAGCGCCCAGTAAGGCAATACGTAACGCGACGATATAATCGAATCATCAACAGAGCCGTTGCAGACGAGTCATCCAAGAGGTTTCTGGTCACAGGGAAGAACAAGCTGAAAAAGGTTGACATTGAACTCGAGAAGCTACAGGAAGAACTTGCTGCATCACACTCAGATTTTTCGCGATCCATCAATATGTTGCATGAACGCCGCCTGAAAGCGATTTTCGAGAACCGAGTTCTGGCGCGGTATACAGATTGCGATAAACTGCGCCGTAAAATTAAAGACCTTCGCAGGAGGACTTCTGAACGCTACCAGCCATCTCATAAGCTCTACGAGGCGACGATTTATGCCCTGCGGAAAAAGAAATCAGATGGCCTGAGTGAAAAGCTTGCTAACCTGTCTCTGGAGAATACACAGAAGCCCGTTGAAAGGGATCGCCGTGTGACACTGGCAGGCGAGATGGCGTTGTTGAAACTCGACTTTATTACTCTGGAAGATAAGCTGGGGGTTTTACTGGCGCTCAAATCTGCAACGTCGACACAGGACTTCCAATGCGGGCGGTTCTCCGCACCTTCTTGTCAAGCCGTTTCTGAAAACTTGCGCATCCTTTATTTTAAGCTGCGGTACCGAAGCCCTGCCTAAACTTGCCGTCGAGGCAACCCTTTACCAAGGCAGGATGGCTCAACTGTATCAATCATGTCATTCATTGGATGAGGCAGACATGGCCAGAGCGATCGATTTTGTAACAGACGCGAAGAAGAATCTAGAGAGAGCTTCTCTCCTGTGTGAGCAACCCTTCCAGTATGCCGAAAAACTGAAGGAGGCGGTCTAAGAAATTATTCAGTTACTAGAACGAGAACGGTATGAAACAGTCAGCCCTGAAGAAGTTGCCGCCATCAAAAGAGCTATGGTCACTGGACCGACTGGCTTGGCTACTCATTCCGGCCATTGGTATAATTGTGTTAACGGACATCCGGTACGCTATCTTATAACAATTGTATTTGGTGCTGAACCTACATGGGCCCTGAGTTCTAACATTGGCGTAGTTTGCGATTGGCGAATGTGGAATGCCGATGGAAGAGGCGCGCTGTCCTGAATGCGGAGCGCCTATCGGAGGATCGAATCATCGCAGCGTCGCTGGGGTCACATGTGCGGAAAACATGGAGGATTGAGCTTGTATCCGTAGAATACCAGCGTTCAGAAGCACCGCATCTAGACATGAGATCTAGTCTGAAATATGGTGGCAGCAATGTTTCGCAATCGAAATCTAAAATTCCACTAGAAAACAAAAAGCGAGAGACTTCCGAACCGATCTGCTGGCGTTGTAAATAAGTTGCCCACTATTGGGCTGTCTCTGAAGACAACCCAGCCCTACATTCGCATCTGCTCATTTACTGGGAACGAGGCTGAATGCCGTTTCACCCAACTTCAGCCATTATTATCGTAAAAATGGGTATTTTTGTTCAATACTCATCAATGAAACTCAGCGAGTATGAAACCGTGATGGTGACGGCGAATTGAACAAGCGGGCCAAGTAGCATCTCGCGCGCTCGCGAGATCAGCGTAGTACGCCGAGGGGCATAAACTAACAGCCTTGGTCGCGTGACTGGAAAAATAGCACATATTATGCGTGAGATCTTCAACGATATCCGCGCCGTCAAGCTTCGACTTGGAGGGCTGACCCGCGAAGACAACGCAGACTTCTGCTGGGAGATACATCGGATTCTCCCGGTTGCCGTAGTTGATCAGCGGAAGCTGGGGATATTGCAGGACTCGGTTATATGCTGCTTCATAGTCAGCTGCATCGAGGGATGGCTGGAGACAATAGCGTACTTGTTCTGAAAAATTCAAACACACTAATGTACCTTCCAGAGCTAAAAGCTGCTGAACGCTCTGCTTGAGCCTTTTCCTTTCCCTTACCCTTGCCCTTCCCATTTGTACCTCCCTTGGCTTCCAACTTGGATGCACTAGAGGAGCTGGCAGCACTGTCAAGCCAGAACTCGACCTCCTTAGCGCCTGCCCCATGTTGTCTAACGCGAGGTGGGTGGGCCATGCGATATCCGTCATCCTTCCTAGCAAGTCCAAAGATCGTATAGCAGTCGTAGAGTGCTTTCCGTAGATGACGCTAGAGAATGATGCAACAAAAACGAGGTCAAACTGGCAAGACGGGTTATCGAGGCAGCAGAGGGGAAATTAAAATACATGGGTTCCTTCGTGCAATAAGGCGTACACAATCTAGCTGTCGACATCCCACAACACGATAAGGCCTGCTGAGTTGTCATACTACTACGTTCAGCGGCATGCAATGTGGCCATGGATACACTAGTCGGCCAAACTAGAACGAAACAGGGACTGGAGAGTTGCCGTGGTTTGCAGTTCAAGTGTGTCACACGATATAAGTGGGAATAATTGCTGAGCAAGAGAGCGTGTTCTTTCTGTTGACAAACTGGTAGGGTCAAGTGAAAGGAAGCTCAGTAAGATTATGGTCTATTTAAGTTCTGGTCGGCCACTGTGGGCTGTCCCAGACACCCGTCCTGTTCAGTATACATCTAATGAACCGTCTGGGTTCCAGCGCTCCGTGGATGCGGCAACAGGAGCCTTAAACTGGACTCATCGAGCCAGGCTCCAGGTACGGAGTGATAGGCGTCAATCGCCCATGATAGAAGGCAATATAGGGGTATTTATTTTACCGCCTATAATAGTTAACTATATGGTCTTCTCTGTACTAAAGATCAGCCACTATCTATTAGTACCCGATAATCCTTTGTGTTCGCACCCAGGTCGCTGTGACTACAGGTCCTCACCCGCTACAAGGGTCAGTGGGGAATCTTGTAGTAGATAGAGCCTTCTCATCTCCAAGGAGATCTCTTCAAAATGTCTCACACAATCTTTGTGGCCAAAATGACATGGCCTGAAATCTGCCCCCCCGTCGTCGTCCCGATTTTACGGGTGAGACATCGACTCCTTAAATATCAAAGCAGGCGACTTGGGGGGCCGCAACAGCTGTCATCTAATTCGGTAGAGGTCTTTGATCTGCCTTAACTAGGTGCCCGATGGAGTAGCTTGAGGGGAAGTAAATACGAAGATTACTATTTTATTAATACTGGCAATAGAAGGTCGAATACACAGTTTTCTAACCAAGAAGTCAGGTAATTGAAGCCTCTTCCACGTCCGTATGTTACCAATTCTTGGTGACCTTGTTATACATACAGTAGATATTGTCTGTATGCATTACACAATTCCGTGACGGGGATGAAGTTGTGAGCCGAATGTAACGCTAGCCATGTTGCTGAAGTTTGACTGCCTCCTTCGTACTCGAATCCGCGTTCGCCTATAAGATAGCGGTTTGGGTTGTGATTGAGACAGAGCTGAGCATCAACCCGGTGTTGCTTCACAACACAGGATCATGTTGGTTAGCTAATCGTGACAAACGGGCTAATCTAAGTTTCTACTCAGTTTCGTCCATTGAGTCATGCTTTCACTTCACCTTTCTTTCTGGCTCCGCGAAAATACTATTAGTGCCTCTGGATCCAGGTGCTCTCGTCGCCTCCTGCTCACTGGTAGGCACAACTTTTTCGTCCTCTGCTACTCCCCACGGTGGCACCGAGGCCACAATCAGGGAGCGCCACGTATTGCAACAAAAAATATCGCAGTGCGTATGTACTTCAGTTAGCTCAAGTACCTTCTAACACGGCAGCAAGCGAAACGGGGGGTGCGTCGCGACTTATCCACCCGGCGCCGAGCAATTTGACGGCTGCGACCACGTAGGCTATTGCGGTCGTCCGTTGGTTGGCAGCAGGACAGGCTGTCGCACCCGCTGGTGCTCCCCTGTGCGACTCGCCGGAGATGCCTGGCATTTATCAATCCCAGTCTCGTGGCGCCTGTCAACTGCTCCACCAGCGGCGCTTCCATGACACGTTCGAGGGAGGTCATCCTGCATGACGATAGCCAGACACTTAGGTGCCCTAATAAACTCAACGCCAGCCTCGATCCAATCCAACCAACATTATGCACATGAGAACACGAGAAATATGATTGCGAGGTACATAAATATGAGCAGTAAGGAGCAGACCAGGGCTAGCTATGACATCTCCAATAGGTAAACAAACCTTAGTCGCACTCGCAATGATTGCTCAAATCGTCGACGGAAATTTCTCTTGGCCTGTGACGAGACAACATCCTACCATGCCGTTCCCCCTATTGGACGCATAATACACGGATGCACCATCGGTACAATGCGGACAAAGGAAGGGATCCAGCTGATTGTGGAGGGCCAGTGATGCTGCAGCGAGAGCTGGTGGTCTGATCGGACCGGTTAGTTATCAGTAAACCCCTGGCCAACGTGATATACAGCCTCAGCCACTTTTCTCAAACATACATAAGCATACATCGAGATAAAAGTGACCGGAAGCAGAAATACGGTGTCAGACGCAACAGCAGTCAGAGAAGAAGGGTATTTCTTCATCTTTCGCCAATTGCCGGCGCATCCTAGACAATATTCGTCCTGTTTCAGAGATTGCATATGTGATGGGTCAAGGAAGTAAATTGACAACTGGCTAGGCGATTACTACGAGTATTTAAAAGCTGGAGAAAAAAGAGAAACATCGCAAGAAGAGGAGAACCATAGAGCTTCTGAGCTCGACGAAAGCCCATCTCATTTGCTGGCTCTCCCTTCTGAGAGCGACAAGCGGATGCTCCTGTGCCCTAGCTGAGGCGCTCGTCGGTCGATTGGCTCTGGCAGGGCGATGCGCTGGGTTGGGGCGGGTCGGATGCGCAAGGTCGGATACGCGAGACCTATTGTCGACGAGACACATGGCGGCCCAGGCCCCCCCGTCGGACGCGGCGACAAATCAACGGTAGGCTCCCCGCTCGTCAGCTCACTTGGCATTTGACTTGCTAGTAGCAGCGCCAGCGAACAGTAGCGAGGTATCCACCAGCGACAGTCGTAATACGGCAGGAGCGATTGGCACTCCTGCACCACGACCGCCCTCAGGGCGAACCAAGTAATTAGAGTCAAAGAGTTGTAAGCAAAGCTTAGGTTAATTATAATAATCGTGTTAAAGACTAAGGAGCTAGAGTCTATTTATAAAGCGAATTTAGGGCCTTATATATTACGGTATTTACCCTTAGTTTATTAAAGTCCTGGTAAACTATTATTATATATGTATTACTGGTTTATCTGGAGTTTACTGAACAACCAGTAAACTCTTTCTTATTAGCGGCCTGTTCTGACTATTAATCCGTTACCTGCCGTGCCTAAGCAACTGGGTGGCTCATGTAGCCGGCCTAACTTGCAGCCTATACTGCGGCCTGTGACTGGGTCGTAACATGTCACCGCCTCCTAACTGCCGACATGTGGCGTGCAGTTGATATGTAGGAATTCATAATGGGTCGGCCCGATCCCGATACGTCAGATGTGGCGTCGGAACTCATGCAGCAAGTTTCATTACGTATCACCGATATCCTTGACACCGGTTGGTGCGCGTACCCTAGCCAATGTCGGGATAGGGCTGTTGACATGCGTAACCCATCATATTTGCAGTTTACTACACCCTCTGCTAGACCATACTGCCTATACTATCCTGAACCGAGTATAAGGCGACGGTCCTCGGTGGCTGTAGCCGATTCTCGGGCACTGCCGCAGCCTTGCTTATACCTTTACCCCCTTTTCTCGTCGCCCAACGCCGCAATGATGAGCCGAGTTATATTGGTTAGCAAGTGGAGGCGGTAGTCGGCAAACCAACGGTTGACAATGCCTTGAATCTTTTGGCGCCCAAAACTGAATGCTCAGCTTGCAACGCTGGCCAGCCAGTTTGTCTCACAGACCTGGTGTTGGGGCTAAGCAGCCACCTTGTGCTACTAAGGTGTAGACAAACACTGGAGTATGGCCACCGCATAAATTTGCCAATGGACAGAGATATAACAAGGTAGTCTTCCGTTCGAGTTATGTGTAGACATCTGTACTTTTCGTAACCTGCCCCCTCTAAACGACACGATGCCAGAATCAGGATCACAACCGCAGGAGTACGAGCTCACTAGGCTCCACGGTTCCGCCACACGTAACTTTCGTGTGAGATCGCCGTCTCATCACCCTGAATACCTTCCCTACGCTACAACAGCCATGCTCGGGCGCTATATTCCCGAAGCCAACCCCAATAGCCCCCGGGCTGAATCATTACTGGCCAAGTTATCAAAGAGGTCGACTATGCTGCGAATCCAGACAGGCCTGACGGCCTTGGTGGCAGTTATCAATACGGTGGCCTGGATCTGGGCTGCGGCAACGCATGACATGGATGCTCGAGGGGTTGGTACATTATTCACCGGGAGTTGTAGAGATGCGGCGAACCTCAATAAAGTCGCCCATCTGATCCTCAACGGTCTTTCGACACTGTTCCTAGGTGCTGGCAACTACTGCATGCAGATTCTTGCAGCGCCATCACGCGGCGACCTCAATAAGGCCCACGCCGTTGGTGACTGGTTAGAAATCGGCGTCCCAAGTCTTAGGAATATCAGAAAGTTACACCGCCAGAAAGTCATTCTATGGTTCGCACTGGGGATTGTTTCAATCTTGTTACACTTGGTGTAGGTCTTACTTCCGCAGATGGGATAGAGATGAAGTCTAACTGGGAGCAGCTGGAACTCGACGCTTTTTGCGTCCATGCCATTCGCTATTTTCGTAGGAACCTTGGTCACCAGCGACTTCGAGTGGGCGAATGACGTCTGGGACAATTCGACCACCATGGGCGCAATACGACCCAACCTAAACTCGACGGACCGAGAAAGGGTTTTTGGCATACGAGATAGAGCAACAAATTTCACGCGGCTTGGCAAACTCAGCTGTCTGGAACTGTACGCTGATTCTTTGAAGAGTACGGGCGATGTTGTAATTGTAGCTAAGAACCTGACCTCGTCCCAGAATAACGGGTCATCCCTGATTCAAGGCTGGATCAACGGGCTCACAAGTGATCAGTGGGAGTATGCCAACAACTGGGTGTGCGGTGCAGACTCGGCCGCCTCATCTCGGTACTGCTCTCTCGACTTGGCGCGCTCTCTCGCGGACAACTGGCAGATCTTAACGTGGGAAGCACCGCATCATCAACGGGCTGTGGTCGATTACTGTCTGGTCAGCGAACAAGCCGACAACAGCAACAGATGCGGATTCCACTTTAGCGCACCTGCCTTGTGTTTTGTATGTGTCTGTACTCTTCTCGGATGTCTTTTCGTTCTATTAGTGGCGAGAACGCAGAATGTCAAGTCTAT
The DNA here is from genome assembly GCF_000187425.2 of Metarhizium robertsii ARSEF 23. NCBI lineage: Eukaryota > Fungi > Ascomycota > Sordariomycetes > Hypocreales > Clavicipitaceae > Metarhizium > Metarhizium robertsii. The sequence goes on along the minus strand of NW_011942151.1, from coordinate 1,477 downwards.
AGTAACTATCGGGGACGCGATTACTAGCTTCTTGGAATCTCCCGAGAGTTTTGCAATTCCAAATGAAGACTCGACAGAAAATTCTCACCAGGTCCAAGATTCGTTCTTCAAGAGGGTCTTTTCAGGCACGAAAAAATGCAGGGTATCTCTGAGGTCTGCTCCTTGGTCTCCTTCCCCCTCCACGGCGTGGTACCATGCAGTGTGTCCACGAGAGTGGTTTATATCGTGTACTTTGTAAGTCCTTCTATTCTTGTCGGACCGTACTCCAATGAGACTTGATTGGTTGAAAGTCAAAGCTGACAATTCTCTCCAAGTTTCCTCGTGGGCCTTAGTGCAGTAATAGGTTGTCTTGCCTTTGCCCTCGTCGAAGCAGCTGGCCAAGGAATTCCCACAGACCTCTCGAGTCTGTGGCAGCAAGGCCTTGGCAAAGTCAACGGCTTTGCTCTCATCCAAGGCTTCGTGCATGGTGGACTTACGCGCAGCGGTTTTGCAAAGCAGGTGCTGTTAACCAACGGCATCCAGCTCCTTGTAAGCTGTGCCTACATGATCTTCAATGGCATTCTTAGCCGTCAACTGGTTGCGCATGAATGGGTCCGGCTGTTGAAGACGGACCAAAGAAAGCCGCTTCGTGTATCCTCGCCCCGTGGTTTGCAGAGATCTACATACATGCTTTCAATGCCGTTCAAGTACTCCCTTCCTGCGATAACTCTCTTCATCGCCCTGCACTGGCTAGTCTCGCAGGCCGTCTTTATTGTTCAAACAACTGTGTACCAGTCCGGGGGGGGCAATATCTTAGTCCCAGACAATAATGGCTCGCGTATTGGATTTTCGGCTATCAGCATCGTCCTCGTCATCATAACGGTGTTGCTCTTATTCTGTAGTCTTCTGGCCCACTCGGTCGTCCGGAAGTATCAAAATGTCCCTCCTGATTTCCCTCGTATAGCCACGTGCAGCGCTGCTATTAGTGCGGTATGTCATCCGCCGGAGGGAGACACGGAAGCTTATCTATTTCCATTAAGCATGGGTATTATTGATCCTGGACATTCAAGTCACGGGCGCACCAATTGGCTAATTATATCTACTCATATTTATCTGCAGGAACCTCAAAACGGATCAATCGTTGTTCAACCCGTAGAAAGCAAGCCACATCAGGACCACATGCCCGAGGGCACCAGGATCTCAGACACTGAGGCACTGTTGCAGAGTTCCATGGATTGATTTAGCCTAAAGGGTTTTGTCGTCTTCTTCTGATTGAACGGATGGACTGTACTCTATAAGCATTTCGCTACCTTCTTCTTTATTGCTGGTGTAACCCTTATCAAGCGTGGTCTGGCTAATACTAATACGCTAATAAACTATACTAGGGTTTGTTAAAAATTTATATAGCCCTATAAAACTATAAAGGGTAAAGTTTATTATAAAAGTTAATATAAAGTTTATTAAATTATATTTAGTAATATATAATAATAAAATATAA